>NW_011501848.1:0-17148 GCF_000495115.2 Populus euphratica | reverse complement strand
TTTTTTTTAATAAATTAAAAAATACCAAAACTATCCCAACCATTAGATCTAATAGTATTTAGATCTGAGCCTTTGATTTCTTAGGATACAATAGGCTTTACCACACCAGATTAAAACCCCAATCAATCTCAGCCGCTCCAATAATCTGCCCTTCAATCCTGACCGTCCGATCAATTTGGAGATCAAACGAATCACAGCCGCACGATCTGTTCATCCGAGATCTAGCGGTTCACAGCCTTCAGACCCACGAGTGCACCATACACTCGTTCACACCAGATCCAAACCCAGAGCTTCTCTCTCCTCTCGCCGGCGATTCTCTCTCTCTCCGCGGATCTCCCATTTCCGGCCGTCTCAAGCCTTGCAACCACCACAGAATTGTGCATCGCCTCCACCTGAGCAAAACCCCATCCGTTTCACACTTTTTCACCGGCTAATTTGGTCGGAAAAAGGCCGCGACCGACATCGACCAATCGACCTTCAAGTCGTCGATTCTCCCTCCTCAGCCATCAACCACCATCAGAATCCTTGTCCTCAGATCTACCAGAATCGACTATCTTTTGGCCGGAACCTCGCCGGAAAATTTCGCGCGTGAACAGTAACCGCGCGTCAACCACACGCGCCGCCAGTGGCATTTTCGTAAATTTTTGATAAATCCGAGGGTATTTCAGTCTTTTACCTATACAGGGGTACTCAAGTAATTTTCTATAATATTTTATGGTATTTTTATATATAAATACTTGTAAATTTTTGCATGTAAAAAAAACAAAAAAAAACAAAAATAAATAACAACGCGGGTTCAACACCCATTTTTATCATATCACTGTTCATAGGTCAAAAGCCCGATTTTCAAGAATTGATATATCTATTTGTGAATGATATCAAAATAATTTTTATTTTATAAAATAAATATTATTTGTCGACACGTCTCTTTTATTTACAGAAAAGGACCGATGTCAAAAAAAAAATTAAATACCAAATATGGATTATGTCCATTATTATTTAGTTTGGTAAATTAGACGTAACTCTCCTTTTTAGGGATAAACGTCGACATTTTAGACAAAGTCTCCTAATTTTAGGGACTGATGTCATTTTTAACGCGTCTCCTATTTTTAGGGACCGACGTTAACCATGTTAAAAAATTTACAAATAAGCTCAAAATATAATAGCATTTGAATTAGATAAGAAAAACACACAAGTTAAAGGTAACCTTTCTCTAAAAGGATGTTTTAAGGGTGGTGCCTACCTTCCCTTAATCATAACTAACCCAGTACCCGAATCTCTGGGACCAGTGTCTAATTTTGGATTTCTAGTTCCCTCAAATTACTAGATGGCGACTCCAATAAAATCTTTATGGAGGTGATGAAGAACAGGTTAAGTTGAAAGTTTTCCCTTTCTATTTAAAAAGGATAGCAAAAGCATGGCTTTTCTCTATTCTCCCAGGATCTATTGGAACTTAGAATGCCATGAAGAAGATTTTCCTTGAGAAGTATTTCCCAGCATCTCGAGTTGCCAACATAAGGAAAGAAATATGTGGGATTCGGCAATCTCATGGAGAGACACTCTCCGAGTATTAGAAAAGATTTGAGCAATTGTGCATTCAATGTCCTCATCATCAAATACCCGATCAGTTGCTCATTCAATATTTCTATGAAGGATTAATGCCTACTGACTGTAGTATGATTGATGCTGCAAAAGAAGGCACATTGGTGGATAAGACACCCGAGGCCGCACACTAATTGATCTCAAACATGGCAGCCAACTCAAAACAGTTTGGCACTCGTGGAGACTTCTCCAACAAACAAGTAAATAAGGAAAGTATTTCTAACATTAAGAATAAAGTTAATGATCTTACTTCTCTTATGCATTTTTTGGCTTGTGGAAATATACAGCAGGTGAAAGTTTGTAGCATATGTTCCTTACAAGGACATGCTTAAGATATGTGCCCAACAATGCAAGAAGATTACATTGAACAAGCTCAAGCAATTGATGGAGCATTCAACGGACAGCCCTAGTGTAAATATGATCCCTTTTCCAACACGTACAATCCCGGATGGAGAGATCATCCCAATTTATGTTATGGCAACCCATCCCAACAAGGCAATCAAGGCCAACAGTTCCATCCCAATGGATTTCAGCCCCAACAGAATTATCAAGTAAGACAACCCCCTCCATTCACAAACTCCAATGTTATGGGGTCATCATCCAATGATGATCTTCGTGAGATGATGAAAACTTTGGCTTCTAATACTGTTAACTTGCAACAAAATATCATGTCTTTTCAACAGGAAACAAGGTCAAGTATTCACAACTTGGAGAAGCAAATGGGACAAGTAGCTTCAAGTGTGGGGAAATTGGAGGCGTAAATGAATGGAAAATTGCCCTCCCAAGCATTGAATCCAAAAGAGAATGTTACTGCGATCATGTTGCGAAGTGGGAAAGAACTTGAAGAGAAAAGGTCGAAAGAGATTGAGATGGAGGAAAAAGAAGAGATAGAAACTGAATTGAATATAAAGAAGAAACATCCTTCTCCTTTACAAACTAAAACATTGACCAACACTCCAAAGGTAACTCCTCACTCAATGAATTCCAGTTTTAAAGCAATTCCACCCTTTCTTATGAGTTCTTCTAGGTCAAAGAAAAAAGACAAAGAAAAAGAAATTTTAGAGGTTTTCAAGAAAGTAGAACTCAACATTCCTTTGCTTAATGCTATCAAGCAAATTCCCAAGTATGCCAAATTTTTGAAGGAGTTGTGTACTACCAAGAGAGCTTTCAAACTGAAAGGTCATAAAATGGTAAGTATGGGTGAAGTTGTGTCTGTTGTTGTTCAAAAGAATATGCCTTTAAAGCAAAAAGACCCAGGTGCGTTTACTATCCCATGTGTTATTGGTAATGCTAGTTTTAAAAGAGCTTGATGTGATTTAGGTGCATCCATTAGTGTTATGCCTAAACATGTTTATAATTCTCTTAGTCTGGAACCTTTGAATAAAACTAGCATTGTAATACAACTTGCAGATCGTAGTTTTGTTTACCCACTTGGTGTGATAGAAGATGTCCTAGTCAAGATTGATAGTTTGGTTATTCCATGTGATTTTTATATTCTTGATATGGAACATGATTCTTGCGATTTATCAACCAACACTCTTATATTGTTTACGAGACCATTCTTGAAAACTGCCAACAAAAAAATTGATTGTGGTAAGGATACCTTGTCTATGGAGGTAGGAGATGAAAAAATTGAATTCAATTTTCATGATGCAATGAAATATCCTTATAGCAATGTTTATTCTATCATATGTTATGACCAAATTGATAAGTGTGTGCAGCAAGTTTGTAATTTTGATTGCGAAGATGGATCAAGCATAACGTATAATTGATGGCTATGATTTAACCAAGATAGAAGAGATGGAGAGGCACGTGTGTGTTCCCCAAAACATGCACGAATCAATATTGACCTTACAAGCTTTACAAACCATTCCCTATGATAATGTCTTTGTTGATTTAGTACTCTCACATAAAAAGCTTTTACCATCTATTTTACAGGCCCCCGAGTTAGAATTAAAACCTTTGCCCAATAATTTGAAGTATGTATTCATTGGCGACAACAATACACTTCTTGTTATCATAGCAAAAGGTTTGACAAGTATGCAAGAGGAAAAACCTATGAAGTTGTTGTGTGATCACAAGATGGCTATTGGATGGACTTTAGCCGACATCAAGGGCATTAGTCCCTCAATGTGTATGCATCATATACTATTCGAGGACAACGCAAAACCAACAAGGGAAATGCAAAGGAGGTTGAACCCGTCTATGATGGAGGTAGTGAAAGCTGAAATTTTAAAACTGTTAGATGCAGGAGTCATTTACCCCATCACTGATAGTAAATGGGTGGCGTCAATCCATGTGGTGCCTAAAAAGACCGGAATCATATTGGTGAAAAACAAAAATGATGAGCTCATTCCTACTCGCATCTCGAGTGGATGGAGAATGTGTGTTGATTACAGAAAGTTCAATCTTTCTACACATAAAGATCATTTCCCATTACCATTCATGGATCAAATGCTTGAACGCCTAGCAAGTAAGTCTTTTTATTGCTTTCTTGATGGATATAGTGGATACAATCAGATTGTTATTAATCCTGAGGATCAAGAAAAGACTGCATTTACATGTCTATTTGGTACATATGCATATAGGAGAATGCCTTTTGGTCTTTGTAATGCTCCTACAACTTTTCAAAGATGCATGATGAGTATTTTTTTCTGACTATGTTGAAAGAATAATTGAGGTTTTTATGGATGATTTCACAGTGTATGGTGATTCTTTTGATAAATGTCTAGAAAATTTATCTTTTATCCTGAAAAGATGCATTGAAACTAACCTTGTCTTGAACTACAAAAACTGTTATTTTATGGTAGAACAAGGAATAGTTCTTGGGCATGTTGTGTCTTCACATGGATTAGAGGTTGATAAAGCTAAGATAGATGCTATTTCATCATTGCCTTACCCCTCATGCGTGAGGGAAGTTCGTTCTTTTTTGGGCCATACAAGTTTCTATCGACATTTTATCAAAGATTTCTTGAAGATTACAGCACCTTTGTGCAGACTATTAACCAAGGAAGTGGATTTTGTGTTTGATCAAGCATGTAAAGATGCTCATGATGAGCTGAAAAGACGTGTCACATCTGCCCCTATCATCTAACCACCAAATTGGGATGAACCTTTTGAGATAGGTGTGATGCAAGTGACTATGCGGTAAAAGCTGTGCTTGGGCAAAGAATTGGGAAGAATTTGCATGTTATCGCCTATGTTTCTCGAATGTTGGATGGAGCACAATGCAATTACCATACAACTGAAAAGGAACTTTTTGCAGTGGTGTTTGCTCTTGAAAAATTCTGGTCATATTTACTTGGTACAAAAGTTATTGTTTTTACTGACCATGCAGCTCTCAGGTATCTTTTGAAGAAGAAGGAGTCTAAACCAAGACTGCTTAGATGGATCTTGCTTTTACAAAAATTTGATCTTGAGATCAAAGACAAAAAAGGTGCCGAAAACCATATGGCTAATCACTTGAGCCGACTGAGGATCGAGGATATGCAAATCAAAATAATAAAAGAGACATTCCTCGATGAGCAGTTGTATATGTTGCACTCCTCTACAAGACCATGGTATGCTGATTTGGTGAACTATTTAGTCACCAAAGAATTCCCTCCAGGTTTATCTACATCCCAAAAGGACAAGTTACGAGCTGATGCTAAATATTATTTTTGGAACACTCCTTACTTGTGGAAATTTTGTGTGGATCAAGTAGTAAGGAGATGTGTACTGATTAGTACTTAAAAGTGCATTCTCATTAAGGATTTATGTCATCATATTGCACCTAAAGTATCATTAAATTCCCTAACAAAAGCATGTTTTATATTAGCAAGTCTAAAAATATAATATACCTTTAATTCATGGTAAATGTTCATCCTAAATGCAGGTCTATCACATAAATAAAAGGATTGATTGATGAGTTTAAGGATTGAAATTGAAAGGATAAAAAGAAGGCCAAACTTAGCAAAGTGTTGCTTGTGCATTCGAAACTCGAACACTATTCGGTAATTTGATCATATTTGGATCTGTAGATATCAAATTTAGGTCCATTTTATATCGATGAAAAGGTAAGACATAGACCTACAATTTTCATATGGACTCAAAGACTCAGTTCTGCCGTTTTCAAGCTCAAATCTTAGCAACAACGAAGACATCGGAAGTTGTCCTACAGCTCAAACACTATTCAGTTTTTGGCTCATATCTTGAGTTCTAGAAGTCCAAATGAGGTCTGGTGTTTTTTGTTGGAAATATGAGACAATTGCCCACAACTTTCATATTCAGTTGGCTATAATTCTGATGTGAGCAATGACGTTTTGGCCAGCCACCAATATCAAAAATCAGCCCACAATATCAAAAAACCAACAGCCATTAATGTCAAAAACCAGCCACCAAATCAATGGATGCCCACCAATTCTTCAATCAATCAATAGTTCTGAAACTTAACCTATAAAAAGAGGCATTGTCCATATATTTAGTCATATTAATTTTCAGATTAAAGTTATCTTCTTGCTTTCTCTCTACATCTTTGTAATGTTTAAGTTTTCTTTCATGCTATAGTAATCTCTTGTTTATGCTCTTTCATTTCCTTTCCTATACTTAGTTAACTTATATTATGTTTATGTTCTTATATTGTTTATTTGTGTTTTTCTCCTTCTTAATGTTTAGCTAAGTTAATTATGTCAAGGTGAAAAGGTTTTTCTAATGGTGTTAGAATAGGTATAATATAAACTCAACATGAGCTTTAAATGTTTATATCCAAGTGATGGTGTTAGAATAGGGATAATATAAACTCAACATGAGTTTTAAATGTTTATATCCAAGAAAGATTGTTATTAACATGTTTTATCTTTTTATCTTACTAATTCTTAATACCTTGCTTATTAAATGGTTAATTTAGATTTGTGTTGTATAATATTTGGTACATCAAATGCTTGATCCTTCATAGTTTTCGGCTGACATCGTTATTATGATAAGAACTTGATTTGTTGTTAACATAAACTAGCAACATGAATGCTTGATGATATTTATAAGTATGGTATTACTTAGATAAGATAATTAATATGATCATGTTAGTAATTTATAATGAGCTAATAACGAGAAATCATCTGATTAGAACCTCCCTTGTGTGTGGTTTCTAGTTGAGTAATAAAAAGAGTTTATATTATATTTATTTGAAATACCATTAGTGAATCCTATATCCTTGATATATGTTTTGTTATTGTTTAATCCTTACATCAATATCACATCCCAAAACTTTCTTCAACTCCTTTTCTATTATTATTCTCTTCAAATCTTTTTCTTTATTTGTAATTTATATAATTCACCTCCCTGTGGTTTGACCCCGGTCTTGCTGGGTTATTTTACTTTGACACTCCTGCACTTGGGATAAAACATCAACTCTTTGATCGTGTCATTAATAGAAGATTATCTAAAAACTCCTTACTCAGGCCATCCTTAATGAATTGTATTTTATCTTCACGGCTTATAGATACCATTCCTAAAGAATGACATTCTGTATTACAAGTACATCTGGCACATCGATGACAGAGTTTAAGTCATTTTGCACAACGTTTCTTTGTAAAAGTGCTTTTACCAATTCCAGGCATGTGTGAAATGAAGGAATTAGAGGACTCACCTAATAATTGGACCTTTGCTTCAATCAACCAGCGAATATCTTCAAGAATTCCATAATTTATTAACAACCTTAATATTGCACATCTAGCACGATAATTTTTTGTAATCGCATTCTGAGGCACAGTGGGAAAATACATTTTCAATTTTTCAAGATTAGTGTCCATTTTCAAATGAGAATTGGAAGAAATATTCAAAGAATTGCATAAATATATACACAGATATTAGTTATTATGGGAAACTGAAAGAACCGACTTAAGTCACAGAGTATCGTTGTCCGCCATTTGACCAGGGTGAGAGAAACTACAGGTCTCTATAATGTTTGATCGAATGAATGCAATGTTTAAACACGCTAATGCTTTATTGTCTTACCAGGTGGTCTGGGCACATTGAAAGAGATCTTTCATATTACTTCTTGGGTCCAACTGGACATTCACCATAAACCTATAGGTTTATGGTATGTTAATTGTTTTTATGATAAATTATTGTCTTTTCTTGATCATGCTGTGGAATAGGAATTTCTAACATCTTTGGCAAGAAAAATCATAATCTCTGCAAATATTGTTGAACAATTAATTAACCAACTATAATCTTTCACTCCTGTAATTGATCCCTTCATGAGTCACATAAATTGATCAACTAAAAAAAGTCGTAAAAAGCTTATATTGGATTTAAGCCTTCATTTGTGAATCCTTGTCTTTTGGTTTTCTTAATAGTATATTATTTTATTTTGTTATTTCTTATATTTATTTAAGTGTGTTTCAGGTAATGTCTTTTATACTCTATTTTTCTATATTAGAACACTGAGAACAATATCTCATTTTGAGTGGGGGGAGAGGGTAGTATTTGGTATTAAAAAAAACTAATTGTGTTTTTTTTTCATAAATTATTTGCAAATTGTTGTTACTAAGATGGTAGAGTAAAGAGAAATTTTATTGACTGTTGAGACATATCTTGGTTAACATTTTTCAATGGTTATTTTCAATATTCATAACAAGGTCTATCAAAATATTTCTTAAAATATTCAAGTTTACAAATTCTCGTATTGTTATCACTTAATTCTGATTATATACTCATTTAACAAGTATTCTTAAATATTTATTTTCACACACACACACACACTTTAATACATGATTGTGAGTTGCACATTGGATTATTACATTGTTTATGTTCTTTTATTAATGGTAACAAGGAAAATGGATAGTATATAAATTGCAAAAACAAAAAATAAAAAAAATGATGATAATAAAAACATAGATAAGTTTGGTTTTGTAGCCTTCCTAACCTAAGTAATTAAGCATGAATGAGTGTTTTAACACCTAATACACTAAATCAATTGACTTGGGAGCTATTAGCCCAACGTTTGTTACATGGGTTGAGGAGAAAAGTTTAAGCGAATCAAATATTGCACTATCTATGTATCAGTATCTACAACCTGAGTTACTAAGCTCGTAAGCATGTCTCAACACCTAATGCCCTAAAACCAACTGGTTAGGGAGTCATTAGCTGAAAGCTTATTACATGGGTTAAAGATACATTGTGTTTTTAAATTACATGCCTATATATTTAAAAAAAAACAAAAAAAAAGAAAAGAAATCTCAACCCAGGGAAGTTAACCTCAAATATTAGAACAAAAATTTTATTTCCTTCCAAGTGAAACCCCATAACTATATATTGATATATTAAGCACAAAAGAAAGGTTTATTAATATTTTGTTTAAGAGGTATTGAGCTGATATATAAATTGAATGAGAGTTTGTTTATCTGGATAGATTAATAGAAGTTGAACGATGAATGTCTTATTACTTTATAGAATTTATGAATTATTTTTTTATTTTAATACTTTGATTACTAGGCACTAGTAAGAAGCTAGTTGAGTTGTGCTATTAGTACTTAAAAATATATTTTTATCAAGGTTTTATATCATCATTTTGCATTTAAAGTATCAATAACTCCTTAACTAAAGCATGTTTGATAATAACATGTCTAATAATATATGATATATTTAATTTGTGATAAATTTTTATCTTAAATGCAGGCCTATCACATAAATGAAAGGATTGATTAATGAGTTTAAATATTAAAATTGAAAGGACAAAGAGATGGCCAAACTTAGAAAAGAGATACTGGTGTTGTCCAAACAGGAACACTATTATGTAATTGGGTCATATCTGGAGCTATAGATCTCGAATTTAGGTCTACTTTATATAGATGGAAAGCTAAGACATGGCCTTACAACTTTCATGTGGAGGTCTAGTTTTAAAAAGACCATTTTCAAGTCCAAATATGTTCTGCAACCTAAACATTGTTTAGTGTTCAGCCTATATCTTGAGTTCTACAAGTCGAAATGACCTCAATTTTATTTTCTGGAAAGCTTAAACAATTTTTTAAAATTTTGATGTAGATGTTTGGTTTAAATTATGATGTTATCAATGACGTTTTATTCAAATAAAAGAACATAAGGATTGTCACCAAGCCAAGAGTTAGTCACCTACTCATCAATTATTTATCAAATCAATAGTTCTCAATTTTAGCCTATAAAAAGAGGCATTTACCATGCATTTAGGCATCTTGGTGTCCAGATCAAGATCATGCTCTTGTTTTCTCTCTTTGTAATTTTGTAATGCTAAAGTTATGCTTTCATTAATATTTTGTTTATGCCTTTCATTTCCTTTCCTTTACTTAGTTAACTTATATCTTATTTATGTTATTATCTTGTTTATTTATATTTCTCTTTTTTATTATGTTTAGCTAAGTTTATTCTGTCAAGGTGGAAATATTATACTAATGGTGTAAGAATAAATATAGTGTAAACTCAATATGGACCTTAATGTTTGATACTAACATGTTTTGTATTTGTTATTTTATTCACTTTTAATGCTTTGCTTGTTAAATGGTTAATCTAAATTTATGTTGTATAACACTTGGTACAACAAATACTTGGCACTTTTATAGCCCGACCGTATGGTATAACCTATATTTATGCTATGAAAGGAACTTGATTTGTTGTTAACATAAGTTATAATCATGAATGTCTGACAATATTTACAAGTATTAGCATTATTTGAATAAGATAACTAATATGATCATGTTAATAATTTATAATCTAATTGGAACCTCCTTTGTGTGTAGTTTTCATTTGAGTAATAAGAGTTTATACTATACTTGTTTAAAATACTCTTGGTGGATCCTCTAACCTTGACATTTTTTATTATCACTATTTAATCCTCACATTAATCTTTCATCTTAAAGTTCTCGTAAACTTCTTCTTCTTCTTCTTCTTCTTTTTTACTACTACTACTACTATTAGTAGTAGTAGTAGTATTACTACTACTATTATTATTATTATTATTAGTAATATTATTACTACTATTATTGTTGTTATTGTTTATAATTTATATAATTAATTCTTTTATGATTCGATCTCGATCTTACTAAGTTATTTATTACTTTAACATTCCTACCTTTAAAAAAAATTAATTTTTTAATTATGTCCTTCGTAATACTGTTGATTCTTTTAGGTGAAGGCAAGGAAGCTATACAAAAAGTAGCCATAAAAAAGGAAAAAACGAAAGCCAGGAAAGTCTCAAAAACATAAAACATACTCAAATTGAACTTTATATATGAATTAATAAAACAAATTAATTAAGTACGGGGATTACATCGATCACACAAATTTATTTTATAGCATGCAATATCAAATGCCAGGTCCACATACTGTGCGCCATAGCTGGGCATCCCGCCTCACAACGTATGAAAATTTAAAAGGAAGAAAAGAGCGCCCTCAACAACATTATTTTGTGGCAGTATGAGCTACAAGGAAGCGTAGCAGCTGATCATTTACTGGAAGAGCTCGTCTGGAATGACCTCATCATGGCAGCAAAGGAAAGTGGAGAATTTCTCCATGGTGCGGTGGCACTCTGGGCATTTCATGGTCTCAGGGATCCTACCCGTTGTCATTGGGAAATCGAAGCGGCTGCAAGGACGAGCAATGTCATGGATCAGGCCTTGGTGATCACGGAAGGCCAAATCAAAGCCCTTGACAGGCACCTGTCCCTTCCACAAGTCATACTCAAGCAATGTTTGCAAAGCTGTGGTCTTGTGACCATTGGCCACAACATTAGACCCATTGCTAAGCACAGCCCATCCACCTTCTCTGTCGTAGCTAAGCAACTTCTTGATTTCTTGCATCATGGGATCATGGTCATCAAGCTTGCCTAACTGAATCTTGGAGTACAGCATACTCTCTAGCCTGGTCCAAAAGAACCATATCATGGTAAGGTCTTGCCAGGCGTAACTGAGCTTCTCCCCGGTGATTGTCGCTATGACTCGCCGGATTTTCTCTCTTTTGCTGCTCTTCCCCACATAAACCATCTCCAGGTGAATGCGAGCTGACTGCGCCACAGTACGCGCGGTGTTTGTGAACTTCCTCACCCATTCATCGTCGTCTCCTCCGTACAAGAAAATGTACTTTCCTTCCTTGATCTGGTGATCAAAAAAATATTGAAGCAAATGTCAACACGATTACACAGACACACGTATAATGTATGTATATTTGGATTGATGCTATAATGAATTTACCCAATTAAGAATCACTGGGTCAATGCCATCCACTAGAAGCTCAAGCCTCCATGTCTCATCCCTCCAGAGAGATTCCTCTCTCGAGCTAGTGAAAGGGAAGGCACTGCTTCCCCATATCCACATCATGTGGAGTGCATTTGGGCAAACCACCTTGCCTTGCGGGTCAAGCACCACAAGAATAGGCTTGTTCCTGAAATGCCACACCTCCTTAATAAACCTTATGACTGCCTTCTCAATCAGTGAAGGGTGGTACACTGTGAACCATGGCATTGAAGACTGCATGCTTTCAAATTTCTCTTTCATTGGATCGCTCTGGACTGAACGGTCCACAATTGGGATCCAGACCACCTCATACTGACTATCCAGCCTAGCTTCGTGATGCCTGGATTCATTGTATATCTGTTCAAGAATTGAAAGCTCATCGTTCGACATGTCGAGGCCAGAAATCAGCAATAGCACATTTTTCCTTCTTAGCACATCAAGATGGACCTGTTAAATTCAAAAGGCAGTATGAGAAATGTTTTACAATATATTGATAACATAAATAGAAGAAATGGTGGAAGAGCGAACTCTTTTCTTGGAAGAGCCATCTATAAGTGGCTGGATATCATCCTTGGCATAAATCAGGGCCTTTAGGACCTTCATGTTGTCAATGTGGATCGTTTCAAAGAGATTCTTTAGCATTTGAAAGGATTCGACATTTCTCTTTTCATCTGCATCAAACACCATTGTTTATATAAGCGTTCTCGATCAATCTTCGTACATTAATTTCCTGTTTTCTTATTACGTATCCAACACATGATAGCATTATACAAAAGTTGCTGAGGTGCAGACCTATGTGCTGGTAGCAAGTATCCAATTGCTTCCTAAGATGGTCAAGTATGTTGCTGAGTTTGTGAGCCAAGCTGGATAGCTCCCATGCCACAGTGGTTGATATAGAAAACCTGAAATAAGTGAAGGAGAATATTACTAGGAATACATGCTTGATGTAACATATGGCTCAATAAATTAAAGATGGTGAGCTAGAAAAGCATACTCGTGTCCCATGGTAGTGAGGCTAGTAATCTGAGCCGCACAAGCCACAACGCTCCTCATGGTCCAGTAGACAGCAATAGGGATATGGGCCATGGCTGTGGACAATGCTGCTACTTCATTAGATATGTAAGCTGGCGGTAGATCCTTGAACTCAACCACGCACCTAGCCACGTCCATCATGACCTTGATCAGATTGTTAATGGCATCGAAGCGAGGCTTCAAGGGCCCTGAGTGTTCCATGATGCTAGGCAATTGCCTGAGTATTGCCATGGATTTGGCAAGTTGGTTTGATGAGTAAATCTGGGCAAGCAGCCAGAACTCTCCATAATTCAAAGCAAAAGCTGCTAAGGTGAGCACCAGCTTGGCATCCCAGGAATAGCTTGGTAGCATGCTGAAAAGTGATACAGTTGTTGCGTGGGCATCTGTCCCATCCAGTGACTTGTAGGCAATCTGCAGAAAACAATTAAGGCCGAAAAATTTCAATTGATTCTTTAGATTATTGCCTATATACCATAGCATTAAAATTGAAATATATTGTCTAACCTCGCAGGAAATTCTGTCTATTGTATACGACAATGCATCGAGCATGGAAACAAAATTGACTTGGTGAGTCTTGTCCTCCAATTCAGCATGGGCTTGGGAAGTCTGCGTTGTCAGACGTGATCAGAGTAACATAAATGAACAAAAAATAATAGAGTTAAGTTGATATTCAAGTTAATTTCCAAGGATGAGTTTAGTTTAGTACTATACCGTCAGAGAGGAGTCGATCTGCAGGGTGGCACGTTTGAGGATGTCTTCAACTAGATGGAGAAGAGGTTTGACATCAACCTCTCGGCCATCAGGAGCATGAGTTCCTACAATTTGTTTCATCATCACATTGTCATCAGACATTGTTAGCATGCTGCCGCGGTCACTCTTGATCAGTTGCTGGCTCGCATTAAAACCATGGGCAGGGTGCCTGAGGGAAAGGCCTGATGCCATGGGGTCTAATTGAAAGCAATTAATGGATTCTTTGGGTTATGGGGAAGAAGTAGAGAAGATTGGCTTGTGTGTCTTGTTCCATATCTGGCATGCCTATTTATACTATTAGAAATGGAATAAAGCTCAATTGAATCAACTTCCTTACTTCCCTATTAATCAAAATATTGGGGACGTTAAGGAGAAGGCTATACTTTTGTGGTCCCTACGTCTACCCATCTTCCTCATTACTTTATATAATATGGATTTTACCCTACAAATCTGTTCAACACTCCATGACGATGATAAGTTTGGAACCTTTTCATCTTTTTGTATTTTCTAGCAATTTGGGAACTCAATCACAAACTCCCTTTAATTTCTTGATAGCTAATTAACATACAAGTAGGTTAATGGTACATTTGCTCCTAGTGTTCTTGACATTTACTCAATGTTGCCCCTCTGCTCAGTTCTTAGTTGATTCCATAACTAAAAAGATATGGAAGAGAAGTATAATTGTGTGATAAATGTAAGATCCAGTTGTTTAGTCCATGCAATATCCCACAAATGAAAGGAAAGAAATAGCAATAACAATTAAAGTACTGTTGTGTTTAGTTGTCCTGGAAGCCGCTTAGTTGAACAGCGAATACACAGTATCATCAACAGATTCTAATGATATTTTCCGCTAGAATGTAGAGCCACGATCGAGAAGGGTGACTGACCGATCCTGTGCTTGGCTTCCTTACTTATACCTGTTTTTACGTGTGCTAGTAATTATCGAGAGTTTTCTTCTTTCTCAAGAGACAAAAAGTGAAAGAGAAGTAAGATATGATTCCTTGCTTTGCTGGGGAAAGACTAGAAACTTGATTTACCAAAATATGCCCACTGTTACGTACAATCCAACCCTTAAAAGAGCACGTTTGCGTTCTTGCCTCGTATTAGTATGCTTTTGGTTCGGATCTTATCAAGCGGCCGTTAACTCTGGAGACTGCATGCCGACATATTTAGGCTCCATGAAGGCATGGAATTATAAGTGATTCTGATAGGCATAACTATTATTTTCAAAAAAAAAAAAAAATGATTACTATTATATATGGAGAAGAAGTATTAAAGGAAAAGGTCGGAAGAATTTAAACTTTGGAGGAGGTATGACTATTATAGTCTCCTGTAATTCTTAAAGTGATGCCAAATCAGTGATTTGGGATGGAATATCATTGAGTATCTATAAAGTTTTTAGTCAAATTATTAATAGCTTGTAGATGGTATGTCTGTTACTGGTTGTTTCAATTAACCAGTAATTCAAGATGGATGAGCAATTCTTTATTTCTTTTTTTCTTTTGGTTACGCAAGAGAACTTGGAAGACCAAGAACAAGAATATTAATTCTTTAAAAAAATAAAAAAATCAAATCAAATTTATGCACCTAATTAACCTAAAAAAAAAGAAGTATGCCTAGAATGTCAAATCAGCACCCTTTTTAACTGTTTTTTTCTATTAAATAAATAGAAAGATAACAAATGATTTATCTAATTTTAAAAAAAAACTCAGAAAATTCATCATTTATTTGTGCAACTGATGTGTCATCCATAAGTATATTTTTTGGCCGCCTCATATGACTAGAAAAGTGAGGTTCAAATTTTTAAATCCTAAAAATCTAATATTCAACATGTTGTACCATATATAAAAACATTTTAAAATTCTTAATAAAACTATTTACAACCCCTCAAACACTCTTTACTCACTCTAAAATATGAAAATTTAATAAAATAAAAAACAATTTACAGGCTTCAATCTTTTCTTTTCTTTTCTTTTCTTTTTTATGTTCAAAGAACAATAATACCTACATTAAACTTCCCTTTTTCATAATAAATTTATTTACACAAAGATGAATTTTTTATGACTATATTAATATGATTGGACAAACTTTATCCCTGCTCTTTTAACTTCTAAGAACTAAAACATAATAGATATTAAAGATATAAATATAAATATCTAATAAAGCATGAATCAAACATGAAAAAAAAATTAAGGATTAAATTGAAATGTTCCACACTTTGTGAACAATTTAAATGGAAAAAACACTATTATTATTTTATACTAATTTGATTCTGGTTCGTTCAATTATTTTAATAATAATCTAAAATTTTATTTTACAACATTGATGAAAAGGTTAACAGATCACATAAGCAAATGTGTGATACTACGTCATGTTAATATTAAACTATTTGATACATCAACCAACATTAAATATTCTTTTTAATGATTTTATGAGCACTTCTAGTTAATATTGATATTAATAATTGAACCTAGAAACTTAAAAAATAAAAACATATATTCTTGATTGCTAATCTAACCCCTTGACATTTGAAACAGTATATATTAGAAACCCAACTAGATAATTATCCCTGCTATAGGTGGATCAACAGAAACTAGCAATAAAAAAAAAAAAACCTTCTACAATCACAATATTACATTATATCGATGAAAATATATGTAGGTATTTAAACATTGTTTCTTTAATAAAAACCTTTACAAGCATAATCATGAATAATAATTGGTTGTTGAAAACCTATCATCAATTATTTTTATTTTTTGATCATTTTATTGATAATATAATTACTAATAAATTTTGAAATAAAAAACATGCCAACAAAAAGAATTTATTTGTAATTTTTTGCTGGTTCTTCCATCAATAAATATAGCAAATCTATGAAAAAATAAACCCCTGGTAATTTTATGTGGTTTAATTCACATTATCAACAGAATTATTATATCAATGAATCATATAATTTTAATGGCAATCATTGTAATTCTTTTGAACTCTCAACCTTTTTGATGGATTTTTTATGTTAGTAATTTGTTTTGTATTGGGTAATAGTGAAGTCTTGTAATTGATTTTTAAATATTTGAAAAAAAATTAGAGACTTAGTTCGTGAAAAATTCTATTTGTAATTTTTTTCGAACTCTCTAGAATTTTATGAAAGATTTGGTATGTCGATTATTTTGTTTATGATTGATATTTTGTTTGTAATTTATAAAATATTTATTAAATAAATAAAATAAAATAAAAATTATAAAAAATAAAACTAAAATGAAAAACTAAATTTTTATTATTAATTTAAAAAATATTCATTTAAATATAATTTATCAAGAAGATAGAAGTTAGAGGATGAGGAGGCATATCTTTACCCAAACCAAATAGATAACAAGATAGATTATATGGACCATTGAACTATTAGTAATAGTTGTTAATATTAAAATTAAAACTCTTGAAAAATTTTAAATTTACTATTTATATTATATCTATCTATTTCAGAAAACTCAATAATAAAATAAAAGTTTAGGTTGGACAATTAAAA
>NW_011501863.1:0-30675 GCF_000495115.2 Populus euphratica | reverse complement strand
TTTTTGAAAGATCTATGCACTGTGAAGAGGAAACTGAATGTGAAAAAGAAAGCCTTTCTA
The DNA here is from genome assembly GCF_000495115.2 of Populus euphratica. Classification (NCBI taxonomy): domain Eukaryota; kingdom Viridiplantae; phylum Streptophyta; class Magnoliopsida; order Malpighiales; family Salicaceae; genus Populus; species Populus euphratica. The sequence goes on along the minus strand of NW_011501863.1, from coordinate 30,615 downwards.
GCCGAACAAGTAAGTGCTATTCTTCAAAAAAATAATGCTTTGAAATATAAAGACCCTAGTTGTCCTACAATTTCTTGCTTTATTGGAGAGCATAAAATTGAAATAGCCTTACTTGATCTTGGAGCTAGTGTGAATTTACTTCCATATTCAATTTTTCAGAGTCTCAATCTAGGTGAGTTAAAACCAACTTCTATAACTCTTTTACTTACCGATAGATCTATAAAAGTACCGAGAGGAATAATTGAAGATGTGTTAGTACAAGTCGATAAATTCATTTATCCTGTGGATTTTATTGTCTTGGACACAGAACTTGTTGAAGCATATAATTCATTTCCTGTTATTTTAGGACGTCCGTTTCTTGCAACCGCTAACGCATTGATTAATTGTAGGAATGGACTGATGAAGCTATCATTTGGAAACATGACATTGGAGATGAATATTTTCAACATTTGCAAGCAACCTGGAGATGATAATGATTTACAAGAAGTAGATCATATTGACGAATTAGTTTATGATCAACTTGAATCTACTTTACGTAAAAATGAGTTAGATGAATCTGAAGATTTGCAAATGATTTATTCTGAGGAAGAAATCACGGATGAAAAAAGCACAGAAAATGTTGATGTGAATCTTTTGTCAACAGTGACAACAAATTCGACATCTAACATCACACCAATCGATGATTACTTTCCTAACAAATCCTTACTTTCTCTTAGTCCAATACCTTGGTATGATAAAAATATCAATTTTCTTGCTTTAGGAGATTTGCCAGCTGATTGGAGTACTCAAGACAAAGAAACGTTTTTGAACGAAGTGAAGAAGTTTTATTGTGATGACCCTAACTTATTCAAATATTGTCCTGATCAAATATTTCAAAGATTCATTCCCCACAATGAGGTAAGTAGTGTCATTAAACTTTGTCATTCTGAAGCATGTGGAAGTTATTTCTCGTCAAAAAAGACAGCTGCAAAAATCTTTCAAAATGGATTTTATTGGCCCACCATGTTCAAGGACACGCATGCATTCTGCAAAACTTGTGAAAATTGTCAAAAGATTGATACTGGTCAAAAAGTTTTGTTTTATAATTCTCAACTCTATTCATTACCTAGAGAGCTAAGATCAAGATGGAGCAATCCTTATGGGGCCTTTGATATTGAGAATTCAATGAATGACAATGATTTTAAGAAAAATAGACATCGTTTGAAAGCTTACTTTGATAATTTTCCTTATGAAAATGAATCAACTGGTTTGAATGATCTTGTAGATAAAGGTTGATTATTTTGTTTTTCTTACATTGTTTTTGTGTTTCTTTTTGAGTGATTTTTACTAGCTTCTCTCACCCCGGTCAAATGGTGGACAACGGTACTCCGTGACTTAAGTCGGTTCTTTCAGTTTCCCACAATAACTGATATCTGTGTATATATTTGTGCAATTCCTTGAATCTCTCTTCCAATTCTCATTTGAAAATGGACACTAATCTTGAAAAATTAAAAAAGTATTTTCCCGCTCTACCTCAGAATGCGATTACAAAAATTTACCATGCTAGATGTGCAAGATTGAGATTGTTAATGAATCATGGAATTCCTGAAGATATTCGCTGGTTGATTGAAGCAAAGGTCCGATTATCAGGTGAGTCCTCTAATTCCTTCATTTCACACATGCCTGGAATAGGTAAAAGCACTTTTGCAAAGAAACATCGTGCAAAACGACTAGAAGTCTGTCATTGATGTGCTAGATGGACTTGTAATACACAATGTCGTTCTTTAGGAATGATATCTATAAACCGTGAAGATAAAATACAATTCATTAAGGATGGCCTGAGTAAGGAGTCTTTAGATAATCTTCTATTGACTCTTAAGACGCATCCTAGTGGAGATGTGCATCATGCAATTCATGATTTATGGCCACTATTTCATAAAGAACATGACGACTTAGTCTTGAGAATCTGACTAAAAAAGACCCTGTTTGCCAGTTTTTAAGAAAACTGGATGGGAAGCCTATCCCCGACCCATAGAGGGCGTTTAAGCCGTTCTTGGACGTAAAACCAAGGGAAGATGTGAGCCACAATCACAACTACCTGTACATACACATGCTTTTTCAAAAGTACATAAATAAATAAATAAAGAGAGAGAGAGTGTGTGTGAGACTCCAGCTGGCCTACATATAGGTGGTATGATTGCCTTTCTAATTTCTCATTTATAAAACCCTCTCTTCCTTCCTTTCATTTCTACTCAACCCATACATTCAACAAATACAGAAGTGTGTAGAAATGGCAAGTTCCTCAAGTCATCATATAAGAAATATTTGTGTTTTTGGTGGATCTAGTCTTGGGAAAGAAAAGGAGTTTTTAGAATCAGCAAATTATCTTGGTCAAGTGCTAGCTGAGAGAAAGATTCATTTAGTGTATGGGGGAGGCAGTCTTGGGTTAATGGGAGGTGTGTCAATAGCTGCATTTTTAGGAGGTAGTCAAGTTTTGGGGGTTGTCCCCGAAGCTTTAGCACAAGGGGACATCATTGGAAAAACAATTGGAGAGGAACTTCAGGTCTCCACAATGTCAGCTCGAATGAATGCAATGTTTAACCATGCTGATGCCTTCATTGCTTTACCAGGTGGTCTAGGAACATTGGAAGAGATCTTTCATATTTCCTATTGGGCTCAACTGCACATTCACCATAAACCCATAAGTTTGTTAAATGTTAATGGTTATTATGATAAGTTGTTGTCTTTTCTTGATTATGCTGTGGAACAGGAATTTCTAACATCTTCTACACGACAAATCATAATCTCTGCTGCTACTACTGAACAATTAATTGACCAGCTACAATCCTTCATTCCTGTAATTGATCCTTCCATGAGTCATATAAATTGGTCAACTAAGGAAAGCCGTAAAAAGCTTAGATTGGATTTGAGCCTTCATTTGTGAATTTTTGTGTCTTTTGGTTTTATTATTGTGTTTTGTTATTTTTTATTTTTGTTTCAGTGTGTTTCAGGTTTGTCAGTGTTCATTATTTTAGGTGATATCTTCTATACTCTATCTTTCTACCTTTAAACATTGAGGACAATGTCTTGTTTTGGTTGGGGGGAGAGGGTAGTAGTTGATAAAAAAAAAATTGTTTTTCATTTCATAAAGCATGTGCATAATTGTTGTTACTAGGATGGTAGAGTAAAGGAGCTCTTTTGTTAAAGTGACTCTTGAGACGCATCTTAGTAACCATTCTTAATAAGGTCTATTATAATACTTCCTGAAATATTCAGGTTTACAAACTCTCGTATTGTTACCACTTAATTCTGCTCATATACTTATTTAACATGTATTTGTAAACCTTAATTTACACACACACACTTCAACATATGATTGTGGGTTGCATATTGGATTATTACATTATTTATGTTCTTTTGTTAAAGGTAACAACTAAGGGAAAGGGATTGTATATAATTAAAAAAAAGAAAAAAAAAGAAAAAAAAGAAAAAAAATGATGATAATAAAAATATAGATAAGTTTGGTTTCGTAGTCTCCCTAACCTAAGCAATTAAGCTCGAAGGGGTGTTTTAACACCTAATACCCTAAAGTCAACTGACTTGGGAGCTATTGGCCCAACGCTTGTTACATGGGTTGAGGAGAAAAGCTTAAGGGAATCAAACATTGCACTATCTACATATCAGTATCTGCGACCCGAGTTACTAAGCTCTTAGGGGTGTCTTAACACCTAATGCCCTAAGACCAACTTGTCTGGGAGTCATTAGCTGAAAGCTCGTTACATGGGTTAAAGATGCATGATATTTTTAAATGTATATAGATTTTTTTTTAAAAAAAAAAAGAAAGAAAAAAAAAGACAAAAATAATAATCCCAGCCCAAGGAAGTTAACCTTAAACATTAGAACAAAAATTTTGTTTTCTTCCAAGAAAAGCCCCATAATCATGTGTTGATACATTGAGCATAAAAGAAAGGTTTATTAATATCTTGTTAAGAGGTATTGAGCAGATATATAAATTTAATGAGAGTTTGTTTATCTGGATAGATTAATGGAAGTTAAATGATGAATACCTTGCTTTGTGGAATTTGCAAATTTTTTTTCTACATACGCTTTGATTACTAGGGACTAGTAATAAGCTGGTTGGGGGGTGTGATTAGTACTTAAAAGTGCATTTTTATCAAGGTTTTATATCATCATTTTGCACTTGAAGTATCAAGAACTCCTTAACTAAAGCATGTTTTATAATAATATATCTAATAATATAAGATACCTTTAATTTATGGTAAATGTTCATTTTAAATGCGGGCTTATCACATAAATGAAAGGATTGATTGATGAATTTAAGAACTGAAATTGAAAGGATAAAGAGATGGCCAAACTTAGAAAAGAGATGCTGGTGCAGTCCAAACTAGAACACTGTTCGGTAATTGGGTCATATCTGAAGCTATAGATCTCAGATTTAGGTCTACTTTATATGGATGGAAAGGTAAGACATAGGCCTACAACTTTCATATAGAGCCTGAAGAGCCCAAGATTTAAAAAGACTATTTTCAACTCTAAATTATAGCAATAATAAAGAAATCTAAATTTGTCCTACAGCTCACGTATTGTTAAGTGTTTGGTCCATATCTGGAGTTTTAGGAGTTAAAATTTCTGGAAAGCTGAGACAATTTCTTACAACTTTCATGTTTTTAAGTGATTCCAATTCTGACGTTATCAATGATGTTTTGGGTAGACAAGAGAAGATAAAGATTCTCACCAAGTCAAGAGGTGGCCACCCACTCATCAATCAGTCATCAAATCAATAGTTCCCAATTTTGGCCTACAAAAGGAGGCATTTTCCATGCATTTAAGCATCTTGGTCTTTAGATCAAGATCATGTTTTTGCTTTCACTCTTTGTATTTTTTGTAATGTTTATGCTTTGTTTTCCTTAATATCAAGTTTATACCTTTCAATTCCTTTCCTTTGCTTTGTTAACTCTTATCTTATTTATGTTCCTATTTTGTTTATTTATTTTTCTTTCTTTCATTATGTCTAGCTAAGTTTATTATGTCAAGGTGAAAAGGTTACACTAATGGTGTAAGAATAAGTATAGTGTAAACTTAATATGGACTTTAATGTTTGATACTAACATATTTTGTATTTGTTATCTTGTTCACTTTTTAATACTTTGCTTGTTAAATGACTAATATTGATTTATGTTACTTCGATACTCCTGCACTTGGGAGAAGACAACAATCTTTTAGTCATGTTAATAATGTCAGAATTGGACCCACTTAAAACATTAAAGTTGTAGGAAATTGTCCCTGCTTTTCAAGAAAAAAAAATGAATGTCATTTGGACTTCTTTGTTGTTGCTATAATTTGGACTTGAAAATGATCTTTTTAAATCTCAGGCTCCATATGAAAGTTGTAGGGCTATATCTTACCTTTCAATCCATATAAAGTAGACCTAAATCCAAGATCTATAGCTCTAGATATGACCTAATTCCCGAATAGTATTCCGGTTTGGACTACACCAAGATCTCTTTTCTAAGTTTGGCTATCTCTTTGTCCTTTTAATTTCAGTTCTTAAATTCATCAATCAATCCTTTTATTTATGTGATAGGCCTGCATTTAAAATGAACATTTACCACAAATTAAAGGTATCTTATATTATTAGATATGTTATTATAAAAGATGCTTTCGTTAAGGAGTTATTGATATTTCAAGTGCAAAATGATGATATAAAACATTAATAAAAATATACTTTTAAGTACGAATCACCCCCCCCAAATCAGCTTATTATTAGTCCCTAGTAATCAAAGCGTTAAAATACAAAAAACAATTTGTAAATTCCACAAAGCAAGGTATTCATTATTCAACTTTCATTAATCTATCCAAATAAACAAACTCTCATTAAATTTATATGTCTGCTTAATACCTCTTAAACAAGATATTAATAAACCTTTTTTTATGCTAAATATGTCAACGCATAGTCATGGGGCTTTACTTGAAAGAAAACAAAATTCTTGTTCTAATGTTTAAGGTTAACTTCCTTGGGTTGACTTTTTTTTTAAATATATACACATGTAACTTAAAACACAATGCATCTTTAACCCATGTAACGAGCTTTTGGCTAATAACTCCCAAACCAATTGGTCTTAGGGCATTAGGTGTTGAAACACTCATGCGAACTTAGTAACTCAGGTTGCCGATACTGATACGTAGGTAGTGCAATGTTTGATTTTCTTAAGTTTTTCTCCTCAACCTATGTAACAAACATTGGGTCAATAACTCCTAGGTCAGTTGACTTTAGGGTATTAGGTGTTAAAACACCCTTTCAGACTTAATTGCTTAGGTTAGGGAGGCTACGAAACCAAACATATCTACATTTTTATTATCATTATTTTTTTGTTTTTTACAAATTATATACTATCCCTTTTCCTTAGTTGCTACCTTTAACAAAAGAACATAAATAATGTAATAATCCAATGTGCAACCCACAATCATATGTAAAAGTGTGTGTGCGCGTGAAAATTAAGGTTTAAGAATTCAAGTTAAATGAGTATATGAGCAGAATTAAATGATAATAATATGAAAGTTTGTAAACCTGAATATTTCAAGAAGTATTATTATAGACCTTGTTAAGAATGGTTACTAAGATGCGTCTTAAGAGTTACTTTAACAACAGAGCTCCTTTAATCTGCCATTCTAGTAACAACAATTTTGCACATGCTTTATGAAATGGAAAACACAGTTAGTTAATTTTTTTTTGTCAACTGCTACCCTCTCCCTCCAACCAAAATGAGACATTGTCCTCAATGTTCTAAGGTAGAAAGATAGAGTATAGAAAACATCACCTGAAATAACAAACACTAACAAACTTGAAACACACTTAAACAAATATAAGAAACAATAAAACACAAATATTATGCTATTAATAAAACCAAAATACATAAGTTTTTACAAACTAAGACTCAAATTATAGTTGTGATTATGGCTCACATCTTCCCTTGGTTTTACGTCAAAGAATGGCTTAAACGCCCTCTATAGGTAGGGGATAAGCTTCCCATCCAATTTTCTTAAAAACTGGTAAACAAGGTATTTTTTAGTCAGATTCTTAAAACTATGTCGAGCATGTTCTTTATGGAATAGTGGTCATAAATCATGAATTGCATGATGCATATCTCCACTAAGATGCGTCTCAAGAGTCAATAGAAGATTATCTAAAGACTCCTTACTCAGGCCATCTTTAATTAATAGTATTTTATCTTCATGGTTTATAAATACCATTCCTAAAGAATGACATTATGCATTGCAAGTCCAACTACACATTGATGGCAAACTTTTAGTCGTTTTGCATGATGTTTCTTTGCAAAAGTGCTTTTACATGTTTCAGGTATGTGTGAAATGAAAGAATTAAAAGACTCACCTGATAATCGGACCTTTGCTTCAATTAACCAACGAATCTCTTCAGGAATTCTATGGTTCATTAACAACCTCAATCTTGCACACCAAGCTCGGTAAATTTTTGTAATAGCATTTTGAGGCAAAGCGAGAAAATACTTTTTCAAATTTTCAAGAGTGGTGTTCATTTTTTAAGATAACAAGTGGAAAAAAGATGCAAAGAGAAGAGAAAGAACAAGGAATTGAACAAATATATACATAGATATCAGTTATCATAGGAAACTGAAAGAACCGACTTAAGAGTTATAGAGTACCGTTATCCGCCATTTAACCGAGGTGAGAGAGACTAGCAAACTAAGAGTCATAAAAACAATTAAGAAAAAAAATAATCAACCTTTATCTATAGGATCATTCAAACCAATGGATTCATTTTCACTAGAAAAATTTTCAAAGTAAGCTTTCAAACGATGTCCATTTACCTTAAAAACATTGTCATTCTTTAGATTCTCAATATCAAAGGCCCTATAAGGACACACATGTTTCTCAATAAATGAATTACCTTATCTTGATCTTAGCTCTTTAGGGAATAAGTGGAGTTGAGAATTATAAAACAAAACTTTTTGACCAGTATCAACTTTTTGACAATTTCACAAGTTTTGCATAATGCATGTGTGTCCTTGAACATGGTAGGCCAATAAAACCCATTTTGAAAGATTTTTACAGCTATCTTTTTTTACGAGAAAGAACTCCCACATGCTTTAGAATGATAAAGTTTAATGACACTACTTACCTCATTGTCAAAAATACATCTTCGAAATATTTGATCAAGACAATATTTAAATAAGTTAGGGTCATCCCAATAAAAGTTCTTTACTTCATTCAAAAACTTTTCTTTATCTTGGGTACTCCAATCAGCTAGCAAATCTCCTAAAGCAAGAAAATTGATATTTTTATCATACCAAGGCATTGAACTAGGTGAAAGTAAGGATTCGTCAAAAAAGTAATCATCGATTGGTGTTATGTCAGATGTCGAATTTGTTGTCACTTTTGACAAAGATCCGCATCAATATTTTCGGTGCCTTTTTCATCCATGATTTCTTCCTATAATAAATCATTTGCAAATCTTCAGATTTATCCAACTCATTTTTATTTAAAGTAGATTTAAGTTGACCATAAACTAATTCGTCAATATGATCTACTTCTTGTAAATCATTATCATCTCCAGGTTACTTGTAAATGTTGACAATATTCATCTCTAATGTCATTGACACGAATAAAAGATTGATGTCTTCTCCTAAGTGCAGGAGTGTTGAAGTAATAGCACTTACTTGTTCGACTAGGAAGAATAGCACTTACTTGTTCGGCTAGAAAGGCTTTCTTTTTCACATTCAGTTTTCTCTTCACAGTGCATAGATCTTTCAAAAATTTAGCATAGGAAGGAATCTATTTAATAGCATCCAGCAAAGGTATATTGATTCTTACCTGTTTGAGAGTTTCAAAAATTTCAGAGTTGTGATTGACTTTCCTTTGTTTGGTCATGGTTTGAGGAAATGGAAGTGCTGGCGGAGAATTAGTCTTTTCTTTGCAATTCTCAGATTCAACCCCTTCCTTACCCTTAGAGATTGACTTATCATCTTTCTCATAAGGTTCAAGAGAGGGTTTTTCAATAACCTTACCACTGCGAAGAGTAGTGACTGATTTGACTTGATCCATGTGTTGGCTTCCGAAACTATTTGCATTTGCATTGTATTGCCCTTTGGGATTTTGTTGTGGTTGAGATAGAAACTTACCTTTCTCTTGGAAACTAAGAGTAGATGTTAATTTTGCAAGAGTATCTTTAAAATCTGTCATGTTTTGAGCAAATTGAGTATTGATTGTCTCTTGTTTTTCAATGAATGCATGCAATGTTTCCTCAAGATTTCTTCTAGGAGGTAGAGCATAAGGAGGTGCATATCGATGAGAATTTTGGAAATTATGGTGTGCTTGAAATAGTGGTTATGAAGTTTGTGCCTTGTTGTTCTAACTCTTCCAACTAAAATTTGGGTGATTTCTCCAACCAAGATTGTATGTTTGTGAGTATGGGTTGTGGTTGGCTCTTTGGAAACTGTTTAAAGCATGGGCTTGTTCATGGAGACATTCCTTAAAAGAAGGAAAGGTTGGACAATTATTGGTTGAGTGTTCATTTGTTTCACATATTTGACACATAATGTTTTCAACAGATTTTATTTAACCACTCTTTTTCAATTCTAGTGCCTCGACTTTTCTAGCTAAAGATGCAAACTTGGCTTGAAGGTCATGATCTTCCCTAAGGTTGTACATACCTCCACTAGATGTATGAGGTTAAGTTTTACTCAGTGCCTTATAAGTACCTGCGGTGTCCTAATTTTGAGCATTTTCAGCTAACAAGTTTAAGTACTCCATTGCTTCATTAGGGTCTTTATCTTCAAAAGTTCCATTGCACATCAATTCAACCATTTACCTATCTCTAGGTGTTAACCCTTTATAGAAATGTGAAACTGACACGACTAAAAGATTGATGTCTTCTCCCAAGTGCAGGAGTGTCGAAGTAATAAATAACCCGGCAAGACCGGGGTCGAACCACAGGGAGGTTAATTGTACAAATTATAAATAACAATAATACAACAACAACAACAATAATAACAACAATAACAATAATAATAGTAATAACAATAATAATAATAATAATAATAATAATAATAATAATAATAATAATAATTGTAGTAGTAATACTAATAATAATAATAATAATAATAAAGAAAAAGAAGGAGAAGAAGAAGAAGATGATGATGAGAAGTTTGAGATGAAATATTAATGTAACGATTAAACAATGATAATAACAAATGTCAAGGTTAGAGGTTCCACTAATGGTATATCAAACAAGTATAATATAAACTCTTATTATTGGTATATCAAACAAGTATAGTATAAACTCTTATTATTGAATTGGAAACCACACACAAAGGAGGTTCCAATCAGATTATATATTGTTAACATGATTACATTAGTCATCTTATTCAATTAATGCTAATACTTGTAAATCTCGTCAAGCATTCATGATTATAACTTATGTTAACAACAAATCAAGTTTCTTTCATAGCTCAGGTGTCGGTTATACCATACATTATGGGCTATGAAAGTGCCAAGCATTTGTTGTACCAAGTGTTATACAACATAAATCAAGATTAGTCATTTAACAAGCAAAGTATTAAAGAGTGAACAAGATAACAAATATAAAACATGTTAGTATCAAACATTAAAGTCCATATTAAGTTTACATTATACTTATTCTCACACCATTAGTGTAACCTTTTCACCTTGACATAATTAACTTAGCTAGACATAATGAAAGAAAGAAAAATAGATAAACAAAATAACAACATAAAAGTTAACTAAGTAAAGGAAAGGAAATGAAAGGCATAAACTTAATATTAATGAAAACAAAGCATCATAAACTTAATATTAATGAAAGCAAAGCATAAACATTACAAAAAATACAAAGAGAGAAAGGAAGAGCATGATCTTGATCTGGAAACCAAGATGCCTAAATGCATGGCAAATGCCTCCTTTTATAGGCCAAAATTAGGAACTATTGATTTGATGACTAATTGATAAGTGGGTGGCCAACTTTTGACTTGGTGACAATCCTTATCTTCTCTTGTCTGCCCAAAACGTCATTGCTAACGTCAAAACTGGAGCCAGTTGCAAACATGAAAGTTGTAGGCAATTGTCTCAGCTTTCTTGTGTAAACAATTCAGCTCATTTGGACTTCTAGAACTCCAGATATGGCCAAAATACCGAACAGTGCTCGGGCTGGAAGACAGATTCGGGCTTCTTTGTTGTTGCTACAATTTGGACTTGATAATGGCCTTTTTAGATCTTGGGCTCCATATGAAAGTTGTAGGCCTATGTCTTACCTTTCTATCCATATAAATTGGACCTAAATCTGAGATCTGTAGCTCCAGATATGACCCAATTACCGAACAGTGTTCCGGTTTGGATTGCACCGACATCTCTTTTCTAAGTTTGGCCATCTCTTTATCCTTGCAATTTAAGTTCTTCAAGTCATCAATCAATCCTTTCATTTATGTGATAGGCCTGCATTAAAAATAGATCAATCAATCCTTTCATTTATGTGATAGGCCTGCATTTAAAATGAACATTTACCACAAATTAAAGTTATCTTATATTATTAGATATATTATTATAAAACATGTTTTGGTTAAGGAGTTATTGATACTTCAAGTGCAAAATGATGATATAAAACCATGATAAAAATGCACTTTTAAGTACTAATCAGAAACCAATCTCCATGTTTCAAAACCATGATGAGGGCAAGTACTAAGCAAGTCTCAATACCTATCCCAGCATTGTTAAAATATTTCTCCTGGTTTTTGAGTGAAAGTGGTGATTTGTCTTTTGAAAAAGTTTGTTCTATGAGATGGGAAAAACTTCTTTAAAAACTGTTATTGCATTTCATCCCAAGCACGAATGGATCCTGGTCTCAAATTTTATAGCCATGTTTTAGCTTTATCTTTTAATGAAAAGGGAAAAAGCTTTAATCTGATGGTGTTCACGGTTATTCTCATTATTGTCATTATGAAGTGATTGATTATCTACTTCGGCCATATTTTCTGAAAATGATGAGGATACCCTACAAAGTCTACCACTTCATGCACGTGTAGGAATAAAATAAAAGGAAGAAGAAAACAAAAGAAGAAGAAACAAGAGAAAAAAATAAAGTTATATACAAGAAAAATGAAAAGAGAAAATAAAATAAATATTATAATTTATACAAAACTTACCTCCCCGGCAACGGCGCCAAAAACTTGACATGACTAAAAGATTGTTGTCTTCTCCCAAGTGCAGGAGTGTCGAAGTAATAAATAACCCTGCAAGATCGGGATCGAACCATAGGGAGGTTAATTGTACAAATTATAAATAACAATTATAAACAACAACAATAGTAACAATAACAACAATAATAACAGTAGCAATAATAATACTAGTAGTAGTAGTAGTAGTAGTAGTAGTAGTAGTAGTAGTAGTAGTAGTAGTACTAATAATAATAATAATAATAACAATAATAATAAAAATAATAAAGAAAAAAAGAAGAAAAGAAGAAAAAGAAGAAAAGTTGATGAGAACTTTGAAATGGAAAATTAACGTAAGGATTAAACAATGATAACAAACAATGTCAAAGCTAAAAGATCCACTAATGGATGTCAAACAAGTATAGTATAAACTCATATTATTCAATTGGAAACCACACACAAAGGAGGTTCCAATCAGATTATAGATTGTTAACATGATTACATTAGTCATCTTATTCAATTAATGCTATTACTTGTAAATTTTGTCAAGCATTCATGATTATAACTTATGTTAACAACAAATCAAGTTCCTTTCATAGCTTAGGTGTCGGTTGTACCATACAATATGGGCTATGAAAGTGCATAGTATTTTTTGTACCAAGTGTTATACAACATAAATCAAGATTAGTCATTTAACAAGCAAAGTATTAAAGAGTGAACAAGATAACAAATACAAAACATGTTAGTATTAAACATTAAAGTCTATATTGAGTTTACACTATACTTATTCTTACACCATTAGTGTAACTTTTTCACCTTAACATAATAAACTTAGCTAGACATAATAAAAGAAAGAAAAATAAATAAACAAAATAAGAACATAAATAAGATAAAAGTTAACTAAGTAAATGAAAGAAAATGAAAGGCATAAACTTGATATTAATGAAAGCAAAGCATAAACATTACAAAAAATACAAAGAGAGAAAGCAAGAGTATGATCTTGATCTGGAAACCAAGATGCCTAAATGCATGGAAAATGCCTCCTTTTATAGGCCAAAATTGGGAACTATTGATTTGATGACTAATTAATGAGTGGGTGGCCAACTCTTGACTTGGTGACAATCCTTATCTTCTCTTGTCTACCCAAAACGTCATTGATAACGTCAAAATTGGAGCCACTTGAAAACATGAAAGTTATAGGCAATTGTCTCAGCTTTCTTGTGTAAAACATTCAGCTCATTTCGACTTCTAGAACTCTAGATATGGCCAAAATACTGAACAGTGCTCGGGCTGGAGGATAGATTCGGGCTTCTTCGTTGTTGCAACAATTTGGACTTGAAAATGGCCTTTTTAGATCTTGGGCTCCATATGAAAGTTGTAGACCTATATCTTACCTTTCCATCCATATAAAGTAGACCTAAATTTGAGATCTATAGCTCCAGATATGACCCAATTACCGAATAGTGTTCCGGTTTGGATTGCACCGACATCTCTTTTCTAAGTTTGGCCATCTCTTTCTCCTTTCAATTTTAGTTCTTAAATTCATCAATCAATCCTTTCATTTATGTGATAGGCCTGCATTTAAAATGAACATTTACCGCAAATTAAAGGTATCTTATATTATTAGATATATTATTATAAAACATGTTTTAGTTAAAGAGTTATTGATACTTCAAGTGCAAAATGATGATATAAAACCTTGATAAAAATGCACTTTTAAGTACTAATCAGGCTCATATGAAAGTTGTAGGCCTATGTCTTACCTTTCCATCCATATAAAGTAAACCTAAATCTGAACAGCTCCAGATATAACCCAATTACCGAATAGTGTTCCGGTTTGGACTGCACCAACATCTTTTTTCTAAGTTTGACCATCTCTTTGTCCTTTCAATTTCAATTCTTAAACTCGTCAATTAATCTTTTCATTTATGTGATAGGCCTGCATTTAAAATGAACATTTATCATAAATTAAAGGTATCTTATATTATTAAATATGTTATTATAAAACATGTTTTAATTAAGTTATTGATACTTCAAGTGCAAAATGATGATAAAAACCTTGATAAAAATGCACTTTTAAGTACTAATCACATGTGCTATGAAAGGAACTTGATTTGTTGTTAACATAAGTTATAAACATGAATGCCTGACAACATTTACAAGTATTAGCATTAATCGAATAAGATAACTAATGTAATTATGTTAACAATTTATAATCTGATTGGAACCTCCATCGTGTATCGTTTCCATTTGAGTAATAAAATTTTATACTATACTTGTTTGAAATATCATTAGTGGATTCTCTAACCTTGATATTTGTTGTTTAATCTTTACGTTAATCTTTCATCTCAAAGTTCTCATCAACTTATTATTATTATTATTATTATATTACTACTACTACTACTATTGTTGTTATTATTATTGTATTATTATTATCTATAATTTATACAATTAACCTTTATGTGATTCGACCCTGGTCTTGTCGGGTTATTTATTACTTCGACACTCCTACACTTGGGAGAAGGCATCAATCTTTTGGTCGTGTTATGGAGCTATCAAGCTGAAAGGTGTAGAAGCTCCAAATATAAAAATTAAGATGAAAGATTATGAGGATTGTACCGCAACTCTCTTTTTCTATGTGATCGGCGGCATTAATCTCTCCCATAGTCCACATGCAAGTAGAGAATTTTGGAGCCACTTTAAAGCATCTCAGTTGAAGGAGGATGCGGCCGCTTATGAAAAGCAGAGACACCTTAGATGCAAGGTGTGAGATGAGCCCAAGATCAGACCGCCACATGATGATGAATGAAGACACCTCAGGAGAAGATGTGAGGGTCGTGATAGGAGCCCCAATTACAAAGCTTCCTAGAGCCAATGTGATGGCTGGATATGAGTGGACAGGTGTATGTATAGTCAATGAAGTGGCTATGATGAGTATGAAGACAAATACAGGATTAACTTTCATGGATATTGCCTTCATGCTAAAGATCAATGAGATAGAAGACATTTTCCTTGGATAATAAGTGGATGACTTGTGGATTATTAAGACGCGATTGCTAGGAATGAGCAAAGGGCATGTGCAGGTTTCTGGAATAAGTTGATTCTTATCAAGGTGGTGAGCTCAGTAATGATATTGTAATACTCAGAGTATGAAGACAGATATGGATCAACCTTTAATGGGCTGCCCCTATGGTTAAAGGTGGAGAGCTACCTGGACTCTTGAGACTAAGAGTGGGAGACTTATTGAGAAATAAGGCGTGGTTCCTAAAGTGGAATAGAGGGCAGACGCAACTCCATGATGAGTAGATTGTTAAAAGAATGGTGAGCTCATGATCACATTAAAATACTCAATGACTGTCGCATTTGGGAATATCCATTTGAGGGGGTGTTGTAAGTCTTGGTGTAAGACTTGAAAAATCATTCCAGACCAAGCATGGTTGATACTCTCGAATGAAAATATTGTATCCCAGAGAAAAGTGTTAACACTCTTCAAATGTGATATGAGAGACCATCTAGTTAAAGTGATACTTTGGTGTAAGCAAGGGTGTGTTTTGGTGACTCTAGTGAGTAAAAGATTTAGCGAGTACCTGTAAACTTGACTAAAGTTGCTCTCAAAATGGTAAGCTTGGAAGAGCTGCAGGATGCAAGCTTGTGCTGAAGAAGTAAGAGGACAATTACTCATACAAATATCAAAGAGGGTGATTGTTGGGATGTTGCCATTTAATGGCAACAACTTTTGCAGCTTACCCTAAAAAGCAGGGTTGCCATTGTTAAAAGCCTACAATGGTAGTTGCACCAACCATTGATAAAAATAGTACAACCTATGTGCTATCATCATTTGTGCCATGATTTATAGCCTCTTGTCTTACGATTGATGTCTATAAATAGAGACATTATTTGAGAGCAAAAAAAAAAAAAAAGAGTGCAGAATATGAGAAACTAACAAAGAAAGAGGGGTTGTCAAGGGTAGCAGCCCTGCTGCAATGTGTAGCAGTGTATAAGAGCAATGGGAGTTGAGTTTGAGTGAAGTGATTCTCCTCCTCCAGGTGTGTTCTAACCCTTTATCTATCTATCTCTAATAATACTGGCTTCTCTCGTGGATGTAAGCAATTTGTTAAACCACGTTAAATATTATGCCACTCTACTTAGCCTCCAACAAATAATTATCAAAACATCATCGGTCAGATCAATAGATAGCTCTTCCTCTATAATAGATCTAAATGATTGCACATGTTTAAGTCTTAATAGCTCTAAGATGGAAACTTTCCACAGCTGCCTCCAATAGTGTCTATATGCTACAACCGATATGTTTGTACGTGCAATTATAAAAGATGATTTGTGCTGCAAGGAGATGGGGCCTATGATCAAAGTTGATATCATGGACTTTCATCACTTGTTCAGCAGTTTCTGAAGAATAAATAGCAATGGTCTGAACATGGTCGAGTTGAAGGTGCATAATAGGCCCACGTTTCTCGCCAAGTCTCGCAGCCGATGATGGGGTAAATAACGTAATGACTGGTGCAAGTTTTCCTATCACAGGAAACTTCCGTGGACCTGGGGGTAAATTTGGAGTTCAGTTTTTGGTTTTTGACTTTTTGAGTATCCTTAAAACCATGAAGATAAAGAGGAGTGATGAAAGGACCAAGGAGGAGGGAATTTGAAGCTGCTCCATTATCGAGTGTTGGTTGGTAAATTTGCTTCTCTTCTATATATGATCTAGTTTCAGTTGAGGTTGTGAGGCTAACCTTAGCGTCAGCCGCTCAGGATAGGAATCTTTATTTGATAATCATACATGTCTTGTAGTTGGATAGTATCTCGTTCTACTTCATTTTTGCACCATGTTTGATTATCAGTCTAGATTCTGGCCATTTTCCATTACTCCATGTATGGTATGAGTATTTTTTTACAAGGCATTGCTTGTTGCTTTCGAGCCAGAGCTTGGTGGGTAGGTAGTCAAGTGGTCCGCAAATTGTTTTAACGCTTTGATTACTAGGGACTAGTAATAAGCTGGTTGGGGGGTGTGATTAGTACTTAAAAGTGCATTTTTATCATGGTTTTATATCATCATTTTGCACTTGAAGTATCAATAACTCCTTAACTAAAATATGTTTTATAATAATGTATCTAATAATATAAGATACCTATAATTTGTGGTAAATGTTCATTTTAAATGCAGGCCTATCACATAAATGAAAGGATTGATTGATAACTTTAAGAACTTAAATTGCAAGGATAAAGAGATGGCCAAACTTAGAAAAGAGATGTCGGTGCAATCCAAACCGGAACACTGTTCGGTAATTGGGTCATATCTAGAGCTATATATCTCAGATTTAGGTCCAATTTATATGAATGGAAAGGTAAGAAATAGGCCTACAACTTTCATATGGAGCCCAAGATCTAAAAAGGCCATTATCAAGTCCAAATTGTAGCAACAACAAAGAAGCCCGAATCTGTCTTCCAGCCCGAGCACTGTTTGGTATTTTGGCCATATCTGGAGTTCTAGAAGTCCAAATTAGCTGAAATATTTACACAAGAAATATGAGACAATTGCCTACAACTTTCATGTTTGCAACTGGCTTCAATTTTGACGTTATCAATGACGTTTTGGGCAGACAAGAGAAGATAAGGATTGTCACCAAGTCAAAAGTTGGTCACCCACTTATCAATTAGTCATCAAATCAATAGTTCTCAATTTTGGCCTATAAAAGGAGGCATTTGCCATGCATTTAGGCATCTTGGTTTTCAGATCAAGATCATGCTCTTCCTTTCTCTCTTTGTATTTTTTGTAATGCTTATGCTTTGCTTTCATTATTATTAAGTTTATGCCTTTCATTTCCTTTCCTTTACTTAGTTAACTTTTATGTTCTTATTTTGTTTATCTATTTTGCTTTCTTTCATTATGTCTAGCTGAGTTAGTTATGTCAAGGTGAAAAGGTTACATTAATGGTGTAAGAATAAGTATAGTGTAAACTCAATATGGACTTTAATGTTTGATACTAACATGTTTTATATTTGCTATCTTGTTCACTCTTTAATACTTTACTTGTTAAATGACTAATCTTGATTTATGTTGTATAACACTTGGTACAACAAATGCTTGGCACTTTCATAGCCCATAATGTATGGTATAACCGACACCTGAGCTATGAAAGAAACTTGATTTGTTGTTAACATAAGTTATAATCATGAATGCTTGACGAAATTTACAAGTATTAGCATTAATTGAATAAGATGACTAATGTAATCATGTTAACAATATATAATCTGATTGGAACCTCCTTTGTGTGTGGTTTCCAATTCAATAATAAGAGTTTATACTATACTTGTTTGATATACCATTAGTGGAACCTCTAACCTTGACATTTGTTATTATCATTGTTTAATCGTTACATTAATATTCCATCTCAAAGTTCTCATCATCTTCTTCTTCTCCTCTTTCTTTATTACTACTACTACTACTACTACTACTATTATTATTATTATTATTAGTATTATTATTATTATTATTATTATTATTGTTGTTGTTGTTGTTGTTGTTGTTGTTGTTGTTATTTTTCATCTCTAAATTCTCATCATCATCATCTTCTTCTTCTTCTCTTTCTTTATTATTATTATTATTATTACTACTACTACTACTACTACTACTACTACTATTATTATTATTATTATTATTATTATTATTATTATTATTGTTGTTGTTGTTGTTATTGTTATTGTTATTGTTATTGTATTATTGTTATTTATAATTTGTACAATTAACCTCCCCGTGGTTCGACCCCGGTCTTGCCGGGTTATTTATTACTTCGACACTCCTGCACTTGGGAGAAGACATCAATCTTTTAGTCGTGTCATTTATGTTTTTATCTTGTTTATTTATGTTTCTCTCTTTCATTATGTTTAATTAAGTTTATTATCATACACCACATTACCAAACACACATTAAGCCTAAAAGAAAACCATTTTGAACTATTAATTGTATGGTGTTTAATTTGAGGTTGGTCGACATATATTGTGGTCGGTCGTTAGAACCATCAAAATATCATTCTGACTTAATTATCACAAACAAAATAAATTTATAGTATCATCATGAAAATCTGGTCGAACCCAAGAAGAATTTTGTTTAATCTTCCTACAATGTACTGAAATTAGAAAGAACAAGGGATTTGAATGAAAAATTCAAGAAACAATAATTCTAGAAATAATAAATTGACATGTTGTTAAATCAATTTAAGGGTCCACATATCCATTCCTAGAAATTTATTAATTATCAAAGTAAAATAAACATTCTTTTATGTCAAGCAAATAAATATAATATTTCTTAAAGTTGGGAAAAATCGATGATTACGAATATATTAATTAGGAAAAACTCTCTAATCAATTTTTTATCATCAAACGAATATAATATTGAAAGTAATTTTCATTCATTCGGTAGTAATCTTAGAAATAAAGTCTGTGTATTTATTTTAAGTAAAAAATCAAAAGCTTAACAATTTAAGTTAGTTTATTCTTCTATGAAAGTTACAACAATTAAATTAATTCCTTTGCTTCTTATTATAGTCCTTAACAACAATTACGAATTGAAATAAACTAGAAAGTATACATGTCATAATAAAACAATTCAATAAGTTTGAATAACAATTAATAACATAATTGTGAACAAGGAAAAATAATTACTTGAATCTAAAAGAATTACAATGATAACATTACTTCTCACAACTTGTTAATAGAGATGGTGTGTAGTTTTCTTGAACCGAATTTAGGAGTTTAGTTCATAGTTTCTAAAATATTGACATAAGTAGAGAAGAAATGAATGTTTTTTCGAACCTATTTTAGCTGTGTTCTATTCTATTTATCCTCCTCCTTCGCTGCCAAATTTCTTAAGGATTATTAGGCTAACTAGAAGTCTTTATTATATTAAATTTGTTTCGTTTTTATCTTGGCTTTAAAGTTGGATAAATTTCTTATAATTTATGTTGAATAGACTTTATTGCTATCATAACTTTGTTGTAATTCCAAGTCTACTGCAAACTTAGACTTTGTTTCTGACTTGATTTTTTGCTTTATCCTATCATCTTAGATGTATTCATTTATTCATAGCATGCTAGAGGCTTGATCTGCATCTTTTTTGGGTTCTAAAGTCCACCATTTTTATATCTGACTTTTAGTCGTAATGGGATGCTCGACACCATCATTTTCTTGATCAAATCAAGAGATCTATCTCGTCCTTCAGATTATGTCCGGAGTTTGACCTTTAAAAATATTTAATCTAACTTAAAGTTCTTCATGAAAGCTGTAGTCCTCGATGTGTAAATGAATTTAAGTTTTTGAATTACTTCATTTCAATATTGAAAGCTTAAAATATTCTCATTTGAATATTTAGTGTGAAAGAAAAGCATTCTGTTGCGAGTAATATTTTTAATGCAGGTCTATCACATAAATGAAAAGATTGATTGATGACTTGAAGAACTTAAATTGCAAGGATAAAGAGATGGCCAAACTTAGAAAAGAGATACCGGTGCAATCCAAACCGGAACACTGTTCGGTAATTGGGTCATATCGGGAGCTACAGATCTCAGATTTAGGTCCAATTTATATGGATGGAAAGGGAAGACATAGGCCTACAACTTTCATATGGAGCCCAAGATCTAAAAACGCCATTATCAAGTCCAAATTGTAGCAACAACAAAGAAGCCCGAATCTGTCTTCCAGCCCGAGCACTGTTCGGTATTTTGGCCATATCTGGAGTTCTAGAAGTCCAAATGAGCTTAATGTTTTACACAAGAAAGCTGAGACAATTTCCTACAACTTTCATGTTTGAAACTGGCTCAATGAGCTGAATTTTTTACACAAGAAAGCTGAGACAATTGCCTACAACTTTCATGTTTGCAACTGGCTCCAGTTTTGACGTTATCAATGACGTTTTGGGCAGACAAGAGAAGATAAGGATTGTCACCAAGTCAAAAGTTGGTCACCCACTTATCAATTAGTCATCAAATCAATAGTTCCCAATTTTGGCCTATAAAAGGAGGCATTTGCCATGCATTTAGGCATCTTGGTGTTCAGATCAAGATCATGCTCTTCCTTTCTCTCTTTGTATTTTTTGTAATGTTTATGCTTTGCTTTCATTAATATGAAGTTTATGCCTTTCATTTCCTTTCCTTTACTTAGTTAACTTTTATGTTCTTATTTTATTTATCTATTTTTCTTTCTTTCATTATGTCTAGCTAAGTTAGTTATGTCAAGGTGAAAAGGTTACACTAATGGTGTAAGAATAAGTATAATGTAAACTTAATATGGACTTTAATGTTTGATACTAACATGTTTTATATTTGTTATCTTGTTCACTCTTTAATACTTTGCTTGTTAAATGAATCATCTTGATTTATGTTGTATAACACTTGGTACAACAAATGCTTGGCACTTTCATATCCCATAATGTATGTTATAACCGACACCTGAGCTATGAAAGGAATTTGATTTGTTGTTAACATAAGTTATAATCATGAATGCTTGACGAGATTGACAAGTATTAGTATTAATTGAATAAGATGACTAATGTAATCATGTTAACAATATATAATCTGATTGGAACCTCCTTTGTGTGTGGTTTCCATTTCAATAATAAGAGTTTATACTATACTTGTTTGATATACCATTAGTGGAACCTCTAACCTTGACATTTGTTATTATTATTGTTTAATCCTTACATTAATTTTCCATCTCCAAGTTCTCATAATCTTCTTCTTCTTCTCTTTATTATTATTATTATTATCATTATTATTATTATTATTACTATTACTATTATTATTATTAGTACTACTAATATTACTACTACTACTATTATTATTATTATTATTATTATAGTTATTGTTGTTATTTCTATTATTGTTGTTTATAATTGTTGTTTATAATTTGTACAATTAACCTCCCTATGGTTCGACCCCGGTCTTCCCGGGTTATTTATTACTTCGACACTCCTGCACTTGGGAGAAGACATCAATCTTTTAGTCGTGTCAAGTTTTTGGCGCCGTTGCCGGGGAGGTAAGTTCTTGTATAAATTATAGTAGTTATTTTATTTTCTCTTTTCACTTTTCTTGTATATAACTTTGTTTCTTTTCTCTTGTTTCTTCTTCTTTTGTTTTCTTCTTCCTTTTATTCTATTCCTACATGTGCATGAGAGTGTAGTCACGTACATCAAGTGGTAGACTTTGTAGGGTATCCTCATCATTTTCAGAAAATATGGCTGAAGAAGATAATCAATCACTTCATAATGAAAATAACGAGAATAACCGTGCTAGAACACTTAGAGACCACATGAATCCCACAAGAACAAGTGCACCATCATGCATAGTTTTTCCTCCTGATGCATCTCATTTTAATTTTAAACCAGGCATTATTCAACTTTTACCTTCTTTTCATGGCATGGAATTGGAAAATCCATACTTGCATTTAAGGGAATTTGAGGAGGTTTGCAACACATATAATAATTTAAATTGTAGCATGAACACCATCAGATTAAAGCTTTTCCCTTTTTCATTAAAAGATAAAGCTAAAACATGGCTACAAAATTTAAGACCAGGATCCATTTGTGCTTGGGATGAAATGCAACAACAATTTTTAAAGAAGTTTTTCCCATCTCATAGAACAAACTCTTTCAAGAGACAAATCACCACTTTCACTCAAAAACCAGGAGAAACATTTTACCAAAGTTGGGATAGGTATCGAGACTTGCTTAGTACTTGCCCTCATCATGGTTTTGAAACATGGAGATTGGTTTCACATTTCTATGAAGGGTTAACACCTAAAGATAGGCAAATGGTTGAATTGATGTGCAATGGAACTTTTGAAGATAAAGACCCTGATGAAGCAATGGAGTACTTAGACTTGTTAGCTGAAAATGCTCAAAATTGGGACACCGCGGGTACTTATGAGGCACCGAGTAAAACTCAACCTCATACATCTAGTGGAGGTATGTACAACCTTAGGGAAGATCATGACCTTCAAGCCAAGTTTGCATCTTTAGCTAGAAAAGTCGAGGCACTAGAATTGAAAAAGAGTGGTCAATTAAAATCTGTTGAAAACATTATGTGTCAAATCTGTGAAACAAATGAACACTCAACCAACGATTGTCCAACCTTGCCTTCTTTTAAGGAATGTCTCCATGAACAAGCCCATGCTTTAAACAATTTCCAAAGGCCCAACCACAACCCATACTTCCAAACATACAACCCTGGTTGGAGAAATCACCCAAATTTCAATTGGAAGAGTGAGAACAACAATGCACAAACTTCACAACCACCATTTCAAGCACACCACAATTTCCCAAATTCTCATGGATATGCACCTCCTTATGCTCCACCTCCTAGAAGAAATCTTGAGGAAACATTGCATGCATTCATTGAAAAGCAAGAGATAATCAATACTCAACTTGCTCAAAACATGACAGATTTTAAACATACTCTTGCTAAATTAACATCTGCTTTTAGTTTCCAAGAGAAAGGTAAGTTTCCATCTCAACCACAACAAAATCCCAAGGGGCAATATAATGCAAATGCAAGTAGTTCCGGAAGCCAACACATGGATCAAGTCAAATCAGTCACTACTCTGCGCAGTGGTAAGGTTATTGAAAAACCCTCTCTTGAACCTTATGAGAAAGATGATGAATCAATCTCTGAGGGTAAGGAAGGGGATGAATCTGAAAATTGCAAAGAAACGACTGATTCACCGCCAGCACCTCTATTTCCTCAAGCCATGACCAAACAAAGGAAAGTCAATCACAACTCTGAAATTTATGAAATTTTCAAACAGGTAAGGATCAATATACCATTGTTAGATGCTATTAAACAGGTTCCTTCCTATGCTAAATTTTTGAAAGATCTATGCACTGTGAAGAGGAAACTAAATGTGAAAAAGAAAGCCTTTCTAGCCGAACAAGTAAGTGCTATTCTTCAGAACAATAATGCTTTGAAATATAAAGACCCTGGTTGTCCTACAATTTCCTGCTTTATTGGAGAGCATAAAATTGAAAGAGCCTTACTTGATCTTGGAGCTAGTGTGAATTTACTTCCATATTCAGTTTTTCAGAGTCTCAATCTAGGTGAGTTAAAACCAACTTCTATATCTCTTTTACTTGCCGATAGATCTATAAAAGTGCCTAGAGGAATAATTGAAGATGTGTTAGTACAAGTCGAGAAATTCATTTATCTTGTGGATTTTATTGTCTTGGACACAGAACCTGTTGAAGCATGTAATTCATTTCCTGTTATTTTAGGACGTCCATTTCTTGCAACCTCTAATGCATTGATTAATTGTAGGAATGGACTGATGAAGCTATCATTTGGAAACATGACATTGGAGATGAATATTTTCAACATTTGCAAGCAACCTGGAGATGATAATGATTTACAAGAAGTAGATCATATTGACGAATTAGTTTATGATCAACTTGAATCTACTTTAAGTAAAAATGAATTGGATGAAACTGAAGATTTGCAAATGGTTTATTCTGAGGAAGAAATCACGAATGAAACAAGCACCGAAAATATTGATGCGAATCTTTTATCAACAGTGACAACAGATTCGACATCTGACATCACACCAATCGATGATTACTTTCCTAACAAATCCTTACTTTCTCTTAGTTCAATGCCTTGGTATGATAAAAATATTAATTTTTTTGCTTTAGGAGATTTGCCAGCTGATTGGAGTACTCAAGACAAAGAAAAGTTTTTGAACGAAGTGAAGAGCTTTTACTGTGATGACCCTAACTTATTCAAATATTGTCCTGATCAAATATTTCAAAAATTCATTCCCGACAATGAGGTAAGTAGTGTCATTAAACTTTGTCATTCTGAAGCATGTGGGAGTTATTTTTCGACAAAAAAGACAATTTCAAAAATCTTTCAAAATGGATTTTATTGGCCCACCATGTTCAAGGACACGCATGCATTCTGCAAAACTTGTGAAAATTGTCAAAAGATTGATACTGGTCAAAAAGTTTTGTTTTATAATTCTCAACTCTATGCATTTCCTAGAGAGCTAAGACTAAGATGGAGCAATCCTTATGGGGTCTGTGATATTGAGAATTCAATGAATGACAATGATTTTAAGGAAAATGGACATCGTTTGAAAGCTCACTTTGAAAATTTTCTTAATGAAAATGAATCAACTGGTTTGAATGATTTTGTAGATAAAGGTTGATTATTATTTTTCTCTCACATTGTTTTTGTGTTTCTTTTTGAGTGATTTTCGCTAGTTTATCTCACCCCGGTCAAATGGCGGATAACGGTACTCCGTGACTTAAGTCGGTTCTTTTAGTTTCCCACAATTACTGATATTTGTGTATATATTTGTGCAATTCTTTGAATCTCTCTTCCAATTCTCATTTGAAAATGGACACTAATCTTGAAAAATTGAAAAAGTATTTTCCCGCTCTGCCTCAGAATGCGATCACAAAAATTTACTATGCTAGATGTGCAAGATTGAGATTGTTAATGAATCATGGAATTCCTGAAGATATTCGCTGGTTGATTGAAGCAAAGGTCCGATTATCAGGTGAGTTCTCTAATTTCTTTATTTCACACATGCCAGGAACAAGTAAAAGCACTTTTGCAAAGAAACGTCGTGCAAAACGACTAGAAGTTTGTCATCGATGTGCTAGATGGACTTGTAATACACAATGTCATTCTTTAGGAATGGTATCTATAAACCGTGAAGATAAAATACAATTCATTAAGGATGGCCTGAGTAAGGAGTCTTTAGATAATCTTCTATTGACTCTTGAGACGCATCCTAGTGGAGATGTGCATCGTGCAATTCATGATTTATGGCCACTATTTCATAAAGAACATGATCGACTTAGTCTTGGGAATCTGACTAAAAAAGACCCTGTTTGCCAGTTTTTAAGAAAACTGGATGGGAAGCCTATCCCCGACCCATAGAGGGCGTTTAAGCCGTTCTTGGACGTAAAACCAAGGGAAGATGTGAGCCACAATCACAACTACCTGTACATACACATGCTTGGTTTTATTATTGTGTTTTGTTGTTTCTTATATTTGTTTCAGTGTGTTTCAGGTTTGTCAGTGTTCGTTATTTCAGGTGATATCTTCTATACTCTATCCTTCTACCTTAGAACATTGAGGACAATGTCTCGTTTTGGTTGGGGGGAGAGGGTAGTAGTTGATAAAAAAAAAAAATTGTTTTTCATTTCATAAAGCATGTGCATAATTGTTGTTACTAGGATGGCAGAGTAAAGGAGTTCTTTTGTTAAAGTGACTCTTGAGACGCATCTTAGTAACCATTCTTAACAAGGTCTATTATAATACTTCCTGAAATATTCAGGTTTACAAACTCTCGTATTGTTACCACTTAATTCTGCTCATATACTTATTTAACATGTATTCTTAAACCTTAATTTACACACACACACTTTAACATATGATTGTGGGTTGCATATTGGATTATTACATTATTTATGTTCTTTTGTTAAAGGTAACAACTAAGGGAAACGGATTGTATATAATTAAGAAAAAAAAAACATGAAAAAAAAATGAAAAAAAAATGAAAAAAAGAAAAAAAATGATGATAATAAAAATGTAGATAAGTTTGGTTTCGTAGCCTCCCTAACCTAAGCAATTAAGCCCGTAGGGGTGTCTTAACACCTAATACCCTAAAGTCAACTGACTTGGGAGTTATTGGCCCAACGCTTGTTACATGGGTTGAGGAGAAAAGCTTAAGGGAATCAAACATTGCACTATCTACATATCAGTATCTGCGACCCGAGTTACTAAGCTCGTAGGGGTGTCTTAACACCTAATGCCCTAAGACCAACTGGTCTGGGAGTCATTAGCTGAAAGCTCGTTACATGGGTTAAAGATGCATGCTGTTTTTAAATTATATGTATATATATTTTTTTTAAAAAAAAAAAAAAGAAGAAAAAAAAAAGGACAAAAATAATAATCCCAGCCCAAGGAAGTTAACCTTAAACATTAGAGCAAAAATTTTGTTTTCATCCAAGAAAAGCCCCATAATTATGTGTTGATACATTGAGCACAAAAGAAAGGTTTATTAATATCTTGTTAAGAGGTATTGAGCAGATATATAAATTTAATGAGAGTTTGTTTATCTGGATAGATTAATGGAAGTTAAATGATGAATACCTTGCTTTGTGGAATTTGCAAATTGTTTTTCTATTTAACGCTTTGATTACTAGGGACTAGTAATAAGCTGGTTGGGGGGTGTGATTAGTACTTAAAAGTGCATTTTTATCATGGTTTTATATCATCATTTTGCACTTGAAGTATCAATAACTCCTTAACCAAAGTATGTTTTATAATAATGTATCTAATAATATAAGATACCTATAATTTGTGGTAAATGTCTATTTTTAATGCAGGCCTATCACATAAATGAAAGGATTGATTGATGACTTGAAAAACTTAAATTGCAAGGATAAAGAGATGGCCAAACTTAGAAAAGAGATATCGGTGCAATCCAAACCGGAACACTGTTCGGTAATTGGGTCATATCTAGAGCTATATATCTCAGATTTAGGTCCAATTTATATGGATGGAAAGGTAAGACATAGGCCTACAACTTTCATATGGAGCCCAAGATCTAAAATGGCCATTATCAAGTCCAAATTGTAGCAACAACAAAGAAGCCCGAATCTGTCTTCCAGCCCGAGCACTGTTCGGTATTTTGGCCATATCTGGAGTTCTAGAAGTCCAAATGAGCTGCATTTTTTACACAAGAAAGCGGAGACAATTGCCTACAACTTTCATGTTTGCAACTGGCTCCAGGTTTGACGTTATCAATGACGTTTTGGGCAGACAAGAGAAGATAAGGATTGTCACCAAGTCAAAAGTTGGCCACCCACTTATCAATTAGTCATCAAATCAATAGTACCCAATTTTGGCATATAAAAGGAGGCATTTGCCTTGCATTTAGGCATCTTGGTTTCCAGATCAAGATCATGCTCTTCCTTTCTCTCTTTGTATTTTTTATGCTTTGTTTTCATTAATATTAAGTTTATGCCTTTCATTTCCTTTCCTTTACTTAGTTAACTTTTATGTTCTTATTTTGTTTATTTATTTTTCTTTCTTTCATTATGTCTAGCTAAGTTAATTATGTCAAGGTGAAAGGGTTACACTAATGGTGTAAGAATAAGTATAATGTAAACTTAATATGGACTTTAATGTTTGATACTAACATGTTTTATATTTGTTATCTTGTTCACTTTTTAATACTTTGCTTGTTAAATGACTAATCTTGATTTGTGTTGTATAACACTTGGTACAACAAATGCTTGGCACTTTCATAGCCCATAATGTATGGTATAACCGACACCTGAGCTATGAAAGGAACTTGATTTGTTGTTAACATAAGTTATAATCATGAATGCTTGACGAGATTTACAAGTATTAGCATTAATTGAATAAGATGACTAATGTAATCATGTTAACAATATATAATCTGATTGGAACTTCCTTTGTGTGTGGTTTCCAATTCAATAATAATAGTTTATACTATACTTGTTTGACATACCATTAGTGGAACCTCTAACCTTGACATTTGTTCTTATCATTGTTTAATCCTTACATTAATATTTCATCTCTAAGTTCTCATCATCATCATCATCTTCTTCTTCTCTTTCTTTATTATTATTATATTATTATTATTATTGTTGTTATTATTATTATTATTATTATTATTATTATTATTAGTACTACTACTACTACTACTACTACTACTATTATTATTATTATTATTATTATTATTATTATTATTATTGTTGTTGTTGTTATTGTTATTGTTATTGTTGTTGTATTATTGTTATTTATAATTTGTACAAATAACCTCCCTGTGGTTCGACCCCGGTCTTGCTGGGTTATTTATTACTTCGACACTCCTGCACTTGGGAGAAGACATCAATCTTTTAGTCGTGTCAGTTAACAACAAATCAAGTTCCTTTCATAACTCAGGTGTCGGTTATACCATACAATATGGGCTATGAAAGTGCCAAGTATTTGTTGTACCAAGTGTTATACAACATAAATCAAGATTAGTCATTTGACAAGTAAAGTATTAAAGAGTGAACAAGATAACAAATACAAAACATGTTAGTATCAAACATGTAAGTCCATATTAAGTTTACACTATACTTATTCTTACACCATTAGTGTAACCTTTTCACCTTGACATAATAAACTTAGCTAAACATAATGAAAGAAAGAAAAATAAATCAACAAAATAAGAACATAAATAGGATAAAAGTTAACTAAGTAAATGAAAGGAAATGAAAGGCATAAACTTGATATTAATGAAAGTAAACATAAACATTACAAAAAAATACAAAGAGAGAAAGCAAGAGCATGATCTTGATCTGGAGACCAAGATGCCTAAATACATGGCAAATGCCTCCTTTTATAGGCCAAAATTGGGAACTATTGATTTGATGACTAATTGATGAGTGGGTGACCAACTCTTGACTTGGTGACAATCCTTATCTTCTCTTGTCTGCCCAAAACGTCATTGATAATGTCAAAATTAAAGCCACTTGAAAACATGAAAGTTGTAGGAAATTATCTCAGCTTTCTTGTGTAAAACAATTCAGCTTATTTGGACTTCTAGAACTCCAGATATGGGCCAAACACTGAACAGTGCTCGGGCTGGAAGACATATTCAGACCTCTTTGTTGTTGCTCCAATTTGGATTTGAAAATGACCTTTTTAAATCTTGGGCTCTATGAAAGTTGTAGGCTTATATCTTACCTTTGCATCCATATAATGTGGACCTAAATCTGAGATCTATAGCTCCAGATATGATCCAATTACCGAACAATGTTCCAGTATGGACTGCACCGACATCTCTTTTCTAAATTTGGCCATCTCTTTATCCTTTCAATTTTAGTTCTTAAATTCATCAATCAATCCTTTCATTTATGTGATAGGCCTGCATTTAAAATGAACATTTACCACAAATTAAAGGTATCTTATATTATTAGATATATTATTATAAAACATGCTTTAGTTAAGGAGTTATTGATACTTCAAGTGTAAAATGATGATATAAAACCTTGATAAAAATGCACTTTTAGGTACTAATCAAGTAATGACCAATCACAAGGTTGAATGACAGGAGCAGATGTAAGCAGGTTTTTAAGTTTAACAAAGGCTTCTTCACAATGTTCAGTCCATTAAAAAACATTATCCTTTATTAGAAGGTTACACAATGGCTTAGATATTACACTAAAATCTTTGATAAACCTTCTATAAAAACCAGCATGTCCTAAGAATGATCTAACATTTTTAATAGATTTTGGCGTTGGCAAGTTGGCAATTAACTTAATTTTAGATTTGTCAACCTCAATTCCTATTGATGAAACAATGTGACCAAGTACAATGTCGTTTGTTACCAT
>NW_011501830.1:0-31655 GCF_000495115.2 Populus euphratica | reverse complement strand
AATATAGTGTTTTATATATAAAAGGACTTAGTTATCTCAAGTCTATGTGATATAATCCAAGCACCAAAGGATTCATTGGAGGTTCCAGTTGGTCCAGTTACAAAGCTTGAAGTTAAGAGATTCAAAGAGGCTTTCAATGGACTTCTTCAAGTCACATGGGTTAAGGTGAATTTCAAGAGGATATTAAATAATGAGCAAGCCATGATTAATGTGACTCATGTTCAAGAAGGGCTTATTGGTGAAATCAAGACCATTACATAAGGATTAAGAGAAGAAGACTAGATTCGGTCAATTTGACTTTTCACTACCTTTTTTTAATCATAACTAGAGCTACAGGTCGAATGTTTAGGTGATTCCAATTGGGATAGAAACTAGATTTTCATACCTTTCCAATGGTATATGATACACCTTTTAATTCTTTAAGACGAGAGAGAACCATCTAAGTGAAGTTATGATTTGTTGCTTCCGGAGAGAATGCGAGAATAACTAAACTTGTTTTATTAAATTAGTTGAGCTATTAAACTTTATTTATTTTGCGAGGAAACACTTGTTTGGGTTTTAGACTTGTTTATTGTATTTATTTCAATTAGTTTGGGCTAGTTTTAACCTGAGTTGATTATTATTTAAATTGGATTTATATGTGACCCATTAGGAAAACTAGGGTTTTTAGCTTGGGTATAAATACTTTTAAGAATAATTTTTAGCACACTTTTTTTTGGTTAATAATATTCTAATTTTTGCTGACTTTTGGTTGTCAATCTTGGTTGTTGATTGAACTTTCAACTCTTTCAAAGAATTGACCAATCGTTTTTATGAATTTATACTTCTTTTGCTCGTCTCGAGGTGTAGGTGTTGTGATTGAGTTGATTTCTAATCTTGTTGCCTTGGAGCAGGTCTTCTATTATGATAAACTCATTATATTTTCAGCAAAAACTTAGATTAGATAGATCTTGGGTTCGCATCACGAAGAATCACTTTCAAAATTGTCAAAAGCATTTTTTCATATACACAAGTATTCTCTTCATATGGAATCTTTATGCAATCAATAAACTTATCATTAAATAAACACCTAAATATTAGTTTCAAATATATCTTATATCGTAGCCTATAAGAATAACTATTTTCTTTTATAAAAGAATCTAAAGGTCGATAATCTCCTATTTGTTTATGATAACAATAAATATATAACTTAGATATAAAAATATGTCTCCCCTTATCTTTTGCAATGTATTAGGTGACTCTTCATCCTTGAATTCCATGTATTAGATATAGTCTCTTCGGGTGAGAAAGCAAGCAGTGGTGACCTAAACATAGCTTCAATTTCGTCATCATCAAGCCTTTTTTTTTTTCCAGCATGTACTATTAGTTGGTTCTTAGAAACTTAAACATCGTCTTTATTTAACACATATTTTATCATCCTTATTTAACATATATTTCATCTTGGTAAGGGTCTTATTATCTATTTCCATGAGCTTTAAATATGGATTCCTATCCATATATGCCAAAATAATCCTAAAATGCTAAAAAATAGAAGTTAATGCTTGACCATAAGGAAAAGACTTTTGCTTTTGATTATGCAATATGATCATATTCCTAATCATAACATATATATATATATATATATATATATCATTGGCCATTTTCTAATTATGCAATCGATTAAGCATATATCGATAAAAGTTATTCCATTAAAATGCCCTTTCTTTGGTAATATACTATGTGTTATTATCCTATATAGCAATCTAGGTCTTAACAACAAATCCTCACTTTATAATCCTAGATTCCATTGTTATCCTCATATTAGAAAAAAAAAAAAAACCATAACTAACTTTCTTGAAATCATATATTATGCTTTAACCCATTTACTAAAAAATAGTGTCTATAACCCATTTCTAACCCATTTACTAAAAAATAGTGTCTATATCAAAAGTACTAAGATCATTGCCCAACCCTCTTTCTCTAGAAATAGACTTATTTGCAGAAGAATTTATAAATCTTTGAATATCATCACTTTCTCAAGAGGTTGGATCATTGACCCTTTTACTCGATTCCACGTCTCTTATACGTTTTTTGCTTGCCATTATACTTGAATCTTCAAGAAATAAGCTACAAATGTGATCAAGAGGATGGATTTTGGAGAGTGTTTGAGAGAGAGTCGATGTTAGGGTGTTTTTATTTTGTGATTTTGATTGAGAAATAATGAATATATATATTGTTGAGCAACCGGTTGACCGATTGTTTTGGGTTACGCTTAACTGGTAGGTTTATTGAATCCCAAGTTAAGAATTTCCTAAAATTCTATCAAATCCTTTCTTCATACTAAAAATAAATCCTTTCCATATAAAAAATATATCCAAAAGAAAAACAAATCGAGGGGATAAAAAATTAAAAATATGGATAGTAGCCTTATTATCAATTATTTAGCTCAACTGACCAACCAGTTGATCCAGTTATATGAGTCGATCAAATGGTTCACATAAAAACTAATATTCTTCAAATTTTATCATCCAGGTATATTTTATTAGTATAATATACCATTTTGTCCACCCTTGTGATTCTAAAACAGTATCTAACTCTAATCTTAAGAGGTTATTGTTCACACAATAGCTATCCTTTATTTTTGTAACATCAACCATTTTGTCTCACACCTAAATAGCCAACAATATTTTGCAACTGAATAAATTTCTTAGACATTTCATGCTTAACAAGTATACATTTTATCATTTGAATATATCCAACTTATTTTGATTTATGTATATAGGAGACACCACAAACATCTTTAGCATGAACAACATCTTTAACTTGCAAGTCTTCATGATGGTAATATAAATACATCTAGACTATAATGTTTTAGGGTCATTTAGGTTTTGAGTAAAGATTACTTGAAGAATAATTCTTCTTTTTAAGATATAATAAGCTCTTTGTGGCAAGGTTGTTATATGTCACTAGTTGTTCAATTATCCGATTTTTAACCATAATTCACATGAATTACCAAATTAGAAATCTCATAAACCCTTTTAGGATTGAAGGATTGTTACACTTTGAGTTCTAACTCTCTATCTCTTTTAGGATCGAAAATCACTAGCTATTATGATCTTCAACATATTAGAAAAAGTTATTTATGGTTTGAGTTAACCTTTCAACAACTAGTTTATCAATATAACTAATGTTCTTTCATTTGTATTGTTTTGATATAGACATTTGACCATAAAGTGTGTTTGCATTGATAAATCATATCAATTTTCATCACGATAGTTATTACTTATTTGAATAAGATTTGAAATTCTTTTCAAATATCATTTTACCTTATATAAGGATTTCATATTTAATATTATTCGAGAACACATGTAATATTTTATAGTTTCTAAAATAATGAATTCTTTCTTGGTCACTCAAATACCTTCATAAAATTTCTATTATATCCAATGTCTAATCATTTTTTACATTTGATTAAAGAAACATATAGTGGACATTAAAATATAATATTGACTATATAAAATAACTTAGTTATCTCAAGTCTAAGTGATGCAATCCAAGCATTAAAAGATCCATAGGAGGTTGTGTTGGTCCAGTTACAAGGTTTAGAACTAAGAGATTCAAAGAGATTTTCAATAGACATCTTCAAGTTACGTGGGTTAAGGTGGACTTCAAGAGGATATTAAATAATGGGCAAGTCGTGATTAATTTGATTCATGTTCAAGAAGGGTTTTTTGGTGAAAACAAGACCTTTACACAAAGATTGAGATAAAAAGACTAGATTCGGTCAGTTTAACCTTTCAATACCTTTTTTTTATCATAACTAGAGCTACAAGTCAAATGTTTAGGTGATTCTAGTTGAGATAGAAACTAAACTTCCATACCTTTCAAATGGTACAAGATACACTTTTTCATTCTTCAAGATGAGAAAGAACTATCCATCTGAAGTTAGGATTTGCTGCCACATGGCCAATAATTTCACAATCAATAATATTTAGTTATCTCAGGTTTAACGATCATTTACACAACTATTTCCATACCTTTCAAATGGTACAAGATACACCTTTTCATTTTTCAAGATGAGAAAGAACTATCCATGTGAAGTTAGGATTTGCTGCCACAGGGCCAATAATTTCACAATCAATAATATTCAGTTATCTCAAGTTTAAGAATCATTTACACAACTATCACATGAGCCTTTTCATATACATAGGTAATCTATTTATATAGAATTCTCTTACAGGTTAGTTCATTATACATGTCATTTGACAAATATCTGCATATTAGTTTCACTTATTCCTCATGTCCTAGTTTATGAGAATAATTGTTTGTTTTCATAAAAAAAAAAAACATAATATACACCAATCATAATAGCTTTAATTAATATTCAATTTTAATAGAATATTGACCTAGAA
Source organism: Populus euphratica (assembly GCF_000495115.2). NCBI lineage: Eukaryota > Viridiplantae > Streptophyta > Magnoliopsida > Malpighiales > Salicaceae > Populus > Populus euphratica. The sequence continues at coordinate 27,264 of NW_011501830.1, read as the reverse complement.
TATTTAAAAATGATATTTTGATGTAATATGAATCTCATAATTATAACAATTTTATGATTTTTTTAGTAAAGCTTTTTTGTCTCATAAACTTTATCTTTACTCTAGATTTATTAATTAAATATAAATAAAATTACTCTAAATTTATTAATTAAATATAAATGAAAATTAAAGATAAAGAAAATCTTTATTAATAATAAATATGTTTTGCATGAATAAAATCAATGCTACATTAATTAACTAAATGACTACAAAACATATTCAGTAACAATAACATTATTAATGAACTCTAAAATTTAGATTTACATGCCGTAATATTCAGTCTAATCATCTATCAATAGTTTTTAACACCAAACCTTTGATTAATTTTTAAACTAGGAAAGATGGAGTTCTCATTACGAGTAATCACTATAGTTTTATCTTTTTTGGTAGATGATTGGTTCTTATCATTACAAGCTCCATATCACACGATATAGCTTAAACAAGCAATCAAATCTTCAGTTGTTTAGAAAATATGTTCAATTCAAGCATGTAAATCTATATTTTGAAAACGTAGCCTATTATAGTGCAATTAAATAATTGGCATCAGTTTTTTACAATCTTGCATTTAATTATAGGTACTGAAGTCTTACCTTGAATATTAACGTATGGAAGTCCACGACATGACTTTCCAAACTAGCTTGATATTTGTTTTTTAACTTACATTAGTCATAAGGCTCAATACGAGCTTAACTTAGGTTTTCAAGAAGAGTTGCCTAGTATGCGCCTAGGTTTTCCAAATCTATTTCTAATGCATCTTTAATTTAGAATAGAAAATTGAATTTCAAGTCCAGTCTAGTGTAATTTTGCTTATTTTTTCATTGCATAAAAAGTTTCAACTATTTACTCATGCACTGCAAAATTCAAGTAGTCCAGTCTAGTGTAATTGCATCTTATGATTGAAGTACGTAAAATCTTTGCGAAGTTTCTTTCATTTCAAAGGGCACACAACCTTCATCACGTTTACTCATGCACTGCAAAATTCAAAACTTCCATTTATTTATGAATGTTTATCCTTGCCAATAAAATATTTAACAAAATATTATTAGTCTCCATCTTGACTTTTAACCACCACCTTCATCTTACCACCACCACTAACATCTCCTATTTCCCCACCTCTTTTTTTACCACAACCGCGGCCTCCATCACCTTCTCACTACGACCTCTTCTCTCACTATCATTGCCATTTAACCACCACCCCTGTTATTATCATTGTGAAATCCATCATCACCGCTATTAAAAAGTATTTTCCATGTAAAATATTTTCTTACCATGCTATTTCATACATTTATATGGTTTATTTTCCATAAATAATATTTTTAATTTCAAGTTGTCTTTACTTTTTGATTCTCTACTCAATAACAATATAATCTTCCTCGTCTTCAATTATGTAAAAACAAATTTAAAAATTATTATAGAAACCTACCTTTCTATATATTTGGGAAAGTCAGAACTTTAAAAAAATGGAATTGAAGGTATACTTTTGTGGCATAAAGATCCTGTCTTTAAAATGTAATTTATATCCACCATAAAGTCGTTGCAATTGGATCCTAGCAAATACACTCCTAGAACTGTATAAAGATATCAAGGGAATAAAAAATCTGAAAGAACTAAGGATTGAAAGATATTAATATTCTATTTCTTAACTTTTGATGTATAGAGTTTTTTTGATTGACAATACAACCATATTAACATTCTATATTTTATTAACAACATTATGACAATTTAAGATTAATGACAAATTAATCTGAAGATATTATAGTCTTCAAGAAAAGAAAACACCCTACGTAACTTTTGTAGATGGCATGAATAGAGATTTAGATGAGGGGACAAGGGATTAATTGCTCGTTGGCATAGATAGATATTTTATTGCTTTCCGCTTATATCTTCACAAATTAAGGTGATAAAATTACTATTCTCATTTCTCTGATTTTTCAGACTGGTGGAAAATGGCTATCAAAAGTGCTGGTGGATCCATTGTATCTAAGATAGCAGAAGTCTTGGTGGAACCAGCAATCAAGCAGTTCCGTTATATGTTCTGTTTCAACAATTTTGTTCAAGAATTCAATGAACAAAAGATGAGCCTGGCTTTGGCACTTTATCGTCTACAAGATGCTGTCGACGTTGCTAAAAGGAATACTGAAGAGATTGAGATTGATGTCAACAAATGGCTGGAAGATGCAAAAAACGAAATTGAAGGTGTGAATCGTTTGGAAAATGAAAAGGGAAAAAATGGCAAATACTTTACTTGGTGTCCAAATTGGATGCGACAATTCAAGTTAAGCAAGGCACTGGAAAAGAAGACAGAGACTTTGCGAAAGCTTGAAGACAATAGCAAAAAGTTTCCCAAAGTGTCCCACAAAGCACCTCTTCAAGACATAGAATTTCTTCCATCAGAGGGACTCACACCCTCGGAATCGTCAAAAGAAGCTTTCGAACAGATTATGAAAGCTCTCGAAGATGACAACGTCAATATGATTGGACTGTACGGCCTGGGAGGGGTGGGTAAAACCACCCTGATGAAAGAAGTATGCAGGAGTGCCAAAGAGTCGCAGCTGTTTGATGAAGTTTTGATGGCTACACTGTCCCAGAATCCAAATGTCATAGACATTCAGGATCGAATGGCAGATAGTTTAGGTCTGCATCTTGACGAAAAGACAAAGACCAAGGAAGGGAGAGCAGATCGATTGTGGCAGAGACTGAAGACAGAGAAGAAGATGCTTATTATCCTGGATGATGTTTGGAAAGATATTAACTTGAAAGAGATAGGGATCCCATTTGGTGATGCTCACAGGGGTTGTAAAATTCTTCTAACAACACGTCTTAAAGACATATGTTCTTATATGGAGTGCCAGCCAAAAGTGTTCTTAAGTCTCTTATCAGAAAATGAAGCATGGGCTTTGTTCAAAATCAATGCAGGTTTACGTGACGCGGACTCTACCTTGAACTCAGTGGCAAAGAAGGTTGCGAGAGAATGTCAAGGACTGCCTATAGCACTTGTGACAGTGGGAAGGGCTCTAAGAGATAAATCTGATGTTGAGTGGGAAGTGGCGTCCAAAGAGCTCAGAAACTCTCAATTTCGGCACATGGAACAAATTGGTGAACAAAAAAATGCATATTCATGTCTTAAGTTGAGCTATGATTATTTGAAGCACGAGAAAACCAAGTTATGTTTCTTGCTATGCTGTTTATTTCCAGAAGATTACAACATTCCAATTGAGGACTTGACGAGATATGCAGTTGGCTACGGGTTACATCAAGATGTGGAGTCCATTGAAGATGCAAGGGAAAAAGTTCATGCGGAAATAAGAACCCTCAAAGATTGTTGTATGCTGTTAGGCACTGAAACTGAAGAGCGTGTGAAAATGCATGACTTGGTTCGTGATGTTGCTATTCAGATAGCATCATCTAAAGAATATGGATTCATGGTAAATTCAGGCCTTGGGTTGAAGGAGTGGCCAATGTGCAGTAAAAGCTTTGAAGGTTGCACAGCAATTTCGTTAATGGGCAATAAATTAGCAGAACTTCCTGAAGGTTTGGTATGTCCACAGCTCAGAGTTGTATTATTAGAACTGGATCGTGGTTTGAATGTTCCAGAGAGGCTTTTTGAAGGGATGAAAGAAATTGAAGTTTTGTCCCTAAAGGGAGGGTGTTTGTCATTGCAGTCACTTCAATTCTCGACGAACCTTCAATCGTTGCTGTTGATGGAGTGTAAATGCAAGGAGCTCATTTGGTTGAGAAAGCTGCAAAGGCTTAAGATTCTTGGTTTTATAGGGTGCGACTCCATTGAAGAATTACCTGGTGAAATGAGGGAGCTCAAGGAGTTGAGGTTGTTGGACGTGACAGGTTGTAGAAATCTAGGAAGGATTCCCGTGAATTTGATTGGAAGCTTGAAGAGGTTAGAAGAACTGCTAATCGGGTGTTACAGCTTTAAGGAATGGGATGTCGTTGGGACAAGCAGGGGAGGAGTGAATGCGAGCCTAACAGAACTAAACTCGTTGTCTCATTTAGCTGTATTATCATTGAGGATACCGAAGGCTGAATGCATTCCCAGAGATTTTGTTTTTCCCAGGTTGCTCAAATATGATATTTGGGTGTTAGGGAATGGGTATTCAGAACTTGATAATGAATACCCAACTGCAAAGACAAGATTATGTTTGGGTGAAATCAGCGCCACATCCTTAAATGCGAAGACATTTGAGCAATTGTTTCCTACTGTGTCTCAAATTAGTTTTCATAGAGTGGAGGGTTTGGAAAATATAGTATTGTCCTCTGATCAGATGACCACCCATGGCCATGGGTCTCGAAAGGACTTCTTGCAAAGATTAGAACATGTCAAAGTGAATGGATGTGGGGATATTCGCACTCTGTTTCCAGCTAAATGGCGGCAAGCTTTGAAAAATCTAAGGGGTGTGGAAATTAAAGACTGTAAATCATTGGAAGAGGTTTTTGAATTGGGCGAGGCTGATGAAGGAAGCAGTGAGGAGAGGGAGCGGTCGTTGTTGTCATCTTTAACAGAGCTACAACTGTCCTGCTTACCTGAGCTCAGATGCATATGGAAGGGGCTCACCGGGCATGTCAGCCACCTAAGTCTTGCTCATCTGAATTTGGATTCTCGCGACAAACTGACATTTATCTTCACACCGTCCCTCGCTCAAAGTCTACCACAGCTAGAAACACTTAAGATAAGAAGTTGTCGTGGATTGAAGCATCTTATCAGAGAAAATGATGATCAAAGTGAAATAATTCCAGAGTCTCTTAGCTTCCCGAAGTTAAAAACTCTCCTTATAGAATACTGTGGTCACCTGGAATACGTCTTCCCTGTCTCTGTGTCTCCGAGTCTTCTGAAGCTGGAACAGATGACTATAGTTACTAGCAATTTAAAGCAAATATTTTACAGTGCAGAAGGAGATGCTGTCACCAGAGGTGGCACCATCAACTTCCCTCGGCTAAGAAAATTGTCTCTTTCAAATTGCAGCTTCTTTGGTCCAAAGGATTTTGCTGCCCAGTTGCCTTCTTTGCAAGAGTTAACCATTGATGGCCACGAAGAATCGGGTAATTTGTTGGCACAGCTCCAAGTACGTCCTTTATACTTCTCCAAGATTTTTTTTCTTTTCTAATTTAAATTGTCTACTTCAATACACTGATAATTTCTTCTTTCTTCCTCCAAATTTCTGAAACTAAAGCAATTGATAAGCTCTTAATTATGCACTGAATTTATATACAAGAAAAAAAGTGATCCATAATAAAGCATTTTTACTTTATATACAAGAAATCTTACTACTATGTAAAATTAAAATTATTTTTTCTTATATATTTGTTTTTGGTTAATGTCATAATTTGTTTTTTTATAAATCAAATATTAAAAAAAAACTATTTTTTAGTTAATAAGTGTAATCTTTTCATGATTGCTTTTAATTTAACTAATATAAAATAATAATTTATATTTAGATTATCATAAATATGAAAAATTATGATTTCATAATCCGCTGACCCATTGCCCTATCTATTTATATCTTTTTTATTGATTAAGTATTTTGCTGAAGTACCGGGGATAATTGTTTCACCTATTTACCAAAATTATATAATAGTTTCAAAGTGCACAAACGTTCCGAGGAATTATATCTAACAAAATGGCACCTGTATTTATTTAATTGTTTTTATGCAGGGCTTCACTAGTTTGGAAGCATTACAGTTGTCCTCACTGCCTGTGCCTGACATGAGTTGTATATGGAAGGGTCTCGTGCTGAGGCATTTGACTACTTTGGTGGTGAGGAAATGCGAGAGACTGACGCATGTATTTACAGGCAACATGATTGCTAGTCTGGTTCAACTAGAAGTTCTAGAGATATCAACTTGTGATGAATTGGAGCAAATCATAGCTAAGGATATTGATGATGGAAATGATCAAATATTGTCAGGAAGTGATCTCCAATCTTTATGCTTCCCCAATTTGTGTCGAATTGAGATCAATGTATGCAACAAGTTAACGAGTCTCTTCCCAATAGCCATGGCTTCAGGTCTCCCGAAGCTCCAAATACTTAGAGTAAGCCAATCCTCTCAACTACTGGGAGTATTTGGGCAGGATGATCATGCTTCACCTGTCAATGTTGAGGAGGGGATGGTGCTCCCTGAACTGCAGGAGCTGTATCTAGAACAATTACCGAGGATTGTCTACTTCAGTCTTGGATGTTATCAATTCTTATTCCCTCGACTGGAGATGTTGAAGATGCATCAATGTCCAAAGCTGACCACAAAATTTGCTACTACAACAAATGGTTCAATGAGTGCTCAATCAGAGGTGCTGCTTATTTGACATGATTTCTTGCCTTTCTTTCAGTGTTTTTGTTTCTTGTTTTCACTCGATAATAAGACTTACAAGTTAGAATGTGTATGCCTTGCTTGAATTGGCTTTGCAGGTATCTCAAGTAGCTGGGGGTTCAAGCATTGGTCGCTCCGTGCCAACCAACACTCGTAGAATGTGGACCCGAAATAATGGGTGGGAGGACGAGGACGAGGAGGACGAAGACGAGGACGAGGCCGAGGCCATAATAAGATTTATTCGTTTTCTACTTGATGATGATAGGTAAGAAGATTAGTTTGGCATTGGGATTTGAAAAGCATGCTAATAATTCAATATTTCCCCAACCAAGTAATATGGCTGCAGTTATTTATGCTCTATCCTTCTCCTTCAACTGTTACTAGTTGAAATAAATTAACATATGCGATATGCCTGAATGGTCGTTGTTCTTCATGTTTGCATAAGGGTGGCTGGTTACCTCGTCATGCGATGATTTCACGGAGAATCATGTCTTTGAGCGGTGGTGCTGCGAGTATTCTTTTAATTCGTGGAAGTAATTTCAACTGTTTCATTGGCAATGAGATGCAATTTGGCTTTACATTGTAACAGTCATATTTACCATACAACTCCTAAAAGAAGGATATTGAACTTCTAGAAAATAAGGGCGTATGTCATCATGTTCTGTCTTCAGTCATTTATTGTGCGAACCTCAAGAAATAAGGGCGTATGTTTGCTTGCCCATTTGTGTTTCTTTTCAAGTGTGTGAACCTTCAAAAACAAGTGAAGGGTATAATGTTACTCGTCGTGTGTGAACCTTCAAAAACAAGTGAAGGGCATAATGTTACTCGTCTGTGTGTTTATTGTTTAATGTGTGGATTTTCGTTCTCCTTTCTGCTCAAACTAATGGCTCTACGACTCGTGTATTTGCCTCGTCAACATGTTTTTTCTATCATTTTGATGTTCTGTTTCTATTATGATTCTTTATGAGGTTTTGAAATAGGCCTTAGCAATGCTGCTTGAAATCTGGAATGAATGTTACTGTAAAATACTATATATGTTCTTACAAACACATGTACTTATAATACCCATTCTACTAATAGGAGTGTGCGCGTACATTTAGATCTCAAGTTTAATTTTATTTTTTTATAGTCCGTATTTGTATATATAGCAAGTTACTTGGTTAACTTCTACTAATATATACACGAATATGGTTTCTACATAGATCTATAAATATATGTAAAAAAAAAAAAATCAACTTACAAATTTTTTGATACAATGTTAATGAGTAAAGGATTGTACTTTTACTTTTCATAAATAAATAATAAATTAAATTTATAAATGTAACTCTCTCAAAACAATGATACGAAGAAACACAAAAATTAATCAGCTTGTGGTATTTTTGAAAAAAATGTTAGTCCCAAATTGATAAAGTGAGAAACAATCCATTTATGAATTATCTAATTGACTGATCAAGTCGAGTCATATTTTATAATACTGCTATTTATTATTATTAGAAATTCAACTAAAACCAACAGAATTATTAACAAAAATTTTCTATCTATAATTTACAGTGATATTTATCAACGAATGTAAATTAATTGGTAACACCATCAATATATACTAATAAAATTCTAGATAAAATAAATAATTTAAAAAAAAAACAGTGTAATGACAAACTGCCTTCCCTCTTCATTTTCTCCTTTTTCTTTCCCATCCTTGCATCTAAACAAACTCACCCCTCCTGAGCTGCAAGTAACCACCCCCAAAAACATCTCTCATTTCTTAATATAATTTGTTTTTATTTTTTATAGTCACAACATCCATGTTCTGATTTATTGTGTATTTTGTTATTTTTTATTGATAAATCTATCTTTTTTAATTTTATTATTATTTAATTTTTTTAATATATATATTTATAGGGTATATAACAAGAGCCTTTGTCATTCTCCTTTAGAAAATTACACTTGAGCTTTTGCCTGAAGTACAACAACTCGCCTGCTTTAAGTTCAACAGGGAAGACCTGAGGTTCCTTTCCTGAAGCAAAAGGTGGTCATTATCAAGATTCTGATGAAGAAGAGATTGTTGAGCAGCGAGATCTTTTTCAGCACGGGCAACACGCTTAGAGATATGAATAAAATGGAGTTTGTTAAGCTCATTCAATGGTCTCTTCAAGTACTTTAATTTCCTGCATAGAGTAACCATACAGGAGCCGCTGACTGGATTGTTCCAACTCTCCAAAGTAACCTCCAAGAATTGAGGGTGATCAACCCACTTCTTTAAAAATTTGAAGTTCTTGTTCCTGTTAGGTATGCGACCAAAGTCCCACATTAGTTAGAAATGGAGAGAATCATGAGTATATAAGAATAGACAAATATTTCTATTGAAATGAGGCCTTTTAGGTATAACCCAGGAGCAAATCCATGAGGTATTAAGCTCAAAGTGGACAATATTATATCAATGTGGAGATAGTTGGTGTTTATAATCCTTTCAAGTGGTATCAGAGTCATGCCCCCATGATGGATGAATCCTTGGAATGCCAAACAAAGGTGGTGAGCCCTAATTAGATCACGATGTAATCCATGGATCAGCTCTATTGGATAGGCGTTGTGCTCCGGATGCTTTATAGACATGTCCTGATTCCAATACGGTGAAGAGGAGTTGACCTAAAAAAGAGTAAAAAAAATTTCAAGTCAGGTAGTGCTCTCCTGATCATTTGAGAAGAGGCTCGGTGGTCCTTTGTTCGAGAGAAGGATTATTGGGTATGCAACCAAAGTCCTATATTGATTAGAAATGGGGAGGATCATGGGTATATAAGAATAGACAAATATCTCTATTGGAATGAGGCCTTTTAGGTATAACTCAAGAGCATATTCATGAGGGCTTAACTCTCCAAAGTAACCTCCAAGAATTGAGGGTGATCAACCCACTTCTTTAAAAATTTGAAGTTCTTGTTCCCTCTAGGCTTGCGCGTGGACAATATCATACCAATGTAGAGATAGTTGGTGTCTATAATCCTTATGGTTCCCTCTAGGCTTGCAATGACCAATCTGAACAGAGGCTGGAGAGTGATCAGAGAAAACACTAGGGGTGTTAAAATGAACATGGGCTTGTTGAGGTAAAGATGACCAAAGGGAATTCACCATGACCCTATCAGGCTTGCTCCAAACATGACCATTGGACCAGGTGAAGAAGCATCTAGTAGAATGTAAATCAGCAAGACCCAAATCAATGCAGCACTCCCTAAAATCAAAAACTTCATAGCTGGTGACATGAGCTCCATTATGTTTGTTTTCCTGAGAAAGCATGGAATTATAAGTCATCAAGGAGAGCTTGGGCACCATCTAATAATGTTGAACCCATAGATTAAAGTAGCAAAGAAAGTGGAGTGAGTTTCCAAGCTAGAAATAGAACATGAATAGCCTGAGCAGAAAAGTCAAATAAATCAATATTGACAGTGCTAGGATTCCAAAAAATAACAATCCGGACATAGGAGGTAGCCACACTATTAGTGAGATATTTCTAAGACTTTAACCGAAGGTTGTGTCGGACATATGAGGCAGCCACACTATTAGTGAGATATTTCCAAGACTTTAACCGAAGGTTGTGTATGAGACCAACTTCAGAAGAGGATAGCTTGGTCTCTAACAAACAACAAGCATCAACCCTGTTTCTTTTATTGAGGCTAACCACCTCATTCTGCTTCAGCGAACTATTAAGCCCCCTGATGTTCCGACAATATATTAATATGAATTCGGAGTGGTAAGGGTGTTGTCCCCACCACTTCTAGTTGGAAGAGAAACAAGTCCCTTTGTAGACCTCCTGTGATCTGTCTTGCAACAGAGGCATTAAGAATATTAGCCTGACCCAGTTCACCAGGCTGAACAACGTCCTTACCTTTGGAAAAAGTAGAAGGTTTGCCAGTAACCATTGATGTGCTTCGTGGACAGGGTTGCTTGTTAGCTTTTGAATATTATTTAAAAATATATTTTTATTAAGGTTTTGTATTAACGTATTATATATTAAATATTATAAAATTTTCTAACTAAAGCATGTATTATAATAACAAATCTGATAATATAATATATCTATAATTTTTTGTAAATGTTTATTTTGAATGTAGATGCGTGATGCGCGAGTGTCTAGCGACGGCGGAGACTCTTGTTGTGATGAGGGGTGTTGTGTGTGAAGAAGGGTTTTTGGTTTTAATCATAAAATTATGATTAATATTTAGAAGTCATCATCTAGTATTATAGTCACTAGTAACCTATAGTTTGCGAAAGTCTAGTTAAGGGACTAATTGTGTAAGGGGAAGACGTATCACCGCCAGTGCACCCTACTTAAGGTAAACTGCATTTTTGTTTGATTGTTTTTTTTTTAAATTGGTTTTTATTTGTTGGTATTTTCTAAGATTTAAGGCAAATCTTTCTTCAAGAGAAAGTCTCTACCTTATTGGGTTAAATCTTAACTGTTTTAAAGTTTAAATTTTAGCATCACATTTCTACACTTTGTATCTTTAATACCTGGGAGTGTACTTTATCCTGTAATTTTACACCCCATAAATATTAAAGTCTACATCTAGATCCTAAAAAAATAGAAAAAGATTTTTGACATGTTGACCAAATCGCAATGGATAATTATAAACTATTACGATATCCATTTTTGAAAAAAAAAAAATTGAAACATGAAAAAGATGCAATTTTTATTATTTGTTTATGAAAAACATGCTTGGAAAAATTTTAGGAATTGGCTGTATACAATAAAATATGTATTTTTTTGAAAATATTTTGATTTTTTTTTGAAATATTTTGGATAAAACCAGGTATTTTAATACCGGAGGAACCTATAGTTTGCGAAAGTTTGGTTAAGGGACTGGTTTTGCAAGGGAAAGATGAATCACCCCCAGTGCACCCTACTTAAGGTAAACTGCATTTTTGTTTGATTGTTTTTTTTTTTAAGTTGGTTTTTATTTGTTGGTCTTTTCTAAGGTTTAAGGCAGATCTTTCTTCATGAGAAAGTCTCTACCTTATTGGGTTAAATCTTAACTGTTTTAAAATTTAAATTTTAGCATCACATTTCTACACTTTGTATCTTTAATACCTGAGAGTATACTTTATTGTGTAATTTTACACCCTACAAATATTAAAGTCTACATCTAGATCCTAAAAAAATAGAAAAAGATTTTTGACATATTGGCCAAATCCTAATAGATAATTATAAACTATTACGATATCTATTTTTGAAAAAAAAAATTAAAACATAAAAAAGATGCAATTTTTATTATTTTTTTATGAAAAACATGCTTGGAAAAATTTTAGGAATTGGTTGTGTGCAATAAAATATTTTTTTCTTTTTGAAAATATTTTGATTTTTTTTGAAATATTTTGGATAAAACCAGGTATTTTAATACCGGATTTGTATTTTACAGTGTAAATATACAATTCAATATTATATAAAATTTGGTAGAAAAATATGCAAGAAAATCATAATTTTTTGAAATGATTTTTTTAAAAAATTTGGATTTTTTTTTTAAATGGGAGTCAGGCCAAACCCAACCATTTAGACTGGGTCGTAACTGACCCGACCCAAATGAGGAGCTAATTAATTAGCTATTGCATGTAGAAATGAATTATGCATGTAGCAGCCCTTGATTTAGATGAAAAGGATCCCAACCATTGGCTCAAAGTAGGCTTGGCGCACTGTCAAATTGTCAAATCTACAGCTGCAACCTACTTGAGTCGGCCTCTTTAGGGTGGTGCCATGTCCGTTTATTTGCTAGTGAGCTGGTGCTGACTATACCCTGATGTAGATTAATGTCTAGTGATTAGTTTCATGTAAATTTTGGCAAATTCAGAGGACATTAGGTAACCAGACCAGCTATTTCAAGGATTTAAAGAAGACGAACAGTGCCAAAATCCTGTTTTTGGTCAAAATTCATTTCACTATTTCTTCTTTCAATTGCTTTTAATTGAACCCCTAATTAACCTTAAAATTTTTCAATTAAAACCTTGATAAACTTTAATTGGAGCCTCAAAGTTACATGCCTATTGCGATATCATCCTCGATCTCGGATTTCTTTAATTTAGCCCCTAATTGACCCCCAAACTTTAATTTTCTTGCAATTTGACCCATAATTTCAATAAATTAACTTGGTAAAAATTAAATTTGATCTCTTAAAATTCTAATATTCTCAATTAAGCCAAAATTAGGCCCCCAAACTTAATGTTTTACCAATTAAACCCCAAATAAAATTAATTTGACCCATTTAAAGTATAATTAAGTCCATGCATTTAATTAAATCCTTTAATTGGATTCAGACTAATTATTAAGCATAATTAAAATTTAATTTAGCCCATAATTAAATTAGATTGGCCTATTAAAAATTTAATTATGTTACTGGACTTAATTTTTATACAAATTCATCAAATCATCATTTAATTTGACCTTGAATTTTTTTTCTCCAATTTTGGGCGCAATGAGGTACAATTAGGCCTTGAATTTCTTCCAAAAATTACAACTTGATTCCCCGACCTATATTGTCCACAATGTCAGCTTTTATTTTTATTTTTATTTTGAGAAAAGATGATTTTAGTGGAATAATCCAAAATTGAGTTATGATAGTAAATATATCTTACAAGTCAAAGGATTGATTGATATGATTAACTATTTAAAGTAAAGAAACAAAAAGAGAACTAAGCTGCTGCTTTAATTCAAACTGGAACACCATTTGATTATTAGATCATAACTAGAGTTGTAGACTTGGATTTAGGTCTGATTTATTTTAATGAAAAGTTAAGACATAAGCCTAAAACATTCATGAAAAAGATATTTGAATTTGTCCTACAGTGTAGATACTGTTTGGTGTTCAGCTCAAATTTCAAGTTCCAAATATCCAAATAAACTCATTATTCTTTTGTTAAAAAGCTAAGATTATTATCCACAACTTTTATAAAGATTATGTGCTCTAATTCCAATGTTAATAATGTCATTTAAGCCAGCCAACAAAATCAATAATTAGCCAACAATATCAATAACGAGCCACCAAGTCCATGGTTGGCTACCAACTAAATAATTAGTTATCAAATCAATAGTTTTAAATTTTATTTTATAAAAAGAAGCATTTGTCATGTATTTAGATATCTTATGTTTCAGATTAAGATTACCTCATTACTTTTTTTTTTAATATTTAAGTTTTATTTTTATTAATTTTTTATTTATACTTTTCATTATGACTATATTTTTATCTTATCTTATTTATTTATTTATTTATATTCTTCTTTATTATATTTAGATAAATTAACTATATCAAAGTAAAAAGATTTCACTAATTATATTAAAATAAATATAATATAAATTTAACATAAAATTTAATATAGAAAGGATCATTTTTTATTTGGTTTGATTTATATAAAAAAATAATTAAATTAAAAAAAAAATCAAAATCAAATTAAAATTAGATTAAATTGACCGATTTCAGTTTAATTTAAAACAAAAGCCGGTTCAAATCGATTTAACTCGATTTTAACTTCACACTACCAGACAGTGGAAATAAGACAGTGGAAATAAGGTTGGTCAGAGCCTTAATGCCAGGGTATTTACCAGAGACGCAACCCACAGCACACCACTTCCAAACATCAAAGCTATGGTGAAAATCATCAGAGGAGATAGAACAAGATCTGGTAGTGTGAAAAAGGGAGAAGTTACTGAGCTTAGTACAAGCGTCAGAGTTTCTATTGGAAGAGAAAAGATCCCTCCACTTGCCATCGCACAGAGGAGGAGGGGTACTCTTTGGTATAGAGTTACCTTGACACAGACCTCCACTTGGAGTACGGACAGGAGACATGTGTGGCGGAAGGTGGAGAGGAGGGGTTAGGAGATATGTCATCTTCATCTTCAGAGACGGTGAAATCCAGTTGTTCCTCTTCCAGATCTACATCTAAGGACCGCTTCGTGAGGCTTAGATCCTGTAGCACCGGCGGATCTGCATCTAGACCAACAGTGTTGGGAAAAACACCTTTAGGAAGGGTTGATGTAGAGGAAGAAGGATCCGAGGTTGACACCAGAGGATCAGCCCCTGATTGGGCAGCGGGGGCAGCAATAAAGGCATGCAGGTTGTCTTGTCTATGTGGTATTGTAGCAGTAGCCTTTTGGCCATTTGAAATGAATTATACTTATGCGCGCATTTAGATCTCAAGTTTAATTTTTAGAGAAAAAATAACAAATAATATTTTTTAGAAGTTCGTATTTTATTTTTATATATATAGCAAGTCACTTGGTTAACTTCTTGTGTGTGTGTTTATTACCGTGCAAAAATACGGTTTCTACGTAGATATATAAATATATGTGAATGACTATATGTTAAAAAAAAAATTATTGATAGAATGTTAACGAGTAAAGGATTGTACTATTTTGTTTCCCTTAAGTCTATTAAATCTTTTGTTTTTGATAAATAAACAATAAATTAAATTTATAAATGTAACTTTATAATATTGTCATTTATTCATAAAAAACAAAAATATTTTTTATTGTGTTATTTGTTATTGTTTTTCTATTATATTATTATGTTTTTATACATGTTTGTAAGTATGATTCATGGAAAAAGAAAGTGAAATATTTGTTTAATTTAATTCTCATTTTCTCCTACGAGACTCACTAAATTTTTGTATATAATTTTATATTGAATTTAATCTCACTATAGGGTTAAATAATTGTAAATACAGATCAAATACTCATTATTAAAAATATTATAGTGTTTCAATTTATTAGTTAATTAGAAAAATAATTAGATTTAAAATCATAAATTTTGAAAGGATTTTTAAAAAAATTATATATTTTTTTGGATTGGGTCGGACCCAACCTGACCATTTTGATTTGGGCCAGACGTGGTCTAACCTAGTGAATAGTGAGAAAATCTCCACTGTTTAGATTTATGCAATTTGATTTTTAATTGATCAATAAATTTTTAATTTTTTTATTTTGGCCCTTGATTTGGACAATTTTAGTTCCTCTTTTTATGGATTTTTTCTAGTTTGGTCCTTGGTTTTTAGATTTTTTCAATCAAGTCCCTAATGAACCATCAACTTTAATATTTATGCAATGAAGCTCCTTTTGTTTTTTATTAAATCAACTCTTAAAAATTATAATTTGAGTCCTGAACTTTAATTTCAGTTATACAACATAAATCAAGATTAGTCATTTAACAAGCAAAGTATTAAAGAGTAAACAAGATAACAAATACAAAACATGTTAGTATATTAAGTTTATACTATACTTATTCTTACATTATTAGTATAACCTTTTCACCTTGACATAATAAACTTAACTAAATATAATGAAAGAAAAAAAAAACATAACTAAGATAAAAGCTAATTAAATAAATGAAAAGAAATAAAAGGTATAAACTTGATATTAATGAAAGCAAAGCATAAACATTACAAAAAATACAAAAAGAGAAAGCAAGAACATGATCTTGATTTGGAAATCAAGATGTCTAAATGCATGACAAATGTTTTCTTTTATAGGCTAAAATTGAAAACTATTGATTTGATGACTAATTGATGAGTAGGTAGTTAACTCTTAACTTGGTGACAATCTTTATCTTCTTTTTTTTGCCCAAAATATTATTGATAATGTCAAAATTAAAACTAGTTAAAAATATAAAAGTTATAGTTTATACCTTTAGATTGATAAAATATTAATTTATAACCAAATTAAATGAATAATAAAAATGTCATCACATATGCAGGTTTGTAAGAGGCTCGTAGAGTTCATGCTTACTACATTTCAGTGATCTCCAAATTTTATTACTCTTCTGTAGGCAAATCCTTGCGCTTATATTGGTTACAAATGAAATTTCCGTATAGATGTTCAGGGCAAGCTATCAATTGCCTTTGCAAGATGTGTCAAAATGGCCATTATGTATTGAAAAGTTTATGGTAACAGGACCCAATTTACAAAGTTTCAAATTACGATTCTGATGCTTTAGAATAACGTGGTCAGAGATATGCTTTGGGATTATTTATGGAGTGTTGCAGTTTCCATACACGTGAATGGGATTATTTATGGAGTGTTGCAGTTTCCGTACACGTGAAAACTCTTTTGAATGCAAAGTCATTTAACTCATGCATTGCTCTGTGTTGCAGGTCCACCTTTCCATGAATGTTCTTTTTCATATACCCCTCCTAGAAGATGAGTGATTATTGCAACTGCATATTCCCTAGGTTTAGTTCTACATTTGCACACCATTTTAGTGTATAAATGTATATTCCCATATGTTTTACGCAATTAATGAGTGATTAGTGGTTTCGGACAGCATTTCTTTTACTATGATAAGATACCTTGAGGTCAAGATTTATAAACCCTAAACCATATCCATGAAGATGTTTAAAGAAAACCGCATCCAATACCAGAAGACATGCAGTGTCTCCAAAATCCCAGATTGTGAAAACAAGAGAACAGGTTCCGGTTCTGAAACCAAGAGTTACACTAGGCAACACAAAATTAAGGTCCACGGACACAAATTTCAGAAAGCATCAATGTTCACTCCCCACTTTTTATTCAACATACATGGGGATATCGTACAGCTTAAGCTTCAGCCATAAGCAGATGTCATAACATCCTTCATTTCGTTCCTGTTGTGTTTTTTCCTTGGACATTTTTCTCCCTTTCTTTTCCACTGCAACAGGAGCACGATAATTAGTATAAATACTAGAAATCAAATTTTCATTTTTGTCAAAAAGTTGGAACGGGCAGCAGGAAAATATACTAGGATCGATCATCCACCCTGACATGAATGATTTCAACTGAATATGATGTGTTTTGGTAGCATGCGTAGAAGGTCACTCAGTACTTTTTGACACTGATTCAAATGCATATAGATTCGAAGTCGGTCGAAGTCACAGTGGCAATTGCTGAGAAAGGCCCGCAAAACGGCACCAAAGATTAAGAATCATGGCTAGTTTTCTGTAAACTCCATCAGATGTATGTATTTTATGACAAGTTCCTTGTATATGCCCATGAACTATGCCCTTTGTAGTGGAAAATTACCACTCAAGTGCACTAAAGAAACCGAACATAATGGAATTTGTTGACTGTTCCAAGTGAAACAGTACAATGGCATGAAGGGAGTAAAGATCCTGAATTCAAATCCAACTGTGCACTGATCATTGCTGTTAAACCCTAGTTCATATGGAATGATCATGAATTCAAATCCAACTGTGCACTGATCATTGTTGTTCCAATTCATATTTGGTTGCTTTGATAAACCCTATGTTACATCCCAGGATGGCTGAATAAAGACTATGGTGGAAAGGCAAGAGGAGCTGGGAGTCGAAAGTGTATAGGACATGTAAGCTGCTATTTAGTGGTTAAGATTCTGTTAGTTAGTTAGAGAAGATTCTGTTAGCAGAGTTTGTTAGTTGGTTAGTCTGTTAGTAACTGATGTTGATCCTTATAAAAGCACATGGTAGGGATTATATTGGCACGAAATAAATTGAAGCTCAATCTCAATCTAGTTTTTCTCTACTGCATTCTTTTCTAATCAAATCTGCCATCGTCAACTTTGTTCTCCTTTTTCTATTTTCTCAATTTGTTAAGTTGATCTTAATAATTGACATCAGAGCCTTGAGATCTGACACTAATGAAAAATCATAAGCTGAAAAACATTAAAGAACACTGCAAGAAATTGAAGGAGCGAATGCAGATCCTTCAATAAGAATTTTAGGAATCCTTGCCCATTCAACAAACTAAATGGCAGGAATACTTTGGTGAACATAACAGGAGGACTGATCAGATTAGTGCATAAATTGAAGCTCTATCGATTTAATTTCAAGCGTTCCTGGCTAATCAAATGACAGGAAAAGATTTGGGAAGCACTTCCAGGGGAATATTACAAACTCCAGCACAGGGTAGTCTAGAGGGAATGCTATCAAAGGGAAAGGGTCTTGCTAAAAGAGATCAAACCTATGGTCAAGAGCAACTGAGAGTGGTGCATAATGCTGCCGTTTCAAGAATGCATCTGACAACATTTTGGGGAGATAATCCTAGTGGTTTAGGAGGTGCAAGAAGTTTTTGAAGCTTAAAACAACTCCTTTTCAACAATTGGTAGAACTAACATCTCTTTATTTGGAGGGAAAGGCAGAGATCTAGTTTGAAGGCTATTGTTGATTGAGAAGAATTCTCAGGAGCCATATGCAGCTGGTTTAGTAATAGAACTGACATTGTAGAGGAATTTAACAAGCTAATGTAAGAAGGTGATGTTGGTGAATTTACTGAGAGGTTTGAGGAGTTAAAGTCACTAATACATTCATTAAATTCCTTACTTCTTGAATCCTACTATATCTCTAGCTTTATTAACGAATTAAAGGAAGATATCAAACCTATGTTGAAGATATTAAAGCTGGTGACATCGATGATAACTTTTGATTAAGCTAATTGGCAAGAGGAGTTAAACAATGTGTCGGCAATAAAAAATAAATTCATGCCCAGGCTCGCAGTCATGGTGCAAATGGGAAGATCAATAGGTAATCTTCAAACCAATTATGTGAATGATAACCAACAAAAACAAACAGTTCCAGAGACCATGCATGACAAAGGCGAAGACTGGGGTAGTGTTTCAAGTGTGGGGACAAGTTCATGCCGGCGTCCAAATGCAGTGTTAAGGAATTACACATAATCGAAGGCTGGGAGTCAAAAGCATATAGGACATGCTAGCCGCTATTTAGTGTTTAAGATTCTGTTAGCTAGTCAGAGAAGATTTTGTTAGCAGAGTTTGTTAATTGGTTGAAGTTAGTTGGTTAGTCTGTTAGTAACTGATGCTGATCCTTATAAAAGCACATGGTAGGGATTATATTGAAGTTCAATCTCAGTCTCGTTTCTCTCCTGTATTTTTTTGCTACTCTCCTATGCTGTCGTCAGCTTTGTTCTCCTTCTTAGTCTGTTAGTAACTGATGCTGATCCTTATAAAAGCACATGGTAGGGATTATATTGAAGTTCAATCTCAGTCTCGTTTCTCTCCTGTATTTTTTTGCTACTCTCCTATGCTGTCGTCAACTTTGTTCTCCTTCTTCTATTTTCTCAATTTGTTAAGTTGATCTTAAAACCCTAGTTCATACATTCTTTTAGAATCAGTAGCCCTCATGTATTTCTTTAGACAGTTTAATCATTAGAGCAAATCCTTAGGGAATCAGAATTGCAATTACGACGAACCCTAGCTAGCCATGCGTAGTACATATACAGATAGTTTCATAACATCCTAGGCCCTAAGAGGGGTTTAAAGAACTTGAAACATTAAAAATTTGGATGATCAGTTAATTATCCAAAAATCAGCGATATTAAGCCTTACCAACAGTGTGGATAGTGACGCCTTTCGATTTATGTGTGCTGGCCGGATGGTGAACTGTTTTATAGATTGTCAGATAAAAGAGCTGTCTTGATCAAAGTTGAAGTTTCTGTGAGGATTTTCCGAATGGTATTAACAGAATCAGAAGCAGGAAGATAGTCATCCGTGGATGAACCATCCATAATGTGAAAGGCAAGAGTGAGAAGACTTCCTCTAGTTTCCTCTCCATTCCTTGGTGGCCCATCAGGATGTATCACAAAACCTGATGGCAAAATATTAACAAGATCTGAATTTCCACCACCCAGCATCATTCCCATAGTAAGAATGTCTATTGGAGCATAAACAACATGGGATCCAGTTGGATGGCTGTAACTTTCTTGCAAGTACAAGATTTCTATCTGGTTCTGAGAAGACTGCATAATCAAGAAAACTTTTCTTTGTTAATGTGTGGTTTTCATGTAGTTGAACTTTTGGATATAGCATATTTGAATAAGAAATAAAAAAAGAAGCAACTTACATTCACTTGCATGATAGACACACGGTTTTCCGGACTTTCTCCCTTGATAATATGCATAGTCTCGTGAACTGCGGATCCACGGGCAAGCAAATCCCACTGCATGAAAAGCCAGCGAAGATAACAATTCTACTTGCAAATATAGCATACTTGAGGAGGAAACATGATGCTGCCATAGCACTAATGCATTGCTGTAAGACATTCAATGTCAAAAAACCACCCTGCTATTCACATTTATGTAAGATACATAGGTGATGTTCAAATGTTCTTTGAGGTTGTGCTTGTTTGCTGTCCTTATATAGAATACAGAATAGATAGAAGGTTGTAGAGATAAAAATGAAAATAGATACTAAAAAATAAATATCCAAGATATTTTTGCAGTGAATTTTGGTTCTTTAAGAACAGGAAGGACTGGACATTTCCTCTTTGTCCGGGAAGTCTTTCTTGACTAAAGACAGTAATCAAAGTCTACCAAATTATTTGATGCCAGACTATCTTTAAGTATAATGAAAAGTATCTGAACGACAATGCTAAAACAGTGTGGGATACAGATGATTTATAGCAAGATGAATCAGAAGTGGTAGTGCTAACAATTAATTAAATCGATCCAATCCATTTAGTTTCCTTTCTAAAATCGACGGAAACGCTAAAGAGGTATCCATAAATTAATCCTTGTTCGAAACTTCCTCTAATTATTTCATAGCAGTCCCTGCTTGTTTAACTTGGATACGTTTATTTTACAAGGAAAGAAGCAGAAATTGAACAATCATCATCAAAGGGAAACGATGCTTTGAAGTTTAAGCATCTTAGATACCTTGTTTCTAGAATCCTCATGGCGAAGGAAATCAAAGACTCTCTTTGGTGGAGCCGGAACCCAAAGAGATGTTGTGAAAACTAAAGTCGAACTAGGGCTTCCATTGAGGGCATAAATAGTCTTAGTGATTAACCTAAAATCTTCACCATCACATAGATGCATTCGGACCCACAAATTGTCAGTAGAAGCACTGTTGTCATGATAAAAGCTTCTCATCATTTTACGAGCCAGCCCCAGCACACTTGCTTTCCCATTTCGGGGTATTGTTGCTGTGCAATATCAAAGCAAAACAGTAACAGTTTAACCAATATATATGTTGCTTAAAGTCAGAAGAAAAGGAAATGTTTTTACCACTGTCAAGGGAAGTAGAGATTATATTCCCAACTGGCTCACAATGTCGGACTATGCTGGCAACCCAACGCCTGGCGCTAAATGCAAAACCAGGGAGAACAATTGGCCAAAACATTCTATGGACAAATTTATTGTCCACTTCCACATGCTCAACCCAAATAACCTGCAGAATTTGATGAAGACAACATGGAAATATAACTTGAGGCTTAATTCAAGTAAACTACAAAAAGGGATGCTTTTCCAATTGGCACACGTAATCACCTTAGAGTATCCATCCGGCATTTCTACGATTAAACAACCTGATGGTCTTCTCCGAAAAATTACTAGTGGATAAGGGAATAGACTGTCCAAGGATACATCAACAACTCCCCATGTTCCAGGCCCTATCTGCTTACAATACCTTGCAAACTGACTCTCTCGAATATTAACAAGTGGTGTAGGCATATGAAACTCTGCCTTCATCTGTCAAGCATTGCATTGAGAACATCTTATGAAATCGATTATTCATATGCACATTTTGCTGGTTGGAAGAACTACACTGTCCCCCACATACCAATACATATAATTGCAACAGATCATAAAGTTATTATTCGCAATCAATGCTTGAGTTACTTGAGGATTCCTAAAAAAACATTAAAGCATCCAAAGGATACCTGTAAAATTTTTTTTTTTGGTTGAATATATCAGTATAATTTCCAAGACAGTGTACTAGTTTCCTCGAACATCCAATGACATGATACTTGAAGACTCCTTGCGATTTTTTACGTTTCATGGTGAAGTATAGAAGCTCCCATTGCAAGCATGAACTCAATTCTAACTAATGAAATCAACAATATTGCATTCCGTTGGCATTTAGAATCCATTTCACTAATATCTTCATAAAACGAAGGAGATGATGATACTCAAACAGCTTGATTAACTAAATTACCACTTGTAACGTTTCGTTGTGGTTCCCAGCTACTCCTCTTGACAAGATTCCAAGTATAGTTGTTCTTGAGACGATATTAGAAAAAACTGATGACCACTGCTTCTGTTTATCAAAAAAAATTATCCTTTGTGTTCCAAAGTTGAGAACATCATTGGATTAAATGAGTTAATGCTTAAATACTTAAACAGAGAGAGAGGAAAAAAACCCTACCACATCCATGAGGCACTCAACAAGGCTGGTAGCATCCATACGAACAAACCCTATATGTCTTGAAGCTTCAGTTTGAAGGAAATTTTTTTCAGCATCTTGCTGAAACATGGGTTTGTGTTGAGTTCCATTAGTGCTTGCATTGCTCTCATATAACTTTGCAAGATTTTGAGAATCTTCCATCTCAATTATTCTCATTAGCTCTCCTAGACTTGCATCAAATGGACGGAATTCTCTTATATATTCTCCTTCATTTAGAATCTCAAGGTCACAATCTTGTCGGTGCTGCCATAGAGGTTCTCCTGCAAGGCACTTCCTTACTAGCTCGTCCATGGCTGAAACAGCCATCGCATTGATTTTTTTCTTGTTTGCATCAGAACCAACTGAGACTGCCATTAAAAGGTCACTAGCTCGATCATTTATTTCCAAAGGCATGTTTGTGGATGACACGGACTCAACCTCACTTCGAGGAGAAAGCTGAGGGGACTGATAATTATCTGAATTGAATGGAACATATCCATTATTTTGGATCATGCTATCATCCTGTAAGTCAAAGCTAAAATCAATCTCCAAAAAAATCATCAATGAAGTACAAAATTAAGCTTTCACATCATATATAAACCCTAAAGAAATCTTACAAACATTTCTTTTGATGAACTCTACCAACCCAAGAAAGGGCTTAAAGGAAAGGCCGGGAACATCAAAATATGCTAGAGATCAAGATTTTCTATCATAGAATGTTATAGAAATTAATCCCCACAAGAAAAATCAATGACAGTGCCAGAAAAAAGTGCCTTTATATATATGTTTTTCGTCTTAGAATGGTATTGGACTTGCTTGATTTTTAGGGCTTTTCATTAAAAATGCCATACCCTTTCTTCTGTTACTTTGAAAATGTCATGCAAATCTTAATTAGTCATGATGAATATCTCCAGATAGGTTATTAATCACATACATATCTTGCAAGACTAGTTACCTGTGGATTTATTTCATGATCAAACCCTAATTCCTCGTCAGTAGTACTCTTCATCTCCTCTAACCCTTCAACCGAACTGATCAAAAAGAAGAAGAAAAAAAACTCTTTACCATCAAAATAAAATGATCAAATCGCAGGTAGCAACATCTCCATTAACACCTCACCTCTCCGTATTTTCATTATCATCAATTTCACTATAATCACTATCAGTACTATAACCATCACCATTGACTGAGCTCGCATCAGTGATATCAGGACGCATCATTTCTTCATCACTGCTTATCTCCTGATCTTGACTGATCTCCTCCGACTCGGACATGTCCATCTGGAAAATATTCATTTTGATATTAGTTTGAATAGGTTAAATTTTTGGTACAAACATATCTCTCTATATTAATTAGTTTTCAAAAGTCTTCTACCTTAACAATCTTCAAATTGTATAAAAAACGAAGCTAAAAAAAAAACTAGAAATGAAACTACGATCATCATTATCCGGATAATCGACGCCAATCAAAATATATTTAAGCTCAATTTTCTTTTTTTTTTGGTGAAAAAAACCATTTGAATTTGTTCCTAACGCATACAAACTAAAATTTTAAAAAATATATATAAATAAATAAAGAGAACCCACAATTGGATGTTATATATCAAATCTACACTGATATATAACGAAATAGATGATAGATTATGATCAGAAGAGCAGATCCCTGAATCTATACAAGTATGACATAGGGGTTTCGTTTGGCACACTGAATCTATGGCATTTGATGGGCACGTAGAAAGACTATACTGCCAGGTAAATGTTTACTGTCTCATTGGCTAGTGGACAGGATGGTAGCCTGACGTGGCAAGTTAATACATTGTGTTTGGTGGAATGCTAGGGTTTAGGAGCAAGAAAATGGGGCCCTGTCAGCACTGTTCTCTTCAGGTTAGATTTTCCTCACCTGGCAGGATCAGGAAAGATTCAAGTAGGATTTTTCTGTTATGTTAATTTCATGATTTTTTGTGTTTCCTACCACCATTTTAGCATCAAGCCCCTGTTTATATTTTGTTAAATCCAATTCCTGCCACCAATTTCGGGCACAAATAAACAGGAAAATTAATTTTTTTGGGTTTAGAAAATTAATTTTCCTCATGTAATATTTTTTTAAAAGAAGTTTGACTTCGGAAATCAAAATCCATGCATTTTGCATAATATTGAAAACACATCATTGTTGTCATTGGCGTGTTAATCTAGAAAAATTCACTCAATAAATAAATATAGTGTTAATTAGTTGTGATGAACTACAAATCCAAACATAAGTTTATAACATCGATGAAAACAATACAAGAAAAAAAAATACATAAAATCATGTTAAACATGGTCATCATATATAAATTTTAATTTAAAATTTTATCATTAATATTTTCTTTTCAAGTAATTTTTCTTTTTCATAGGTTTACAACTCCTTAACTAAACTCCAAAACCAAACTAAAGAAATTAATAAATTTAAAAGATAATGAAAAAGAAATAAAAATCCTAAAAACATTAGGAAATCTGAAAATAAGTAAAAGCACTCCTGGAAAACTATAAAATACAAACAAAAATACCAATAAAAAATTATGCTGGTATATTAGGGTGACATTTACCAACAAAAAATAGCTACTTTTTCCATTACCAACCTAAACATATAACACTCAATTGCTTTAGAAATACAAGAATGATCTTTTTGATTAATCTGGAACTCAATTTTAATTTATGTTTGGACACTAGATCTACTAGTGGATCCAATAAAAATTAAATTTATTGTATCTCCAATATTATAGTCAAGGATATACAATCAGGCCATAGTGTCTTGATTGTTAGAACCATAAAATTTGAATTGAGCTAGTAATCACTGGTTGTCCGTACAATTATAAAAAAACAAGTTAAAGCTAACCAACTGATCTTAAGATTGAGATGACTAAACTGACGAATAAAGTGAATGTTTTCAAACAATTGTTGATAACCCTCACTAATACATGTGCTCCACCTCCTTACCCTCCTAGTTCCAGTAAAGATGTACCTTCGCCTATTTCTCTTGCTTTTATCCTCTAAATAAATAAATTGTATTTAATAATGTTTTTTAAATTAATAATTTAAATTTTTTTTAAATTGTTATATTTTTTTAATTATATTGTTTATTTTATTTAAAAAAAATATTACATATAATACCAATAGAATTATTGACAAAATGTGAAATATCAATGAAATTATCGACGAACTAAGTCCCTTAGAGAGTTCTAAATAGATGAAAAAAATTAGAAAAATTGCCTCTCTTAGCATTGGTAACATACATATAATTGTAATTCTATGACAAATCAAATCCATATGTAACTTTATATAATTACCCATGGATTTACTAATAGAATTATTATCAATAACTGTTTTTGTTTGTCACTATAAATCCATAGGTGATTATATTACCAATAGAATAAAAATCATCAATAATATGTTTTTCAATGATATTTCTTCATCTATAAATCTATCAATAATTATACATCCAATGAAATTAGGCTTTAACACCAATGAAATATTTCATTAGTATTTTACTATTTAGTTGTGAAATAACAAAAGTAGCTTGAATAGAACCTTTTAATAATAATTGGAAGCCTTCCAGACCTCGATTTCTTTCTTAAACTCAATCTTTGGAACCTTTTGACAAGGAAAAATAACAAAAGTAGGTCGAACAACACCTTCTTGGAATAATTTGCAGGCCTTCTAGACCTTAGCTATTCTTTTTAAAATTAAGACTTCGAAACCTATAGAATAAATCTTATGATCTAACTGATACGACCAAAAGATTGATGTTTTCTTACAAGTGCTAGAGGGTCGAAGTAATAAATAACCCAGCAAGACCGAGGTCGAATCACAAGGAGGTTAATTGTATAGATTATAAATAATAATGAAAGGATTGATTGATGATTTTAAGAAATAAAATTGAAAGGACAAAGAGATGCTGGTACAGTCCAAACCGAAACACTATTCGGTAATTAGATCATATCTGGAGCTGTAACTTTCATTGGAGCTCAAGATTTTAAAATGCCATTTTTAAACCCAAATTACAACAATGAAGAAGTTTGAATCTGTCTTACAGCCCGAATACTATTTAGTGTTTGGCTCATATCTGGAATTCTAGAAGTCCAAATGCAAATAAAAGGGGCAATACAATGCAAATACAAATAGTTTTGGAAGTCAATCAAATCAGTCATTACTCTTCGTAGTGGTAAGATTATTCAAAAACGAATCCTTGAACCTTGTGAGAAAGATGATGAGTAAATCTCTGAGGGTATGGAAGCGGTTGAATCTGAGCATTGCAAAGAAAAGACTGATGCCTCACTAGCGCTTCTATTTCCTCATGCCATGACCAAACAGAAAGAAATTAAGGATGAAAAAGGCACCAAAAATATTGATGCAGATCTTTTATCAAAAGTGACAACAGATTCGACACCTGACATCACACCAATTGATAATTACTTTCCTGATGAATCTTTACTTTCTCTTAGTTCAATGCCTTAGTTTGCTAAAAATATCAATTTTTTTACTTTAGGATTTTTGCCAGCTCATTTGGATAACTAAGAAAAAAGAAAGTTTCTGAGTGACATGCAAAACATTTATTGGGATAACCCTTACTTATTCAAATCTAGTCCTGATCAAATATTTCAAAGATGCGTCCTCGACAATGAGGTAAGTAGTGTCATTAAATTTTATCACTTTAAGGCATATGAGGATCATTTCTCATAAAAAAGACGACTATAAAAATCTTACAATGTGGATTTTAT
>NW_011501847.1:29394-31201 GCF_000495115.2 Populus euphratica | reverse complement strand
TTTTCATTCGTTGTTTTTTAGTGAGAAAATTAAATGTATAATTAGTTTTGTGACAATAGGGTAGTCTTACAATCTTGTAGTCATCATTTAAGGAATCATAACCAAACCCTAAAGTTTCCCACCCATTTAGGTTGATAAATTTTATACTCTCCGATTACTGGATTCAATAAGGTCATTGTAGTGACCACAAACAATGACATTGTTGTTATGAGAGAGGAAGGAAAAATAAAGACGAGAATAAATAAATTTTAGATGAAAAGGGCTTTGAAATAAGGATAGTTTTCTTTTGGAGTTAATTTTTGTCCTTTTAGGTAGGGTTATTGGCATTATGGTTCATATAATTTTTAGCAAATTTAGGGTTGGTAAGCAAAAAAGCACACACCTTTGAAACACATTAGAGATTTGAATGACAGTCTTAGAAATATGTCTACAAGTATGTCTAGAGGACAACTACCAACACAATCATGGATGTTTGTCTCTATCTCTTGATTAGGGTTTGCTTCTAAGAGGAGAAGTGATTTTCTTTGGATGACTGGAGCCTTTATATTACTTGTGTAACAAGAATATTAATTGGACCAAACCCTAATGTATCGATTGATCACCAAGTCTTAATAAGTCCCAATAATTTTTCAAACAATAAGTGAATTGTTTCTCTTCAGGTGAGAAAGTATCGCAAGGTTTAGATAATAATTGATTACTTCATTTCCTCATTGATAATTTTCGACTATAAATAAGTAAAGTCATATACAAAAAACCAGAGATAAAAAGAAAGCTGATAAAAAAAAGCTAGTAACTAACAATTGGAGATTAAACACACATAAAAATAGAGCATACCACGTATGTAAACATAAAGCATTACTAACAAAATAAAAGTAGGATAACAAACAAAAATAAAAGTGATGAAAAGTTTACAATTGCAAGTGACCTAGTCCTTTAGGTGACCCAATCCACCCCAATATAACTTTCTCATTCTTCACATGACTATAAGCTCTACTCTGCGTGCATATTGCTTGCAACTAGCTTTTCATGTCCAACTTTATATCAGGGATTTAGGATTTAGCTTTAGGGGCCTTATTGACCGTCGTGGTTTATCAATACCTCCCTTACAATGTGGATCCTTGTCCTTAAGATCCACGCCTGGGAATATCTCCATCAATTGTTTATCAGGTTCCCATATTGCCTCTTCTACCAGTAGATTTTTTCAATAGACCAAACTCTCTTTGACAATTTGGGCACTTTGTTTGATTTAGTGATGGTCGAGAATAGCTTGTGATGTGAGCATGACTTCCCCATCATGGTCAAAAATAGCTTGTGGTGTGAGTATGGCTACCCCATCATTAGTGAATGGTGGCAACTTTATGTTGTGCGCCACTCAATTCTCCATATTAGTGTTATTAACATGACCAATAGATTGACGTATTCTCCCAAGTGTAGGAGTATCGAAGTAATAAATAAACTAACAAGATCAGGGTCGAACCACAGAGAGATTAATTATATAAATTATAGATAAAAATAATACAACAACAATAATAATAATAGTAATAATAATAATAAAGAAGAAGAAGTTGATGAGAACTTTGAGATAGAAGATTAATGTAAATATTAAACAATGATAACAACAAATGTCAAGATCAGAGGATCCACTAATGGTATATCAAACAAGTATAATATAAACTCTTATTATTCAATTGAAAACTACACACCAAAAAGGTTCCAATCATATTAAAAATTGTTAACATGATTACATTAGTTATCTTATTCGATTAATGTTAATACTTGTAAATATTGTCAGACATTCATGATTATA
>NW_011501847.1:26543-29100 GCF_000495115.2 Populus euphratica | reverse complement strand
CAACTCTTGACTTGGTGACAATCATTAACTTCTCTTCTCTACCCAAAACGTCATTGATAATATCAGAATTTAAACCACTTAAAAACATAAAAGTTATAGAAAATTGTCACAACTTTTTTTTTTAAAAAAAAGAGGTCATTTGTGTGATAGGCCTGCATTAAAAATAGACATTTACCACAAATTATAGGTATCTTATATTATTAGATACATTATTATAAAACATATTTTAGTTAAGGAGTTATTGATATTTCAAGTGCAAAATGATGATATAAAACCATGATAAAAATGCATTTTTAAGTACTAATCACACCTCCCAACTAACTTGTTACTAGTCCCTAGTAATCAAAGCGTAAAATAGAAAAACAATTTGTATATTCCACAAAGCAAGGTATTCATCATTTAACTTCCATTAATCTATCCAGATAAACAAACTCTCATTAAATTTATATATCTGCTCAATACCTCTTAACAAGATATTAATAAACCTTTCTTTTGTGCTCAATGTATCAACACATAATTATGGGGCTTTTCTTGGAAGAAAACAAAATTTTTGTTCTAATGTTTAAGGTTAACTTCCTTGGGTTGGGATTACTATTTTTGTCTTTTTTTTTTTCTTTTTTTTTTTTTTTAACTCTATATACATATACTTTAAAAACATCATGCATCTTTAACCCTTGTAACGAGCTTTCAGCTAATGACTCCCAGACCAGTTGGTCTTAGGGCATTAGGTGTTAAGACACCCCTACGAGCTTAGTAACTCGGGTCGCAGATACTGATATGTAGATAGTGCAATGTTTGATTCCCTTAAGCTTTTCTCCTCAACCCATGTAACAAGCGTTGGGCCAATAGCTCTCAAGTCAGTTGACTTTAGCGTATTAAGTGTTAAAACACCCCCCAGGCTTAATTGCTTAGGTTAGGAAGGTTACGAAACCAAACTTATCTACATTTTTATTATCATCATTTTTTTTCTTCTTCTTTTTTTTTGTTTTCTTAATTATATACAATCCTTTTCCCTTTGTTGTTACCTTTAACAAAAGAACATAAATAATGTACTAATCCAATATGCAACCCACAATCATATGTTTAAAGTGTGTGTGTGTAAATTAAGGTTTAAGAATACATGTTAAATAAGTATATGAGCAGAATTAAGTGATAACAATGCGAGAGTTTGTAAACCTGAATATTTCAAGAAGTATTATGATAGACCTTGTTATGAATATTGCAAATAACCATTGAAAAATATTTACCAAGATATGTCTCAAAAGTCAATAAAATTCCTCCTTACTTTGTCATCTTAGTAAGAACAGTTTGCAAATTGTCTATGAAAAAGAAAACACAGTTAGTTTTCTTTTTTAATATCAACTACTACCCTATCCCCCAACCAAAACGAGATATTATTCTTAATGTTCTAAGATATAAAGATAGAATATAGAAGACATTACCTGAAACAACGACTTCTAACAAACTTGAAACACACTTAAACAAATATAAGAAACAACAAAACACAAATATTATACTATCAATAAAACCAAAAGGCACAAGTTTTTACAAACTAAGACTCAAATTGTAGTTATAATTGTAGCTCACATCTTCCCTTGGTTTTATGTCTAAAAATGACTTAAACGCCCTTTATGAGTTGGGGATAAGTTTTCTATCCAGTTTTCTTAAAAATTGCCAAATAGGATCTTTTTTAGTCAGATTCCCAAAATTAAGTTCATCATATTCTTTATAAAAATGGAGAATCTCTTAAGTCCATTTATTCCCAAAAATTAGACATTACCTTTGCTTCAATTAGCTAGCGAATCTCTTTAGAAATTCCATGGTTCATTAACAACCTCAATCTTACACACCTAGTTCAATAAATTTTTATAATCGTATTTTGAGGCAAAACGGGAAAATACTTTTTCAATTTTTCAAGAGTGATGTTCATTTTTTAAGATGAAAAGTGAAAAAGAGATGCAAAGAGAGGAGAAGGAACAAGGAATTGAACAAATATATACACAAATATTAGTTATCATGGGAAATTGAAAGTACAAAAGTCACAAAGTTCCTTTATCTGCTATTTAACTAGGTTGAGAGAGACTAGTAAACCAAGAGTGAAAAGAGAAAAAAGACTAGCAAACCAAGAGCCATAAACAAAAAAACAAAACACAAACAATGTGAGAAAAACAAAATAATCAATCTTTATCTACAGGATCATTCAAACTAGTGGACTCATTTTCACTAGGAAAATTATCAAAGTAGTTGATTCAGTTTCACTAGGAAAATTATCAAAGTAGTCTTTCAAACGATGTCTATTTACCTTAAAAATATTGTCATTCTTTAGATTCTCAATATTAAAGACCCTATAAATATACACATATTTTTCAATAAATGGACTGCTCCATATTGATCTTAGCTCTCTAGGGAATAAATAGAGTCGAGCATTATAAAACAAAAGTTTTTGACCAGTATCAACTTTTTGATAATTTTCACAAGTTTTACAGAATACATGTGTGTCCTTCAATATGGTGGGCCAATAAAATCCATTTGAAAGATTTTTGCAGCTGTTTTTTTT
>NW_011501847.1:25613-26308 GCF_000495115.2 Populus euphratica | reverse complement strand
AAGAAAATTGATATTTTTATCATACCAAGGCATTGGACTAAGAGAAAGTAAGGATTCATCAAGAAAGTAATCATCGATTGGTGTGATGTCAGATGTCGAATTTGTTCACTCTTGATAAAAGATCAACATCAATATTTTCGGTGCCTTTTTCATCTCTATTTTCTTCTTGAGAATAAATTATTTGCACATCTTCAAATTCATCAAACTCTATTTTACTCATGGTAGATTCAAATTAATTATAAACTAATTTATCAATAAGATCTACTTCCTGTGAATCATTATCATCTCTAAATTATTTGCAAATGTTGAAAATATTAATCTCTAATGTCATGTTTCTAAATGATAGCTTCATCTGTCAATTCCTATAATTAATCAATGCATTAGAAGTTGCAAAAAATGAACGTCCTAAAATAACAGGAAATAAATTACATGCTTTAACAGGTTGTGTGTCCAAGCCAATAAAATCCATAGGATAGAGATATTGAAGTTGGTTTTAACTCACCTAGATTGAAACTTTAAAAAATTAAATATGGAAGTAAATTCACATCAGCTCCAAGATCAAACAAATCTCTTTTAAATTTATGTTTTACAATAAAGCAAGAAATTATAGGACAACCAGAGTCTTTATATTTCAAAGCATTATTGTTCTGAAGAATAGCACTTACTTGTTCGGCTAGAAAGGCTTTCTTTTTCAC
>NW_011501847.1:24686-25449 GCF_000495115.2 Populus euphratica | reverse complement strand
ATTCAACCCCTTCCTTACCTTCAGAGATTGACTCATCATCTTTCTTATAAGGTTCAAGAGAGGGTTTTTCAATAACCTTACCACTGCGAAGAGTAGTGATTGATTTGACTTGATTCAGTGTTGGCTTCCAAAACTACCTACATTTGTATTATATTGCCCATTGAGATTTTATTGTGGTTGAGATAAAAACATATCTTTTGTTTGGAAAGTGAGAGTAGATGTTAATTTTGCAAGAGTATCTTTAAAATCTGTCATGCTTTGAACAAGTAGTATTGATTGTCTCTTGCTTTTCAATGAATGCATGCAATGTTTCCTCAAGATTTCTTCTAGGAGGTGGAGCATAAAGAGATGCATATCCATGAGAATTTTGAAAATTATGGTGTGCTTGAAATGGTGGTTGTGAAGTTTGTGTATTGTCACTCTTCCAACTGAAATTTGGATGATTTCTCGAACCAAGGTTGTATATTTACAAGCATGGGTTATGATTAGGCCTTTGAAAACTATTTAAAGGATGAGTTTGTTCATGGAGACATTCATTAAAAGAAGACAAGGTTGGACAGTCATTGGTTAAGTGTTCATTTGTTTCACAGATTTTACACGCAATGTCTTAAATAGATTTTAATTGACCCCTCTTTTTCAATTATAGTGCCTCGACTTTTCTAATTAAAGATACAAACTTGACTTGGAGGTCATGATCTTCCCTAAGGTTGTACATACCTCCACTAGATGTATGAGGTTGAGTTTTACTCGGTGCCTCACAAGT
>NW_011501847.1:23967-24372 GCF_000495115.2 Populus euphratica | reverse complement strand
AAGATTGATGTCTTCTTCCAAGTGACCCAAATACGAAGTAATAAATAACCTGGTAAGACTGGAATTTTTTTTTGAATTGGAGGCCTAAGACTTTTTTGTATTTTTCATCTTGATTTTTTGGTTATAATTAAGATGAACGTGGATTGATTTGGTATTTTAATAAATATAAAATATTATTTAAAACCAAAAGTAATTGGTGCGTGCAACACCTATGCTAGAGCGGGTGATATGCCCATGCTCTTTAGGTGGGACATAAGTGAGCGTTCAATGGAAAAACAATGGCTTTCGAGGTGCCATTCAAATAGCTTTGGTGGCCTCTCTATCCTTGGATACCATGTGTGAGATGAAAGACATAAACAAGATATTAATGAAAATAAAACTTAAGCATTACAAAAATACAAAAAG
>NW_011501847.1:0-23923 GCF_000495115.2 Populus euphratica | reverse complement strand
CCAAGATACCTAAATGCATGGCAAATGCCTCCTTTTATAGGCCAAAATTGGGAACTATTGATTTGATGACTAATTGATAAGTGGGTGGCCAACTTTTGACTTGGTGACAATCCTTATCTTCTCCTGTTTGCCCAAAATGTCATTGATAACATCAGAATTGAAACTTCTTGAAAACATAAAAGTTGTAGAAAATTGTCTCAACTTTTTAGGAAAAAAAATAGTGGTCATTTGAACATCTAAAACTCTAGATATGTGCCAAAACTGAATAATGTTCAAACTGCAGAATACATTCAGACTTCTTCATTGTTGCTATAATTTGGATTTAAAAATGACCTTTTTTAAATCTTAAGCTTCAAATCTTGGGCTCCCATGAAAGTTGTATGTCTATGTTTTACCTTTCCATTCATATAAAGTAGACCTAAATCCGAGATCTACAGCTCCAAACATGACCCAATTACCAAACAGTGTTCTGATTTAGATTGCACCAGTATCTCTTTTCTAAGTTGCACCAGTATCTTTTTTCTAAGTTTGGCCATCTCTTTGTCCTTTCAATTTCAATTCTGAAACTCATCAATCAATCATTTTATTTATGTGATAGACCTAAATTTAAAAGGAACATTTACCACAAATTAAAGGTATCTTATATTATTAGATATGTTATTATAAAACATACTTTAGTTAAGGAGTTATTGATACTTCAAGTGTAAAATGATAATATAAAACCTTGATAAAAATACACTTTTAAGTACTAATCAGTTGTACCACTTGAGTAGGGATACATGAAATATAGGATGAACATGCGACTTTGTTGGTAAGTGGAGCTTCTATATGTTTGAGCTGATTTTCTTTAGAATTTTATAGGGCCCATAAAAGTGACTAGTTAATTTTTGGTGTACTACTTTGAAAACTGTTTATTGGTGATAAGGATGTAGTTTCAGAAGCACTAACTCGCCAACCTCAATTTAACTCGTACATGATGGTACCTAGCTCTAAGATCTAGCTTGGTGAAATATGAAGCACCATGGAGCTCGTCTAACATATCATCAATCGTGGGAATAGCAAAGTGATCCTTTATGGTGGTAGCGTTAAGTGCATGATAATTAGTGCAAAAATGCTAACTTTCATCCTTTTTCTTCATTAATAGTACTAATGATGAAAAGGCTCATACTAGGTCCAATAAGGCCAGAGTTTAACATATTATGGACTTGTTTCTTGATAATACGCATAACGGTATGGTCAAACATTAATTGGTTTGGTTCCTTTTTTGAAGGAGACGTAGTAATCAACTTCTCTGATAGGTTGTAGACCTGAAGGCTCCTTTAATAATTCTGAGAACTCTTATAAGATTTTCTTCATGTGGCTCCACAACACTTACCTGTAGGCATATTACAAAGGTGGCATGATTCTGGTGAGCCTCTTTTAATAATTCCTTGACTGTTGCAACTTGAATGGTTTCATTATCAGTCCCTTGCATCCGCTTGATTTGGTTTTTCCAAAGAAATTCCATGGTTAACTACTTCCAGTTGTAAACCATAAAACCTAGTATTTCAAGCCATTAGATTCCCAAGACTAGATCTAACCCTATAAGAGGAAGAGAATAAAGAGTTAAAGAGAAATGAGTGTTTTCTAAGTCCACTCGTACCTCTTCAAAACACCCTTGACACTTCAATTTCTCCCTATTAGCTATTTGCACGGTGAAAGTCTTGGTTAGCACCACTAGTAGCTTGTTGGCCAACATCTCACTAATGAAGTTGTGAGTTGACCTATTGTCGATAAGTACGATGATGTTGTGGGAACCGATCCTTGTAGCTCTTTGCATGGTTTTAGGTGTGATCCATCTCGTTAACGTATGCAATGTGATTTCAAGTTCAATGGTTTCTTCATAATTCTCTTGGATTGGTTGTTCTTCGATGATATTTTCACATAAAAGAGTGTTGTTGTCATCTTAACCCTTTAAACATAAGCATTCATGGCCCTTGACATTTGTGCTTTATAGTTAAAACATAAGTTCTTAGCTTCCTCCACTACATTTCCTCCCAGGTGAGACACAAATAGGATTGGCAAAGGTTGGTAGTACGACTTGATTAACAGGGGAAGGGCTAGGGGAGCTCGCATCGATAGTGCTGGTCTGAGAAACCTGCTTTATATGTTAAATTGATCTTTCATCTGGGCTAAGTCGATGGCTTTCTTCAAGATTTGAGTCTTAAACATTTATATTCCATTTGAAATATCAATTTTTAAACCACCTATAAATGTTTCCACAAGAGCTTTATGTGTCCAACTGCATACCCGATTATCCAAGCACTTGAATTCCTGCTGGTAACCACAACAATAAACCACCCTGCCTTATTCTTGAAAGGGCTTCATCAAAATCTTCACACTCCAAAGGCCCAAAGCTAGCCTAGAGTTCCCCTTCGAAATTTGCCCATGAGATAATGTCTTTTTTCTTCAATTGTCCTATGAATCCACTGCAACCATTGGTGGGCCTCTCCTATAGAAGGCCAAAGAAACCTTATGGCCATCATGGTGAACCACTCTGTCAAATCATCTCCCAAAAATCTAGGAAATTCAAGCTTCACTATCTTAGAGGAGACAACAAGTCATCCCCCATCGTGGCCTTCACAGTGTTGGTTGCCTTGATTTAGAGGCTCTTGGTTTGCAAGCAATACATCTAATAGATGATTAATAGTTTCTTCCAAATGTCATAGCCTATCAACCATATTGAGCTCTATCCGGTGTAGCCCATTCTACAACTGCTCAATACGTTCTTTATTGGTTCCCACAATAATAAGGCTTTGATACCAATAATAGGTCCTAACAATTGTTCAAACAATAAGTAAATTGTTTCTTTTCGAGTAAGAAAGTACTGCATTTTAAATAATAATTAATTACTTCATTTCCTCATTGATAACTTTCGACTGCTAAATAAGTAAAGCCATATATAAGAAACCCAAAATAAAAGGAAAGTTAGTAACTAATAATTGAAGATTAAACATATAAAAACATAACATACCACGTACATAAACACAAAGCATTACCAACATAATAAAAATAGCATAACAAATGGAAATAAAAATGATAAAATTTGCAACTACAAATGACCCAATCTTATAAGTGACCCAATTCACCCTAACATAACCTTCTCATTCTTCACGTGACAATAAGCTCTCTTTTGCATGCATCTAGTTTTCATGTCTAGCTTCATATTAAGTGTTTAGGATTTGGTCTAAGAGGCCTTGTTGACCATCATGGCTTATCAAGTTTTAAAAGCAAATTGTTAGGCCAAACCCTAAACTCTGGTGCTTCAAATGCTTCATTGATAAATGTTTTTCAAGCTGGCAATTTCAATTTCCATGCCCCAGCTAAGTGAAGGTTAAAGATATATTTTTATTTTTGAATTCAATATCACAATCAAGAATTTATTAAATTATTTTAAATATAATATATTAAAAGAATTTAATCTCTATTGATACATAAACTAAATTAAAAATACCTTTAATATTAAATTAAAAAAAGCATATGAAATTGAGACAACCTTTCAATGAGCTAGGGTCTATAGAATGACACTTTAAAGATAAGTGATGAGTTTAATAATTATTTGGAAATGCGCATGCAATTACATCATTTTTCTTAAAACATGTTTGGAATTATAGTATTAGTTGCAATTCAAAGTACTTTTCGCTTAGACATATATCAACATAATATTTTTTATTTTTAAAAATTATTTTTAAAAATAGCACATCAAAACAATCTAAAAATATAAAAAAATTAAAATTTAAAAAAACACGATGTCATCCACATTTCCAAACATACTCTTAATATACTCTTAATATATGATGGAGAGCATGGAGTTTGGACTAGGAGGAAGGGATTAATGTTCGAATCGCCCTTGAATAAGAATCGACGAAGAGACTTGTGGTTCCCGTTCACATATTTGAGATATAAAATACAAAGCAATAGTGCAAGACTCCATGCCTCGTATGTTTTTGAGACCTAAGCAGATGGTCTTTGTCTGCATAAACTATAATCTATATATAGGTGATACATAGTTGACAAGTTTTCTTATCTTTTCACTTTAAGCCGAGTTCATCTCTACCAAAATTTAAATGAGCTGAACTCGATTGAATTCCATGCCCCGGACTTCTTACAAACACAAAACGAGCTTGAGCTCCTAAAATTAATTGAACCCAAAAAACGGAAAGAAGAAGAGGAAGAACCAAAGCTTAAGCATGTCAAATTTTAGCTCAGCTTGGCTTCCTGGTAACCCAAACTAAAAGTTTTCCCATGGCAACCATAAATATTGTAAAAAGCAAATAAGATCCCTCGACCAGATTTTACAATTTGCTACTCTGAGGGGAAGCCATCGAAGTCCCACACTTAAACAGTCACCAGATTGATCTGCTCGGTACAAAAAATAACAAGTTGGGAGTTCTTTTACATCAATGAAAAAGAATATAAAGAGGAAGATACTAACTTGACTGCAAAAATTGGTAACAGATATTTCCTCTACTGTTGCTGATGAGAAATAGGAGCAACAAGCCCTTGCTTTGCACATTCAGGGAGATCTGCAACTTATCCTAATTTGCCGCAACGAAGATTTTTGTCATTTGATCACACACACATATTGCAGCCATGATGATTACTTCTCAAAGCATCTACTGAATTCTTCCAACAACTAAGGCATTAAATCCCCAATGTTTATCACAATTTCAACTTCTTTTTGCGCTTTTTCAAATTTGCACATTCACTATCATCTACTATCTGTAAGGGAAAGCAATTTCAACAATCAAGAGCTGCAACTCAAAAATTGAAACAGTGAATGATAATAACCAACAAAGGCAAACCTTCTGTTTGTTATTCTTCTTCCCCTTTTTCTTGTTCTTTCCCTTTCGTCTCTTCAGTGAAGATTTTTCTACTTTGTCTTCTTCAAAAGACTCCTGCAACATTTGCAAACTAATTAGAAAGTGCTTGACAAAAGCTTACTCTCGCAGCTTTCAAAAGATCAATTAACAGGGATAATATATCCAAGCACCTCAGAATCGCCAAAGTCAGTCACATGATGAATAATTGTTCCAGACTTTGAAGTGCCACCTGACATATCAAAGAAAATAAGCCATGCTTCCATATAATAATGTCGTGTTAGAAAATAAAATCTTGAGTGCAAATAGACAAGCAAAACAGACCACTAAACTGGATTTCAAGAGCAAACATTATAACCCTCCGTATCTAAAGAAGGCAGAGTGAAAAAAAGGTTTTTCCCACAAGTAACAAAATACCCAGCATTCTCTTTCTATTATCGTGTAAAAGGAAAAACTAACAAAATAATAGCATGGAAACTTCTCCACTCCACTACATGGCCTAAAGAATTTAAGACCACATGGTACTCCTGGAAAAAATACTTGAAATAGATCGAATATCACTACTTCAACCAGACCATAAAATATTCTTTTTCATGTTAAGAACATCTCATGACAACATAACAACCAGTCTTTTAAAAGTTTAAGAAAAACTCCAACCACAGCATCGTAAAACCAAAGATTCAGATATGGAAAAATACATTTAAAACAACAGGCACAAAAATAACACAATCTAACAATCCCATTACACTACATAAATCTGCTACGTGACAAATCATTCAATCATGAATATTTGGCAAGCTTACTATCTCAATCGAAATGCATTTGACTCCTCTGATATCATATCGAAATCCACAAATAGTCCAACTAACCCAATTTCAACTATCTCTGAAATATCTTCAGTCCCAATTTCATCAAATCCAATACAAACAACAAAAACCCACATCACGATCTCAATTTGTTCTTTCCCAACTAGCCCCAATAATTCTAAACCTACAATTTCATCTTTGCTACTCGTCTCGTCGAATACAACACAAACAAAATTATTAAAAGAACAGAAAGGGGGGGGGGGTTAAATTGTTTTTATGCTTGAAATAATTATTACTAGTCAAGACAGTGTCTTTGGCATTCTTGACAGCCAACTCAAGGATATCAGGATCAATGGAAGCCAACCCATTTGGGTCTTGCAGTTTTCTTTCAAGAAATTTAGCCAAGGCTGCAGCTTTATTAGTCCTTAATGGTCCACCAGGATGCGCTAACCTAACGGTATAAGATACATACATAATCAAGAAACAAAACTCTAGATAGACTCGTAAATAAGAAAAAGAGAGAGAAAAAGAAAAGGAAAAGGAAAAGGAAAAAAAAGAATACCTGGGTTGTTGGGAACGAAAGGGAGGAGGAGGGAGGGGTGCGAATTTGCTTCCTCTTAGTGCTTTTCTTTCGTCTTCACTCAATCCTTCCGTCATCCTCTCTCTCTTTCTCTCTGTTGTTATCTATCTAGCCTCTTTTCAAGCTTCAACCGTTTTGGAGTTTTTAAATTTTTGGAAGGCATGGTCAAAGTTATTAACCCGATCTGCATATTAACTTAGTGATCTGATTGATCCGGTTTTTTATTTTTAATTAAAAAAAAAAAATCATTTTACCAACACAACAATGACCCTAGGCTTTGAACCAGTTCTGATGACTATAGTTAGAGTTTGCATGAGACAAGCATCTTGTCTTGTTCACTCTCAAACAGCTGTTCCCCGTATTTGTAGCTATGAAGAAAGTCCAGCGTAGAAGGGCTATTTTAAAAATGGTTTTAAAAAATTGAATTTTTTTAATTTAAATTAATATACTTTTTATATTTTTAAATTAATTTGTTGATTTTAAAAATATTTATTAAAAAATAAAAAAAATTATTTTTAACATATGTTTTAAACACTTCAAAACACACTCTAACTACACTTCCAAACACACTCGAAAAGATTAACAATTTAACAAAAGAAAATATCATAGAAAACTACATATTATATTTTACTAATTTTACATTAAAATGTCTCAACTTTATTTTCATTAAAAACATTTATGAAATTGAAAGCAGCCAAAGAAGTTGAAAAACCTGCCACATTTCACAGTAGAAAAAACCTAATCATGTTGGTGTTAATTTTATCTTGTTTGTACTAGGCCACAAAAAGAGAACGAAAATCCCAAAATTATCAGATTGGCAGTGGCAAGGTCATTCCCAATCAAGGGTTCTCCGTACGCTTACTTGTGTACAAGAACGCCATTTGACTTGCATAAATTTTCCCAGTATTTAACTACAATAACGAAACAAAACGAACTAAAAGCCATCTTTATCAGATTTTCTTCTCAGGAATCACAGCTACATGAAGCAATAGCAGACAATAAGCATTTACCTCCTCCCCATCTCCTGGCGTAGTACATAAGAGGTACTATGCTCCTCGTATACATGGAATCTACAATGACAGATCTAAGTAATTCATAATACATGGAAGGGAGATGAACAAATTTGGGAATTAGGAGAGAATCAATTGCATGCTTCTCCCTTTCTTTTTAGCCTAAAATCCTAAAACAGCGGGGAAGCGAAGAGGCTGGAATTTCAAATAATCTAACGCAGATTTCAAATAATTGGGTCATATGACCATGGAACGTGCTGGAGTAATACTGGAACAATTGAGCTGTTGATGCTGCAATAACATGTCTGAGAGCTGTCCAAAACCACTCCATAAATCCCTTTGGATTAACGCAACGCCCCATAGCTTCAAACTAGCCAAGTAGAAATTTGAAAATGTCACTCAATGTAACAATGCCTTCCACACGTTTACTGCCAGCCTCTACAATGACAAGTCGCCTGACACCTGAAAACCCAGGGATTGAGGATCATTAACTAGGCGCACAGATATCACAAAAAGATGCCGAATGAATTTTTAGAAGAGTAAACAACAATAATAGAGACCTTGTTTCAGCAAAAGTTTTACCCACAATCATATTTAACACGGCCATTTGTAACCAAAGTGTTTACATGTCTGTATGTGTGTATCTGGCAAAGGCTTTGACGGTTCTATAAAAGTCCTTCAAGCGCTATAACTTGATGAATAGATTATTCAACAAAAGACAAAGGATAGCAGCTCAGGTTTGCTTGAAAGAAACAACGACAAAGAAAAGGAACTGTAGTTTGAGTAATTACAGGGAAAGAAAAATCAAAAGAACTGAAATCCTAATGCCTAACATACTGGGAAAAAAAACATGTTTATAACCTAATTAACAAACC
This sequence comes from Populus euphratica, assembly GCF_000495115.2. Taxonomy (NCBI): domain Eukaryota; kingdom Viridiplantae; phylum Streptophyta; class Magnoliopsida; order Malpighiales; family Salicaceae; genus Populus; species Populus euphratica. Next base: position 15,793 of record NW_011501847.1, on the reverse strand, counting down.
CAGACACTTCAAAGTCATATTAGGAGATATTCAACGGGATCTTCATTCTAAATAAAAGATAAGGTTCAGATTACCTGGGTTTGCCAATCGCTCCATCTCTTTATGCAATGTATCAGATCGCAAACACATCTGACATCTTTGACTTCTCAGCTCATGAAAAGAATAGGCATCTTGCCCCAGTTGCAAAGCCTTATCAAATTTGAAATAAATAAAAGCAGTAAGGGGAAACCATGATCAGCAAATTTCAGGCATGATTTCTACATCATAAACTACATTTTGACACAATGGGTAACATATAAACTAAAAAATAAAAGTTAATACAACTTCAAATAAATTTTATGCAGCCTGCCAGAGCATGCAATTAATACTTTGATGTGATTTTTGTGAAGTAAAAAGGATTCACTTGGTCCAAGTGAAACCAGAAAACCACTAAATGTATACTTCAAGACCGTGATGCCAGAAGTCATTTCCACACCAACTATTACCTCAATGAAACAATCAAGGAGTTTACACTACCATCATTACATCCATTTTCAGTTAGTTTTTTAAATCTCAACAAGAAAGCATTTTGGAAAGACCCAGCACCCCTGCCCCCTGTCTTCCTTATCCTTTAAAGTTGAAACCAAATGATATGCCTCCATGGATCCAACTAATCATCAAACCCTTAAATATGTGTCAAATATTCTTAAAACAATAGTATTAATACCATCCTCGTGTCCACAATGACATAAAGTTTTCATAGACATAATTATATGAAACAAATAATGAAAAAAAATCTAGAAAATAATGCTTTCCTATTATATATATCTACAAAGTAATGCCACTATGAAGTTGCTTAATGCAACATGCTCAAGGGAAAATGAAGAGATGGAGGGACAGAAAGAGCAGCTACCTGATTTATAGTCATTTCATTAAGATTAATATGAGTATAAATTTTGTCCTTCGCCAAAGCTGTTATGTCACTGTTAGATGATAACAGATAATTAACCTCAAAATCAAAGAAGAGGTTTTAACAACATCAAACTAAGAAGAACAAGTTACCTCCGACAATATATGTCTACTAATGAGTCATTCTCATCTACTATTGGTATTGAACTTACTTGAGCTGTACAGGAGGAGATGAAAAGATATGAATGATTAAAATTACATGAAGACCAAGATGCATAGCTGAAGTATATTTATTCTTGAGTAGTTGAAACCATAGAAAACTATCTCAAAAGGCAACAATGTGTTTAGTACGAACATTTAAACTAGCCCCCACATAACAAGTACCTTAGCCAGTTCTAAAAACAATATGAAATGAAATCTTAGGCATGCCAATGATAAGGGTTTAAGTAAGCGGCCCATTCACATGGCCCTGTGATTAGATCCATTTCAGGTGAGTCATAAAATAGGAGACATGAAATACAAATAGATGATAAAAGATCCTTAACAATTTTTATTTCATTTTTTGGTAATTCAAGAAATTTATCAAATGGCACTCATATGCACCTCATCCAATCAATATGATTTGAAAGTTCCATGCAAATTTTAAGTGTAATACATGTAAAGCAAATTCAAGTAGTTTGCTTGAAATATTTGCCACAAAATTAGAACTTCTACTCCCAAAACATACACAGATTCATTTCTGTTGATAATTTCTTTTCCTACTTTCTGAAATTTATGGAAATTACATACCTTGAATTAGCAAGTTTAAAGCTGAACTAAGAGAAGCGCTTGGTCTCAACATCACCAAGGGGCACCCACTAGGCTCTCCAATACTCGGAACCCATGAACCCACTGGTATTGCACCAATTGGTAGTTGGAGTATAGGCAAGGTGCTAGAACAATGTCTAAAGTACCTGCAAATACCTGGAAATTAATATCCATGGTTAGTAATAAAGTATGTGTGGCTGCTTAGCAAGCGAACCAAAGAGCCTTACATTTCAGTATTCCAGAAAGTGAGGCAAGATGCAGTAGCTGAGGAAATGAACTGTCTTCTGATGATGAGTGGATAAGAGGAACCGTAGCCACCTTATACTGCAATATTCTCAAAGCAACCTCTTTCATAAGAGTAGATCTGTGCGTTTGAAAGAAAGAAAGAAAGAAAGAAAAAACAAGGAAGGAGGAAGAGGAACCTTTGAGATCAGGATTCTTCGAAAATATGGAGAGACAGAGAGAGAGAGAGAGAGAGAGAGAGAGCAGGGGGGCAGGGGTGGTTGTTGGGTGTTGTAAATCATGATTCAGCCATTTAAATGCTTTCTACAAGCAGTACAGCACAAATGCAGACCAAAAAATGAAGCACTGAGAATAATTACACTTGCACTTCATGCATGAATGATGAAAAACAGATTAGTGGTTCATTTATGTGCTACAGATATAAACATGCATGAGATATCACTTACATGTATGAGATGTCTAGGTAGAGGCCACACATGTCCGTCTATTTGTCTTTCCAGATATGCTTTCCCCTCTTTCCAAGCAGATATGGTGTGTGTATCAAGTTCTTCCTCTGTCAAATTTGACCCATTATTTCCGAGCTGCAAGTAGAAGTAATCATCAGCATTATAAAGACATACAGACAGTATATTTCTGTCAACAAAGACTTCTTATCAAGATGGGTATATTATCCACACAAATTTTTCAAGCCTTTCGCCTGTCATAGAAATCATGTAAAATTTCTCCCAATATCCATGAATATCCAAAAATCCATCAACTGCATTTGGGTTCTTTCCCCCGAATCAAAACCTAACTCTGAATGTCTGGGGTTAATCTTCACAGAAAACAGGTGGATATTATGCCACATTGGAAACAAAGCTGGATACACTTTATTTACTTTTCCCTTGAAGAAAATGAACCTTGTGCTGTTGCATCTTTTATCTTAATCCATCTCCGATGCATATACATTTGAGCACTAAAATCAATGGACAAATAAATATTTGTGTTTAGAAGACTCACTGTTGAAAGAAGACTTGATTTTTTACATGTGCTTACCTCTCTCAATATCAATATGAAGTCCAAGGCACTAAGCACTCCAACAAACTGGCCCCTAGAGAAGTCCCAAAGAGGAGCCATAGAGATTCCCTGGAAACAGCTAACTTAGAAGGCATACATATCCAAGCTCTTGATCATCAACAAGCAAATATGCATGACGACCAGCAATTGTAAATAATAAGCGGACAAAGCTCAGATCACGGAACAGACTAAGCCTGCAGTCAGGACTTAAGCCAGCTTGAAACTGACTATTCACTTTAGTACATGTGCAGCACCACTTTCTATTTACTTTTGTCCTTTTCAATTGGTAAGTTTATTGCATTGCAAAACAGCACAAGTATGAAATTAACTCCTCCTTACAGTTCTCATTTATGGAACTGAAGTAATCACAGCCACAGCTACTTTTGTGTAATTGTTAACATTTGTATCTTGCTAAGTAAGCTATGTCTTTTTCCTGCTCCAGTGCTCAGTATCTTACCCACAAAGAAGGATCTAATTAGGGAAATTGGTTTTATAGAAGAGGAATCATAAGAAGACCACAGGAGTCAATACTCTGAAGCCAGCAATCTGGGTACAATACCAGAGATCGCTGACTTTCCACTTCAAAAGAACATGAAAGAAACCAAGTAACTTTGGCTATTGTTATTTCAGGTTGATAAATCCCTTTAGAAATATCATAAATAATGGGATCTCTATTGCTTGAGGACATATATATCTATGCTAATGGACAGAGAGCACTGTGGGTGGTGAAGTAAGCACCTGTGGTCTAAGACTAGGGCAATCAACAAGTGTGAAAAAACCCAAATGTTCAAGCAATCAACCACGGATAGTAAGCAGATGACATCATTCTCATGGGGGAAACGAGTGAGTCTGAGGCTAGGTTCTTTAGGCTAGAATTTCTGTGATGTAGTAAAATAGGAAAGAGCAAGGTTTTATCACACAACTCATAAGCATGGAAGGTGAGCTATAGTCAAAACCTTATCGATCTGCTCATGGATTCAAGTCATTCTAATGATGATCTAGGTAGATATCCTATCAAAACAAGTCTCGATGAAACTACCATGAAAAATTACGTACCCAGTTCAAAAGATGAAGCAATGGTCACACTCAAAATCAAAAGGCATATTACAGAATGAACTGAATCATCAAAGCAATAATTGAAACATGCCAATTATGCCTTCCATCACTAAGGCATGCAACTGATAAGTATTCAAGTTTTCTTTAAACACATACTTAACTCTTCCAAAAATCAAAAGGGATATTCACTGAAAAGCAAAGAATACAGTTTTTCTTCAATCATCTATATAGAATCTTTTAAATGTTGCATAACCAAAAAAAGAAGAATATGTAACTAGAAGTTCAGCTGTCCAAGATACCGGCAACAAGTAAATGCATAAAAAAACAGATTAGATACCTGTTCAAACAAAATGTGAAAGGCTTGCTTTACTGGTAAATCAACATCCAAGGCAACTACCTGTAAGTTACATATTATAAATTAGGCGAACAAAAATTTGCTCACTTCAAATCCAAGTAAACATAAAAAAATGAGTGCCACAATGAAGACCATTGGTAAAGGATCCAACCCTTGCCTGACTGGGGAAGTAACTCATATGCAGTGTGTGTAGTCAGAAATACAGAAATCCGGTGACGAGAGACCTGTAAGTCAGCCTCTGATATGCTTGGCACTCCAGCAGTCAATGTGCCATCTGATACACTGACCTGGATTGTAAATGAAAACCTCATTACATTCCATAACTTGTAAGAGGGTGATATATTGGAGCAAACTAGAATTTTGTAACAGAATGGTGAGACGAGATAACACTGCTAAGTAAATATAAGCAACACAAAACCAAATGTTATCGTACAAGGACACTAGAATTTTCAAATGAAGCACAAAAGGCCCCAGATCCATGATCTTTAGAGTGCAAATAATTGGCAGTCAGTGAGAACGAATCTTAATTTCTGAATGACCAAAATAACATTCATGAAACAGAAAACAATTTCCAGCAGTCATGATGACCAAAGTAGAATGTATCTCACCAAACGGGTAAAGGCCTCGTTATCCAATTCCATATTAGATCCTGGAATCATCTCTGGATTATAATTGGCTTCCATGTTAAACTGGACATTATTTACTATCCCATATTCGGTTGTTGAGTGAGGTTGGAGTTCATCATGTCGCCATTCTCCATCAACACAAAACTTGTACTGCATGTAAATATAAATACATGAAGTGCAATATCCATATAAATATATATATATATATATATCCATGCAGACATAGAGCCATTTGAGGACACAGAACATATTCATACTAGCATTTTTTAGCCAAGTTTTAATCTTTCTATCATCACTTGAAGCCAACCTATTCCAGAGTACTTCCACAAGCAAACTTTGAAAAAAAAGACCTTTTCATTTCAAGATAAGCTAATGACAGTTATTGTATACAGCAAATACCTCCCATCTAAATAGCATTCAAGGGGATTTCAGTGCTAATGAAATCCGTAAGAATTTATGTGCTATCCAGAACTTATTCTTTCTTCTTTTTTTTTTTAGCAATCTCACTCTAAGTGTAATAACTCAAGAAGCACGTCACAAGTATGAACATATCTTTGGCCACACTATGGCATCCTACAATAATTGCTTAACATTTCTTAAAATAGATCAAATTGAACTACACGTACAACAATTCAAATTGATCAAACCACAATAAAACCAACGCACCTGATGATTACCAGGTGTAATATCATAAATCGCCTGAAAAACGTTAGGGCAACCTTCAACTGGCGACATGGGTATAAGTTCACCCCATCTTCACAAAAACAAACAGTCAGTACACTATCTAAAAAATTGGGTTCCCCCTAAAACAATTAACCTCAGACAAATAAAGTTTAAAATTGAGTATTGTCACCTATTAAAAGAACCACTGAGAAATACATTTCGACCTCCATGAGTCCAGACAAACCTCATTAACACTGTACCAGTAACTCCATCACCAGCTTCTCTCACAGATTCCATTCTCAAATCACAAAACAATCCCAGCCCACTTCAATAAATACCAAAATTCACCAAAAAAACATGAAAGCTCCAAAATTTGTAACTTAACCAGCTTGAGTTTATTCACTGCAAAGCAAAAACAAATGACACCACAAAATTAGCAACAACCCGGTTCAGTACTTACCTAAACAAACTCGATTGTACGGAAAATAAGCCTAATTGTGAAAATTAGTGAGAAGAGTCGCCAAGAATGATGCTCTAAAGGAGCTTTGAATTGGGGATTTTGAAATCCACGCACAATGGGAGTGGAAATTGGGGCAAATTAACAGAAACCCTAGAGAGGTAGATCAATGGATAGCAATAAAATTTCATAAAAAGACGAGATTTTGAGAGGGAGTAGGATTGAGAAAGAAACGATATGATCTAATCTAATTTTTTGAAACCCTAGGTAAGTAATTTAAAATAAAATGCATAAAGAAAAGAAGGTTTTTTTATTAAAAAAAAAAAGACGGCAACTTTAATAGAGATTTATGTTTACTTTGTTATTATTAATGTCGATTGTGTGTTATATATTATTATTGTTATTATTATTACATGACGGAAAACATGATAAATAAATAAACAAGAGAAAAAAGGTGTATTTCTATTTGAATCTGTGAAAAATAATGGGTTTATATTGTTTAAATTCCTAAGGAACAAACTACATAAAATGTAATTTAATTTCAATCAATGTATAAAAAATTCATTTTCAAAAATTTTAAATTTTTTTATTAAAAATATTTTTTTGTTTTAAATGGTTTTGATATTTTAATATTAAAAATAATTTTTTTAAAATAATTTTATTTTTTAATCCAAAGTTCTAAGTTGACTACTATCCTTTACATGTGCGGCTGATGTCATTTGATGGCTAACTTGTATCCTTTTTATGACATTGACTCCAAAATATACATATATATATATATATACATATATATATATATATGTCCTTAGTGGGACGAGGCATGCGAGGGGGTGCAATATTGGACTATTCATTTGCTAGATGCTAGTGTTTTTTCCTTGCCCCCACTGCCAAGAGGAAAAAAGAAAAGAAAAGAAAATTGTTCTACAAGGTACGATTTTACCTATAAATTATCAATTAGATCCTTCACCAATTCAGATCTTGATCAATCAGCCTCCTATTGTAATTCAGAGTTCATGATTTGTTAAACAGGCACGTAAGTTATCTCTTTAAAGTCAAAATATTGGCTTAAACTTTAGGCTTTTTGTTCACATTTCTTATAATAAAGAGATGCATTTGAGAGCTTGCATGGAGTCTCAAAATCCTACACATGCATTTTGAATGGCAAAAAAAAAGAAGAAAGCGCCTACACAAGTAAATTAAGGGGATTAATTGACCAAAATATGAATAGTTGAGATAATCAATTGGACAATCATAATTGATAGGATAGGTGACTCAATTGAAATAGATATGATAGTTTAAGGGTAAATATATTTATTTCCTGAAAAATGTAATAATAGTTTAAGACAGGTTTGACGTGGTTTAGCATGAGAAATCAAGGACATTTCGTAGAGCTCTTAAACAATGGAGCTTGTATTGTATGTTTATCATATCCAAATATCAACATGCAATCAATAATATTTTGCCATCAAACACCTTTTTCACAGCCTTGGGGTCATGTTAAAATGTTGCTTCTAAGGTCATCACTCCATCAAAACAAAAGATTATAAAAATGTTAAAGATTATATGAGCTCGGGTCAACTTTTATTTATAATTCAATTTATATTAAATCTTGATATATTTTAATTTTAACATATCAAACCCAAAACTAGCTAATTGTAATAATACATTAGCTAGTTTATCATATCCAAATATCAACATGCAATTAATAATACTTTGCCATCAAACACCTTTTCACAGCCTTGGGGTCATGTTAAAATGTTGCTTCTGAGGTCATCACTCCATCAAAACAAAAGATTATAAAAATGTTAAAGATTATATGAGCTCGGGTCAATTTTTATTTATAATTCAATTTATATTAAATCTTGATATATTTTAATTTTAACATATCAAACCCAAAACTAGCTAATTGTAATAATACATTAGCTAGTTTGAATGACAAGTAATTTTTTTATATAAATTTAATTTTATATTCATTTAATATTCCTTGAATTTTTAACTAGAATTAATTTGCTAAATTAAAACTTTGGAAAATATAAGCTATGAACATAAGATTTTAACTAACACTAAAGTTTTCTTCTTCTTTTTTCTTATGTTTTAAAAAAATAAAAATAAAAAAGGACTCATCAAAGAATTTCGTGATATTCACTGACTCTCTCATTAAAACCCCTAAAATTTTAAAAATAAGAAATAGAAAGAGAAGAATATGTGAATCATTTGGTTTTACAACTTTTCCAAAATAATTTTGCATGAAGTTTTTCTACTAACAAAACTTCAATGATTCCTATCAATAATTGCTAAGGATCAAATTTGAAAAATTATTCATATAGCGTTCGATTACATAGTATGAGGTTTTGCTAAGAAAATCCTTAAACTAAACACAATTTTACATAGAAGTACTCCATCATGTGAGTTGTGATTGAGACAGAAGTTTGTGGTAAACTATTACGTTGTCGTTTTGGCTATTAGAAATGATAGATTTAGAATAAAAATAGAAGAATTGAAATGAAATTAATAGAAACCACTCATAAAAAGAGAATTTTCAAAATTTTAATATCTAACGACGATATGAAAATAAAAAATTAATTTCAAAAATAATAATAATAATAATAATAATAATAATAATAAAAGTAATAGAAGTAATTATGGCAAAGCACACAAATAATAGTGATAAAGATGATGATGATGGTGATGATTTATTTAAAAAAATTAGATCCACCTTCATGGAATGTGGAAAATGCGAGCTGGACAATTTAAAAGTTAGTGGTTTTGCATGTGAATATTATTCATGCAAATGATCCCTATAAGAATAGATTCTTTTATACACAATCAAAGGATAAATTGATAAATAGTATTCCATCCTTCTTTTCTTGTAGCTCCAAAAAAAATATTCTACCCCCTTAAGATATGTTGATAATGTGTCACTATCGTTAGACACGTTATTTATTGACTCTCGTATACTAAAATCATGTTCTATCATATACAAGTTGGCAAAAAAAAATTTAGTTTAACATATAGCTTACAGGGGTGGTATTATTCTACAGCTCTAATCAATAAATTTTTGAATGAAAAAAATCTAAATTATAAAAAATTATTTGTTAGTATTATTAAAACTAGCCTAACAAGTTAATATTGAAATCTTTAAACTTAATTACTTATCAAACTTGGATTTATAATTAAATTCATGTGAGAATCTCCTGATGTCACCTTGTTGACTAGACAAATTATAAAAGAGAAACAAGTTACGTTAACCCTAGTCAATATATCAAACTCATGATTTGGATTATATGCTCTACTAATTTGATTTAGTTTTTTATTTTATTTTATCAAATGATAGAAAATACAAAATTGATTTATCATCAATCAAATACCAAAAAATAAAATTAAATAAAAATCTCATATTAAAGGATGAATTTGAAAAATAAAAAATAAAAGAGAAACAACTCAAAGGGTGGAATTTAAAAAAAAATCAAATGATAAAAAAACATAGTTTTTAAACCCGACCTGGTAGTCGACCCAGTATAATGATGGGGTTATGGGTCAGATGAGTTAACTCAGGTTGACTTAGGTTAATAAAAAAAAAGAATTTTTCAAACACAACTATAATGTCCTCTCAAAGCAGCAAACTTAAGGTGTGTTTGGTATTATGGTTGCTGTTGTGGTTATAGTTTGAAAAAAATTATTTTGTAATAAGCACTTTTAGTTGAAGTTGAGTTGAAAAAATATATGTTTGGTTAAAACTGTAGTTAAAATTGAAGTTAAATAAAAAGTAATTTAATGTGTTTGGTGAAAAATGCTTTTAAAATTGAGATTATAAAATCATTATATATATATATATATATATTGATGGGTTTTAATTTAAATATTATAGATTTAACTATTATTATTACATCATGAAATAAATAATACTTTATATAAAATATTTTTTATTATTTCATTCAATTATCTAAAATTTCATCATGTCTAAAATACATCCGATAATTTTCTTGGTTTCTTAAATGCGCAATAACATAACTTGTAAAATATAATCAAGAACAAAATTAAAATTGTGATCAAATTCTACAAATACTACGTTATCAAGCAAATAAAATACAATTAAAAAATAAAAAATAATTTTTTATTTTACTAGGTTGGACCCAGTTCAATGTATTTTGCTCGTTGGACCGGACCCGGTCCGGTGGAAACAATGGAGCTATGCTCCATTATAACAGCCTCCACTGTTCACTGAATAGTGTAACATGGCCTCACTTTTATTCGCGCAAAAAAGGAGCACTTTATTGCTTTTCTTCTCCCTGTATTTCATATGCAATTTATGGTGGGATCCATGCATAGTAAATTGCTTTTTTCCTTAACCAAACATTTACGAGCTACGGTTTACTTTAAAAACAACCACAGCTGCAATGCCAAACAGACACTTAGTCTCCACAAACTCAAGATTAACCTAAAAACACAATCAAAATTTGATTCAAACATAGTCATAATTGATGGATGAATTTTTCAAACAGCAGATCAAATCCTAACTCAAGCAGATCTAAAATCCCTATTTTCCCAGCTCTCCAAGCTAAATCAACTCATTCCTCATTTAATCGATTGAGACCTTAATTTATTATTTATTCTATTATCCCTCTTGAGAACTGGAAATCTCCCCTCCAAGGCCAAGTGTGAAGGAAAGGAAAACTTGAAAACATCCACTGATAAAATCTAACATAACACATCCATTTTGTTTGACTAATATCATTCCCATCTTTACCTTCTTTCTAATTTAGTAGCCCCAATCTTCTAGAGAGCATACTTTTTCTCTCTTCTAAGAAAACTAAGAATCTAAATAAGAAAAGAAAAATATTTTCTTTTCCATCAGACCTCAAACTAATGAGGACAATGGAACGAACAACCCACGCAAACAACTCGAATGAAAGAAAGAACAGAAAAATAAGAGAAACAATTAGTTTTTTGGCGATTCTGTCTTTATGTTACAAATGATTTGACTGTAAAAAACTAAAATGGTAACATTTTTTATATATAAAATAGTCGAGTCTCAATTGGGTTTACTCGGGTCAACCCGCCAAGTCGACTAGGTTTTTCTAGGTCAATTTCTGACCAGTTTTTTCATCAACCCAGCCTAGTTCTAGCCTCGAGTCAGCTAGGTCCGGGGTCAACCCGCGAGGCGAAGCCCAGTTTTAAAACTATGTACAAAAGGGTTAAAACAACTTAAAGACCCAATGAAAACAATAACTATGGGTTATTATAAAAAAACTCAAGCAAGTGAGCCTGAACTTTTTATATATATATATAAAGGATATAAACTTCATCCCTTCATATATATTTTCAATAAAAATAATTGTGAGAAATGACATGTTGTAATAAGTATTACTTGCCTTAATTCCAGAACCCATAACCTTAACTTAGCCTGGCACGCCAACCACTCAAGCTACAACACAACATTGGTATCTAAACAATTTTAAAAAGTATATTCACATGTTTCACTATTTATATAAACAATGAAACTAACTTTATGTTTTTTTAGTATAACTAGATCACTGATTCACGCCTTATAGTAGGTTAGTTTAATTTTTTAACAATATATTCAATCATTTCTAACATGTTTTCTAGTGGAAAAATTGTGATAATTACAAAAAACCTCCTCTAATTTAACCACATTTTCACTTCACCTTTATATTTTAAAAAATTATTCTTAACATCCTAGAATTTATATGTTTATAACAACTTACATCCTCAAGCCAGTGCCCTAAAAAATGATATAAGAAAGTGCAATTATTTATAGGATTGTGATTATATTTAATTCAACTATTAAAAAGCCTCTCGTGCTTTAAAATAACAATAATGCCATCAAAACATGTTTTTAACAAAAAAAATATTCCTTTTTCAACACCATTTCTAGCCATAATTAACCCAAAAATTTCTAGCAAACTTCTCATCTAAATTTTCAGTAAATAAACTCTAGAACTACCATTAAACACTTTGTTTTTTATTTAAGCAAATACACATCCATAAATTTAAAAAAAAAACACATCTAAAACCCAAGAAAAAACATATCCAAAATTCTATATTAAAAAGACACATTTAAAATTAAACAATACTTTTTTCAAATATTATTATTAGCGTTCATGAGTTTAAACAAATTTTATTTTTACGGATTAGTTTTCATAAGACGAGAATGTTTCGAAACATTTTTTTATAGGTAAAGAGATTTATCCCATAAGTCTCCACATAGCTTTTCAAACTTCCCATGTGTTATGGTGCTTCTAGAAAATCAAAGTCATTCTCAACTTATTTATTAAACTCATTAACAAAGAACTCCACCAACCTTGATTCCATACCAATACCTCTAAATTTTTGGTTCAATTTGGCATCCTTAACTTGGAAATAGGTCAAATAGTAACAAGGTTACTAGTAATATTGAACAAGGCATCGATAAGCATAACAAATTGTATATAATAAAACAAATTGTATATAATAATGATGGAAGTGAAAAATATCCAGGCTACTATAAGATAATAACGACGACCATCTAACATATTGGTGGAGACACCAGACTCACACCACAAGCTACACGAGTATATGAACAGAGACAACGTAAGACGACCCAGCCTATCACGCTTTGGGTGAGAGACTAAGCCCGACGTAAGACGGCCCAGCCTATTGACACGACGAAAAGATTGATGTCCATTTAAGCCTACTCATTGTTATTTTATTTATTTAGTCTATTTGGGCCTACTCATTGTTATTTTATTATTTATGTTAAATAGTTTAATGTGATGGGTCAAGCCCAATAGCTGGATATTTTAGGGTTTACTATTTATATGTTCTTCTGTCACCTTGAAAGGTAGTTTTTGATGATTAATGAAAATATTACAGACTTTGCATATCTCAAATCCCTTTTCTTCTCTTTTTTAGCTTCTTTCTTTCTCTAAAACTTTTTTCTTTTCTTGCTTTAATTTTATTATTTATTGTCTTGCATCAAATTTGGTATCATAGCCTAGTTTTTAATTTTTCTTACAATTTACCAACTCATATGTTTATGCTTAACCCTAGATTGATCTAAAAAAAACCCTTACTGTTCCGATTACAAAAAAAAAAACAGGATCTATACTGTTCGTCTTCTCCACTAGAAAGCTGCCGCCGCACAGCACGCTACCTTCGCTGGAGGGCAAATCAAGCGTCCCCAACAACAACAAAAAAACCCACAATAGACACGTTTTTGCTATATAGTTAATTTTTAGTGTGTTAACTATTTTTTTTTCAATTGCTTTGCCTTTTTGTTTTTGTTAAATTTATGTAATAGACACATGAACACATCACTGTCATTGCAGATGGTGAATTGTTAATGTTGTTGTCTTTTATATTGTTTTTTCCATTACATGATTAAGTTGTTGTTGTTGTTGTTGTTGTTGTTGTTGTTACTGCGGAGCTTGATCTATGTTACTTGCTTCTAGTTTTAGTTTGTTGTATTCACGAGGACCTACCATGTGTTTATCATATGTAGTGTGTTCTTATTGTGTTGGCTGCTTATGTGTGGGCTATCAAAAAGTTGTAATTATGTACCCTACAATAAACATTTTCTTGACTTTTTATTGGAAGAGTTGAGGATGCTTTTAGATTATTATTTACTGTATCTTGTTGAACATTGTAAAGTAGTATTGTGTACAATAGGTGCACTTACAATGTATTATAATAAATAAATCTATAAAGAGCCTTGTATAATTTAGTACAACATAGAAATTTAGTGGTTGAATGAAATTTTAAACATGCATTAGGTATTGATACAACCAAAAGATTGACGTCTTCTCCCAAGTGTAGGAGTGTCGAAATAATAAATAACCTAATAAGACCGGGGTCGAACCACATGGAGGTTAATTGTATAAATTATAGATGACAATAATACAACAATAACAACAATAACAACAACAACAACAATAACAACAAAAATATTATTATTATTATTATTATTATTAGTAGTAGTAGTAGTAGTAGTGATAATAACAATAACAATAATAATAAAGAAAAAGAAGGAGAAGAAGAAGAAGAAGATGAGAACTTTGAGATGGAATATTAATGTAAGGATTAAACAATAATAATAACAAATGTCAAGGTTAGAGGATCCACTAATGATATGTCAAACAAGTATAGTATAAACTCTTATTATTCAATTGAAAACCACACGCAAAGGAGGTTCCAATCAGATTATAAATTATAAACATGATCACATTAGTTATCTTATTCGATTAATGCTAATACTTGTTGATTAGTACTTAAAAGTGCATTTTTATCAAGGTTTTATATCATCATTTTGCACTTGAAGTATCAATAACTCCTTAACTAAAGCATGTTTTATAATAATATATCTAATAATATAAGATACCTTTAATTTGTGGTAAATGTTCATTTAAATACAGGCCTATCACATAAATGAAAGGATTGATTGATGAATTTAAGAACTGAAATTGAAAGGATAAAGAGATGGCCAAACTTAAAAAAGAGATGTCGGTGCAATCCAAACCAGAATACTGTTCGGTAATTGGGTCATATCTGGAGCTATAGATCTCAGATTTAGGTCTACTTTATATGCATGGAACGGTAAAACATAGGTCTACAACTTTCATATAGAACCCAAGATCTAAAAAGGTCATTTTCAAGTCCAAATTGTAGCAACAACAAAGAAGCCCGAATCTGTCCTCCAGCCCGAGCACTGTTCAGTATTTTGGCCATATTTGGAGTTCTAGAAGTCCAAATGAGCTGAATATTTTACACAAGAAAGCTAAGACAATTGCCTACAACTTTCATGTTCGAGTGGCTCTAATTTTGACATTATCAATGACGTTTTGGGCAGACAAGAGAAGATAAGGATTGTCACCGAGTCAAGAGTTGGCCACCCACTCATCAATTAGTCATCAAATCAATAGTTCCCAATTTTGGCCTATAAAAGGAGGAATTTGCCATGCATTTAGGCATCTTGGTTTCTAGATCAAGATCATGCTCTTGCTTTCTCTCTTTGTATTTTTTGTAATGTTTATGCTTTGCTTTCATTAATATCAAGTTTATGCCTTTCATTTCCTTTCCTTTACTTAGTTAACTTTTATTTTATTTATGTTCTTATTTTGTTTATCTATTTTTATTTGTTTCATTATGTCTAGCTAAGTTTATTATGTCAAAGTGAAAAGGTTACACTAATGGTGTAAGAATAAGTATAGTATAAACTTAATATGGACTTTAATGTTTGATACTAACATGTTTTATATTTGTTATCTTGTTCACTCTTTAATACTTTGCTTGTTAAATGACTAATCTTAATTTATGTTGTATAACACTTGGTACAACAAATGCTTGGCACTTTCATAGCCCATACTGTATGGTATAACCGACACTTGAGCTATGAAAGGAACTTGATTTGTTGTTAACATAAGTTATAATCATGAATCCTTGATAAAATTTACAAGTATTAACATTAATTAAATAAGATGACTAATGTAATCATATTAACAATCTATAATCTGATTGAAACCTCCTTTGAGTGTGGTTTCCAATTGAATAATAAGAGTTTATACTATACTTGTTTGACATACCACTAGTGGATCCTCTAACCTTGACATTTATTGTTATCATTATTTAATCCTTACATTAATATTC
>NW_011501865.1:26898-30648 GCF_000495115.2 Populus euphratica | reverse complement strand
GTACCGGTTGCTGCAGTGGTGGAGGCCAGCGGAGGAAGACAGAAGAAGAAGAAAAACTTGCAGCGGAGAGAAGGAAAGCTCACGGTTGGAGCTGTTGGTGCAGTTGAAGAGGGAGCTGCTCGAGGGTAATCTTGTCTTCAACAGGGAAAAATTCTCAGCCCTTGATTTGACTCAAGGAATCCAAGTCGTTGGTTCAAAGTGTCCACCTCGAACTGCCAAATTTCGCAATCTAAGGCTGCAGACTGCATGAGGTAGCCACTTTGGGCCAATAAACAGAGTCGTTTCAAAGTTTGTTGACCCTACCGGACCATTCTCGGGGATAGAGGGGCTTCAGGTGGACATGTTGGCGCACGCGTTCTCGGATTTGGTGGCCAAACGAGGCAGAAAATGTGCTTTGAAAGCTGCTACTCGGGTAGCTTTGCGGATAAGAAGATGAACAGTAACCAAGCAATGCGTCACCTGGTCCCTTCCTTTTTAAAAAAAAAAAACATAAAAACAGCGCCGTTTTGGATATAAAATTAGGGATTTTTGCTAATTTTCAATTTAGTCCTCCAGCTTTCAATTTCTTTCAATATAATTCCCCAATTGACCTTAAACTTTGGATTTAATGCAATTTGGTCTCGGTTTAACTTTAACTTCAGCCCCAGATTTACGCGCCTTTTGCAATTTGGTCCATGGTCTCGGATTTATGCAGTTTCGTCCGTAATTGACCATTAAACTTTCAATTTCTTTAATTTGACCCCCAGATTTTGTCAATTAGACCCCTATAGTTCGGCGCCTTTTACAGATTGGTCCTTGGCTTTGGATTTTGTAATTTAACCCCTAATTGGCCCCAAAACTTCAATTTTCATTCAATTTGGCCCCTGATTTCAATCAATTAACTTGGTAAAAATTAAATTTGGCCTCTTAAAATTTCAATCTTCTCAATTAAACCCAAATTAAGCTCCCAAATTTAATTTTTTCACCAATTAAGCCCCAAATAAAATTAATTTGACCCATTTAAAGTATAATTAAGTCCTTGCACTTAATTAAATCCTTTATTTGGACCTAAATTAATTCTTAAACATAATTAAAATTTAATTTGGCCTATGATTAAATCAAATTGGCCTATTAAAAATTTAATTATGTTATTAGACTTAATTTTTATGCAAATGTTTCCAATAATCATTTAATTTGACCTTGAATTTGCCTTTTTTTCCTACAATTTTAGGCACAATGGGGCATTAAAAGGTCTTGAATCTCCTCCAAAAATTACAGATTGATTTTTGTCTATTTTCACAGTCTTTCTAGATCAGCCTTCTCTACATTGCCAACCTTTATTTTATTTTTTTATTTTTATTTTGAAAAAAAAAGGTGAATTTTGGGGAATAACCCAGAATTGGGTTATGACAGTTGCCCCCCTCTTTACAAGGCTTGTGATAGAAAGGCTCGTTAGAGACTTTAGATAGGAAGTATTATAAAGATGAAAAAGAAGGATAGGAAATGGTTGACTCATTATATTGAGAAATAATGAATCCTTTTGAGGCCTAGAAAGCGCACTCAGAGTAAAAACTAAAAGGTTTTTTTTTGAAAATCCAAAGATTTTGAAATGGTCGAATTATCATGGGTGACCTACCCAGGAGAAAAGTAATGTGTGACTTTCCCATGTGAAAAACACATATTTTTCAGAGATTTTTTTTTTAAATGATGAAAAATACCAAGATTTTTTAAAGAGGTTTTGTTATGTTGGGTGACCTGCCTAAGTGAAAGGTTTTGAAAAATACAAAGATTTTTTCAAAAATACAAAAATTTTCAAAGTGGTCTTGTTGTGTTGGGTGACCTGTCAAGGAAAAGTTTTGAAAAATACAAAGATTTTTTTCAAAAATACAAAAAATTTCAAAGCAGTCTTGTTGTGTTGGGTAACCTGCCCAGAAAAGTTTTGAAAAATACAAAGATTTTTCAAAAATATAAAAATTTTCAAAGCGGTCTTATTGTTGGGTGACCTGCCCAAGTGTAAAACATGAAGATTTTAAAGTGGTGAAAAATTCAATGATTTCTCAAAACAGTTTTATTGTAATGGGCAACCGACCCGAATGGAAATTTTTAGAGGTGGCAAGAAACGCAAGGGTTTCTCACAAGATGGTTTCATTATAATGAACAACCGGCCCAAATGGAAGATTTTGAAGGTGTGAGAAATGCAAAGATTTTCTAAAAAGATGGTTTCATCCAAACAAAAGATTTTGAAGGTGTGAGAAATGCAAGGATTTCCTGAAAAGATGGTTTCACTGTAATGGGCAATTGACCTAAATGGAAGATTTTGAAAGTGGTAAGGAATGCGAGGATTCTTTAAAAGATGGTTTCATTGTAATAGACGATGAAAAGAGTTTTCAAAGAGGTCTGATAGGTGACCTGCCCAAGTGAAAACAATGAAATGTCTTGAAGAGACAATGTGATAGGGCTCAAAGATGCACTATATAAGAGATCGGAGCTCAAAAGAGCATTTGAAAAGAGATAGGACTCAAGGGGAATGAGGGATGAAAGGCACACTTGAAAGAAGTAGGGTTAGAAAACGCATTACATAAGAGGTGAGGGTTCAAAGGCGTGGTAGAAAAGAGGTAGGGTTAGAAAACGCATTACCTAAGGTGGTTGAGGGCTCTAAGGCGCACTTAAATGGAGGCCGGGTTAGAAAACACACTACCCAAAAAGGTGATGGTGAAACCGATTTGACAATATTGAAAGCAATGCATTATGATCAATATGCATGTATACTTACCTGAGAAATATAGGTCCCCATTTCTTCATGATGTCCTTCCTTTCTCAAAAGTTGAAGTGTTTGATAGTAAGCTTTAATGGCTATTTTCACTCTTGCTTACTCGAGTCACATCTTGTGATCTTGACCCTCGGGTAGGATATGATATACATCTTATCCCTCAAACCTTTATCTGAAGGGATTTCTAGCTCAACCCAACATTTTCTATTTTCTTATAAGGGTAATCATGGAGCCAACCCTATGTGTTTTAGTGAATTATCCTTCAGCTTGATCATGCCCCCAAGTATTCAGATCAGGTTTGAGGATGAGGCTAAGTGAAAGGAGGTTTGGTCTTTGACAAGGAGTTGTTTTCTTGCAGAGTTTTTTGGAATTTCAAAGCTATTCCAGACACAGAAATCATTTTGACATCGATTCAAAGCAAACTCATTCTTAAGAAATTGAAGTGATTCCTATAGAGAGGTTTTTCAGAAGTGATGAAAACTTTTTGTTTTGATTTTTGGTGAAAAATATGAAGTGACATTTGGTTGGTCATAAAAGGTTGAAATTTCAATTTGAGGGTTATTGGGAACCATCTCTCAAAGCATTCATTTTATTTGCATGAATAATGATTTTGTTCCGCATGAGAAAGCACTGCCTACCGATCCAAATTGCTTGTCTTTGATCAGAAAGGACTTGATTAGGCACGTAATATAGGCTTGGGCTATTGGTTATGAAGAAAAGGATATTTGTAGGCTCAAAAGGTGTTTAAGGGACTTTAAGACTAAAGATCACTAGTGCTTATATCCCAAACTTTTTTATTCATACATTTTTGGACCTTGGAATTGATTTTGCAAAATGGTCCATGGTGCCCCTGACACGACTAAAAGGTTGATGTCTTCTCCTAAGTATAGGAGTGTCGAAGTAATAAATAACCCGGCAAGACCGGGGTCGAACCACAGGGAGGTTAATTGTACAAATTATAAATAACAATAATACAACAACAATAACAATAACAATATCAA
>NW_011501865.1:0-26808 GCF_000495115.2 Populus euphratica | reverse complement strand
AATAATAATAATAATAATAATAATAATAATAATAATAATAATAATAAAGAAAGAGAAGAAGAAGAAGATGATGAGAACTTGGAGATGGAAAATTAATGTAAAGATTAAACAATAATAATAACAAATGTCAAGGTTAGAGGTTTTACTAATGGTATATCAAACAAGTATAGTATAAACTCTTATTATTGAATTGGAAACCACACACAAAGGAGGTTCCAATCAGATTATATATTGTTAACATGATTACATTAGTCATCTTATTCAATTAATGCTAATACTTGTAAATCTCGTCAAGCATTCATGATTATAACTTATGTTAACAACAAATCAAGTTCCTTTCATAGCTCAGGTGTCGGTTATACCATACATTATGTGACTAATCTTGATTTATGTTGTATAACACTTGGTACAACAAATGCTTGGCACTTTCATAGCCCATAATGTATGGTATAACCGACACCTGAGCAACATAAATCAAGATTAGTCATTTAACAAGCAAAGTATTAAAGAGTGAACAAGATAACAAATATAAAACATGTTAGTATCAAACATTAAAGTCCATATTAAGTTTACATTATATTTATTCTTACACCATTAGTGTAACCTTTTCACCTTGACATAATTAACTTAGCTAGACATAATGAAAGAAAGAAAAATAGATAAACAAAATAAGAACATAAAAGCTAACTAAGTAAAGGAAAGGAAATGAAAGGCATAAACTTAATATTAATAAAAGCAAAGCATAAACATTACAAAAAATACAAAGAGAGAAAGGAAGAGCATGATCTTGATCTGAACACCAAGATGCCTAAATGCATGGCAAATGCCTCCTTTTATAGGCCAAAATTGGGAACTATTGATTTGATGACTAATTGATAAGTGGGTGGCCAACTTTTGACTTGGTGACAATCCTTATCTTCTCTTGTCTGCCCAAAACGTCATTGATAACATCACAACTAGAGCCAGTTGCAAACATGAAAGTTGTAGGCAATTGTCTCAGCTTTCTTGTGTAAACAATTCAGCTCATTTGGACTTCTAGAACTCCAGATATGGCCAAAATACCGAACAGTGCTCGGGCTGGAAGACAGATTCGGGCTTCTTTGTTGTTGCTACAATTTGGACTTGATAATGGCCTTTTTAGATCTTGGACTCCATATGAAAGTTGTAGGCCTATGTCTTACCTTTCCATCCATATAAATTGGACCTAAATCTGAGATATATAGCTCCAGATATGACCCATTTACCGAACAGTGTTCCGGTTTGGATTGCACCGACATCTCTTTTCTAAGTTTGGCCATCTCTTTATCCTTGCAATTTAAGTTCTTCAAGTCATCAATCAATCCTTTCATTTATGTGATAGGCCTGCATTAAAAATAGACATTTACCACAAATTAAAGGTATCTTATATTATTAGATATATTATTATAAAACATGTTTTGGTTAAGGAGTTATTGATACTTCAAGTGCAAAATGATGATATAAAACCATGATAAAAATGCACTTTTAAGTACTAATCACACCCCCCAACTTTAAGTACTAATCAAAAATATCAATTTTCTTGCTTTAGGAGACTTGCCAGCTGATTGGAGTACCCAAGACAAATAAAAGTTTTTGAACGAAGTGAAGAACTTTTATTGTGATGACCCTAACTTATTCAAATATTATCCCGATCAAATATTTCAAAAATTCATTCCCGACAATGAGGTAAGTAGTGTTATTAAACTTTGTCATTCTGAAGCATGTGGGAGTTATTTCTCGTAAAAAAAGACAGCTGCAAAAATCTTTTAAAATAGATTTTATTAGCCCACCATGTTCGTGGACACTCATGCATTCTGCAAAACTTGTGAAAATTGTCAAAAAGTTGATACTAGTCAAAAAGTTTTATTTTCTCAACTTCATTTATTCCTTAAAGAGCTAAGATCAAGATGGGGCAGTCCATTTATTAAGAAACATGTGTATCCTTATGGGACCTTTGATATTGAGAATTCAATGAATGACAATGTTTTTAAGAAAAATGGACATTGTTTGAAAGCTTACTTTGATAATTTTCCTAGTCAAAATGAATCAACTATTTTGAATGATCTTGTAGATAAAGGTTTATTATTTTTTTTTCTCACGTTGTTTTTAAGTTTCTTTTTGAGTGATTTTTGCTAGTTTCTCTCACCCCGATCAAATGGCGAACAATGGTACTCTATGACTTAAGTTGGTTCTTTTAGTTTCCCATAATAACTAATATCTGTGTATATATTTGTGCAATTCATAGAATCTCTCTTCTAATTCTCATTTGAAAATGGACACTAATCTTGAAAAATTGTAAAAGTATTTTCCCGCTCTGCCTCAGAATGCGATTACAAAAATTTACCACGCTAGATGTGCAAGATTGAGGTTGTTAATGAATCATGGAATTCCTGAAGATATTTGCTAGTTGATTGAAGTAAAGGTCCGATTATCAGGTGAGTCCTCTAATTCCTTCATTTCACACATGCCTGGAACAGGTAAAAGCACTTTTGCAAAGAAGCGTCGTGCAAAACGACTCAAAGTCTGTCATCGATGTGCCAAATGGACTTGTAATGCACAATGTTGTTCTTTAGGAATGGTATCTATAAATCATGAAGATAAATTACAGTTCATTAAGGATGACCTGAGTGAGGAGTCTTCAGATAATCTTCTATTAACTCTTGAGACACATCCTAGTGGAGATGTGCATCATGCAATTCATGATTTATGGCCCCATTTTCATAAAGAACATGCTCGATTTAGTCTTGGGAATCTGACTAAAAAAGGCCCTCTTTGCTAGTTTTTAAGAAAACTAGATGGGAAGCCTATCCCCGACCCATAGAGGACGTTTAAGCCGTTCTTGGACATAAAACCAAGCAAAAATGTGAGCCACAATCACAACTACCTGTACATACACATGCTTTTTCAAAAATAAATAAATAAAGAGAGAGAGAGAGTGTGAGACTCCAGCTGGCCTACACATAGGTGGTATGATTGCCCTTTTGATTTCTTATCTATAAAGTCCTCTCTTCCTTCCCTTCATTTACACTCAACCCATACATTCATCAAATATAGAAGTGTGTAGAAATGACAAGTTCCTCAAGTCATCAAATAAAAAGTATTTATGTTTTCGATAGATCTAGTCTTAGGAAAGAAAAGGAGTTTTTAGAATCAACAAATCATCTTGGTCAGGTGCTAGCTGAGAGAAAGATTCATTTAGTGTATGGGGGAGGCAATCTTAGGTTAATGGGAGGCGTGTTAATAGCTGCATTTTTAGGAGGTAGTCAAGTTTTGGGGGTTGTCCCCGAAGCTTTAGCATAAGGGGACATCATTGGAAAAACAATTGGAGAGGAACTACAGGTCTCCACAATGTCTGCTCAAATGAATATAATGTTTAACCATGTTGAAGCCTTCATTGCCTTACCAGGTGATCTAGGCACATTGGAAGAGATCTTTCATATTTCCTCTTCAGCCCAACTGTACATTCACCATAAACCCATAGGTTTGTTAAATGTTAATTGTTATTATGATAAGTTGTTGTCTTTTCTTGAACATAATGTGGAACAGGAATTTCTAACATCTTCTGCACGACAAATCATAATCTCTGCTGCTACTTCTGAACAATTGATTGACCAACTATATTCTTTCATTCTTGTAATTGATCCCTTCATGAGTTGCATAAATTGGTCATCTAAGAAAAATCATAAAAAGCTTAGATTCGATTTAAGTCTTCATTTGTGAATCTTTGTGTCTTTTGGTTTTATTATTGTGTTTTGTTGTTTCTTATATTTGTTTCAGTGTGTTTCAGGTTTGTCAGTGTTCATTATTTCAGGTGATATCTTCTATACTCTATCTTTCTACTTAGAACATTGAGGACAATGTCTTGTTTTGGTTGGGGGGAGAGGGTAGTAGCTAAAAAAAAAAAACTAACTGTGTTTTCTATTTCATAGAGTATATGCAAAATTGTTGTTACTATGATAGCAGAGTAAAGGAGATCTTTTTATGACTATTGAGACGCATCTTAGTAACCATTCTTAATAAGGTCTATCATAATACTTCTTGAAATATTCAGGTTTACAAACTCTCGCATTACTATCACTTAATTCTGCTCATATACTAATTTAACATGTATTCTTAAACCTTAATTTACGCAAACACACACTTTAACATATGATTGTGGGTTGCATATTGGATTATTACATTGTTTATGTTCTTTTGTTAAAGGTAACAATTAAGGGGAAAGGGATAGTATATAATTAAAAAAGAAAAACACAAAAAAAAAATGATGATAATGAAAATGTAGATAAGTTTGGTTTCGTAGTCTTCCTAACCTAAACAATTAAGTCCGAAGGGGTGTTTTAACACCTAATACCCTAAAGTCAACTGACTTGGGAGCTATTGGCCCAACGCTTGTTACATGGGTTGAGGAGAAAAGCTTGGTTAAGGAGAAAAGGAGAAAAGCTTAAAGGAATCAAATATTGCACTATCTACGTATCAGTATCTACGACCCGAATTACTAAGCTCATAAGGGTGTCTCAACATCTAATGTCCTAAGACCAACTAGTCTGGGAGTCATTAGCCGAAAGCTCATTACATGGGTTAAAGATGCATGGTGTTTTAAGTTATATGTATATATATTAAAAAAAAAGAAAAAAAATAATCCCAACCCAAGGAAGTTAACCTTAAACATTAGAACAAAAATTTTGTTTTCTTCCAAGAAAAAGCCCCATAATTATGAAGCCCCATAATTATGTGTTGATAATAATTATGTGTTGATATATTGAGCACAAAAGAAAGGTTTATTAATATCTTGTCAAGAGGTATTGAGCATATATATAAATTTAATGAGAGTTTGTTTATATGGATAGATTAATGGAAGTTGAATGATGAATACCTTGCTTTGTAGAATTTGCAAATTATTTTTCTATTTTAACCCTTTGATTACTAGAGACTAGTAATAAGCTGGATGGGAGTTGTGATTAGTACTTAAAACTGTATTTTTTATCAAGGTTTTTGACACGACTAAAAGATTGTTATCTTCTTCCAAGTGCAGGAGTGTCGAAGTAATAAATAACCCAGCAAGACCGAGGTCGAACCGCAAGGAGGTTAATTATACAAATTATAAATAACAATAATACAACAACAATAATAATAGTAATAACAATAATAATAACAACAATAATAATAAAGAAAAAGAAGGAGAAGAAGAAGATGATGATGAGAACTTTGAGATGAAATATTAATATAAGGATTAAACAATGATAATAACAAATGTCAAGGTTAGAGGTTCCACTAATGGTATGTTAAACAAGTATAGTATAAACTCTTATTATTCAATTTAAAACCAAACACAAAGGAGGTTCCAACCAGATTATAGTTTGTTAACATGATTACATTAGTCATCTTATTCGATTAATGCTAATACTTGTAAATTTCATCAAGCATTCATGATTATAACTTATGTTAACATAAATCAAGATTAGTCATTTAACAAGCAAAGTATTAAAGAGTGAACAAGATAATAAATACAAAACATGTTAGTATCAAACATTAAAGTCTATATTGAGTTTACATTATACTTATTCGTACACCATTAATGTAACCTTTTCACCTTGACATAATAAACTTAGCTAAACATAATGAATGAAAGAAAAATAAATAAACAAAATAAAAACATAAATAAGATAAGAGTTAACTAAGTAAGGGAAAGGAAATGAAAGGCATAAACTTGATATTAATGAAAGCAAAGCATAAACATTACAAAAAATACAAAGAGAGAAAGCAAGAGCATGATCTTGATCTGAAAACCAAGATGCCTAAATGCATGGCAAATGCCTCTTTTTATAGTCCAAAATTGGAAACTATTGATTTGATGACTAATTGATGAGTGGGTGACCAACTCTTGACTTGGTGACAATCCTTATCTTCTCTTGTCTGCCCAAAACATCATTGATAATGTCAAAATTGGAGCCACTAGAAACATGAAAATTGTAGGGAATTATCTCAACTTTCTTGTGTAAAAAATTCAGGTCATTTGGACTTCAAGAACTCCAAATATGGGCCAAACACTGAACAGTGCTCGGGTTGGAAGATGATTAGTACTTAAAAGTGCATTTTCATCAAGGTTTTATATCATCATTTTGCACTTGAAGTATCAATAACTCCTTAACTAAAGCATATTTTATAATAATATATCTAATAATGTAAGATACCTTTAATTTGTGGTAAATGTTCATTTTAAATGCAGGCCTATCACATAAATGAAAGGATTGATTGATGACTTTAAGAACTTAAATTGCAAGGGCAAAGAGATGACCAAAATTGCAAGGGCAACAAGGCCTTTCCTTTGCTTTGTTAACTCTTATCTTATTTATGTTCTTATTTTGATTATTTATTTTTCTTTCTTTCATTACGTCTAGCTAAGTTTATTACGTCAAGGTGAAAAGGTTACACTAATGATGTAAGAATACGTATAGTGTAAACTCAATATGAACTTTAATGTTTAATACTAACATGTTTTATATTTGTTATCTTGTTCACTCATTAATACTTTGCTTGTTAAATGACTAATCTTGATTTATGTTGTATAACACTTGGTACAACAAATGCTAGGCACTTTCATAGCCCATACTGTATGGTATAACCGACACCTGAGCTATGAAAGGAACTTGATTTGTTGTTAACATAAGTTATAATCATGAATGCTGGACGAGATTTACAAGTTGAGTAGTACTTAAAAGTGCATTTTTATCATGGTTTTATATCATCATATTGCACTTGAAGTATCAATATCTCCTTATCTAAAATATGTTTTATAATAATGTATCTAATAATATAAGATACTTATAATTTGTGGTAAATGTCTATTTTGAATGCAGGTCTATCACAGAAATGAAAGGATTGATTGATGACTTGAAGCACTTAAATTGCAAGGATAAAGAGATGGCCAAACTTAGAAAAGAGATGTCGGTGCAATCCAAACCGGAACACTGTTCGGTAATTGGGTCATATCTAGAGCTATATATCTCAGATTTAGGTCCAATTTCTATGGATGGAAAGGTAAGACATAGGCCTATAACTTTCATATGGAGCCCAAGATCTAAAAAGGCCATTTTCAAATCCAAATTATAGCAACAACAAAGAAGCCCGAATCTGTTTTCCAGCCCGAGTACTGTTCGGTATTATGGCCATATCTGGAGTTCTAGAAGTCCAAATGAGCTGAATGTTTTACACAAGAAAGATGAGTCAATTTCCTACAACTTTCATGTTTACAACTGGCTCCAGTTTTGATGTTATCAATGACGTTTTGGGCAGACAAGAGAAGATAAGGATTGTCACCAAGTCAAAAGTTGGCCACCCACTTATCAATTAGTCATCAAATCAATAGTTCCCAATTTTGGCCTATAAAAGTAGGCATTTGCCATGCATTTAGGCATCTTGGTTTCCAGATCAAGATCATGCTCTTCCTTTCTCTCTTTGTATTTTTTGTAATGTTTATGCTTTGCTTTCATTATTATTAAGTTTATGCCTTTCATTTCCTTTCCTTTACTTAGTTAACTTTTATGTTCTTATTTTGTTTATCTATTTTGCTTTCTTTCATTATATCTAGCTAACTTAGTTATGTCAAGGTGAAAAGGTTACACTAATGGTGTAAGAATAAGTATAATGTAAACTTAATATGGACTTTAATGTTTGATACTAACATGTTTTATATTTGTTATCTTGTTCACTCTTTAATACTTTGCTTGTTAAATGACTAATCTTGATTTATGTTCCTTACATTAATGAATAAGATGACTAATGTAATCATGTTAACAATATATAATCTGGTTGGAACCTCCTTTTTGTGTGGTTTCCAATTCAATAATAAGAGTTTATATTATACTTGTTTGATATACCATTAGTGGAACCTCTAACCTTGACATTTGTTATTATTATTGTTTAATCCTTACATTAATGAATAAGATGACTAATGTAATCATGTTAACAATATATAATCTGGTTGGAACCTCCTTTTTGTGTGGTTTCCAATTCAATAATAAGAGTTTATATTATACTTGTTTGATATACCATTAGTGGAACCTCTAACCTTGACATTTGTTATTATTATTGTTTAATCCTTACATTAATATTCCATCTCCAAGTTCTCACCATCATCATCTTCTTCTTCTTCTCTTTCTTTATTACTATTATTATTATTATTATTATTATTATTATTGTTGTTGTTGTTGTTATTATTATTATTGTTGTTATTGTTATTGTTATTGTTGTTGTATTATTGTTATTTATAATTTGTACAATTAACCTCCCTGTGGTTCGACCCCGGTCTTGCCGGGTTATTTATTACTTCGACACTCCTACACTTGGGAGAAGACATCAACCTTTTCGTCGTGTCATTTAGCCTATTCACAAACTGACTTCTTTTATTATCACTTCAACTAAATAAGCTTATTTAATCTTTATATGTAAAGGAACTCCAAGATAATCTTCCACAACTTCTCCAAAAAACTTGTTAAAAGTCATTGTGTCCCTCGTATTCTCGTTTGCAAGATCTTCATCTATGATTAAAATATCATTGCTTGTCTTTGTTTTCTCCAACTTAATGTCAAAAAACTACAATTGTTTTTCAACTCCCTCTTCAACCATGTTATTTTCTGAATAATGGACTAGCTTTGAAATTTTTAAATTAGATACTTTCATGTCTAATTCTTCTTTTTGCACTCTCTTAAATCCATCACCTTTATTAACTTGGACAATACTCTTTGGTAAGGAAGAATTTTATGGATTCGTTAACATTTATATGTCTTACACTTACTCTTCAATGTTTTAAATCATGGTTTTAGTCTCATCATCCCTTTCCATGAAGAGCAATAAAATTAATGATGTCTGATTGTGTTCTTCTAACTTTTCTTCAATGATTGTTTGATTAAAAGGATTCTTCCTTAAAAAGAAATGCTACAAGACTTTGAGAATCGATACAAGATGCAAATTTAAGGGCTTCATTGATTTCTCCTTCACTATTAAAATATGAAACATCAACAAAGTAATGTTTGTAGAAGTGTTGTTGTTGTTATCACTATTATGAAGCTGAAACTGTCTAGTTTGAAGAGATGACACTTCCTTCATGTTTTGTCTCCTTGCTATTTAAGAATGTTGAACAATAAATAAATAATAACATTATTTTTCATCTACCTAATATAAAATCTCTTTATAATCATCTTGTACAAGCTCTTAAATTAATAATTATCTCAAATCTTGTCATGATTGAATCAAAAGCTTATTAGTATGATTTTTATATTTTAAAACTTCAAACATCATTCTTTAGCACCATTACAAAATTTTCTATACAACAACTACTTTTGATAACAAGTAATCTTGTTAAAATAAATGTAAGCTTCTAAGTTTAACAACTAACTAATAAATCTCTTCTTTAAAAATCTTTCTTAAAAGAAAGGAATCTCATCAAATTTAGAGATGCATCTATGAATAAAATGACTATGAATGAAGTCTCCAATACTTCGTTTATCATAAAACCATTGTCCATTTAAATATGATATCTATATGATTTTATAGGAATAGATCCAGAGTTTAGTTCACCCAATATAAGTCTCCAAGGAATCCCTTTCATTATCAGCATTCCTGTTTGTGTATGTTATTAGTCAAACTAGATGTTCCAACCTATTTGACATTTGTCTCATTGTTTGCTCTAAACAATCTAGCATCTGTGATTGAGTTCCTTGAGCTACCTCCTAAGCTATTGTAGTGTCCTAGATGACCTTCACTCTTACATTACTCTTAAATTTGGGTTCTTCATCATATTGGAAGTTGAATTTAAAGAGAAAGAGGGATACCCAACCAAAACTTTTTATCTCTACCAAAGTTGAACCACCTGAATCTAAGGTTGAAGCCTTTATGGGTTTCAAAGGTAAATCTAACACTTAACCTAAATGTATTCGAGATGTTAAATGTTTCAAGTGTTAGGGGCTTGTACATTACACTTTAGAGTGTTAAAAAAAAAGGATAACGGTGATGAGAGACAATGATGAAATGGAATTCGAGAGTGACAAATCCGATTGTGAAAACATGCCACCATTAGAGTATTTTACTAAGGATGAATTGGCATTACTTGTTGAGGAGTTTTTGGTTATAAGGAGTACACTTCAAGTTTAGATCAAGAAAGATAGAAGTGATTAGTAAAAGAAAAAAAAAATCTTCCATATACGATGCTATGTACAAAACAAGGAGTGTAATAAATAACGCTGGTTGGAGAAATCACCCAAATTTTAGTTAGAAGAGTGATAACAATAATGCACAAACTTCACAACCACCGTTTCAAGCACACCATAATTTTCAAAATTCTCATGGATATGCACCTCCTTATGCTTTGCCTCCTAGAAGAAATCTTGAGGAAACATTGCATGTATTCATTGATAATTAATACTCAACTTACTCAAAGCATGACAGATTTTAAAGATACTTTTGCAAAATTGACATCTGCTTTCAGTTTCCAAAAGAAAGGTAAGTTTCCATCTCAACCACAACAAAATCTCAAAGGGCAATACAATGCAAATACAAGTCATTTTAGAAGCCAACACATGGATCAAGTCAAATCAGTCACTACTCTTTGCAGTGGTAAGGTTATTGAAAAACCCACTCTTAAACCTTGCAAGAAAGATGATGAGTCAATATCTAAGGGCAAGGAAGGGGTTGAATCTAAATATTGCAAAGAAAAGACTAATTCCCCACCAGCACTTCCATTTTCTCATGCCATGACCAAATAAAGAAAAGTCAATCGCAACTCTGAAATCTTTGAAACTTTCAAATAGGTAAGGATCAATATACCTTTGTTGGATGCTATTAAACATGTTCCTTTTTATGCTAAATTTTTGAAAAATCTGTGCACTGTGAAGAGAAAACTAAATGTGAAAAAGAAAGCCTTTTTAGCCGAGCAAGTAAGTGTCATTCTTCAGAATAATAATGCTTTGAAATATAAAGACCCTGATTGTCCTACAATTTCTTGCTTTATTGGAGAACATAAAATTGAAAAAGCCTTACTTGATCTTAGAGCTAGTGTGAATTTACTTTCTTATTCAGTTTTTCAAAGTCTCAATCTAGGTGAGTTAAAACTAACTTTTGTAACTCTCTTCCTTGCTGATAGATTTGTAAAAGTGCCTAGAGAAATAGTTGAAGATGTGTTAGTACAAGTCAATAAATTCATTTATCTTGTGAATTTTATTGTCTTGGACACACAACCTGTTGAAACATGTAATTCATTTCCTGTTATTTTAGGATGTCCGTTTCTTGCAAATTATAATGCATTGATTAATTGTAGGAATGGACTGATGAAGCTATCATTTAGGAACATGACATTGGAGATGAATATTTTTAACATTTGCAAGCAACTTGGAGATGATAATGATTTATAAGAAGTAGATCATATTGAAGAATTAGTTTATGATCAACTTGAGTCTACTTTGAGTAAAATTAAGTTGGATGAATTTGAAGATTTGCAAATGCTTTATTCTCAGGAAGAAATTACGAATGAAAAAGACATTGAAAATGTTGATGGGGATCATTTGTCAAGAGTGACAATAGATTCGACATCCGACATCACACCAATTGATGATTACTTTCTTGATGAATCCTTACTTTCTCTTAGTTTAATGCCTTGGTTTGATAAAAATATCAATTTTCTTACTTCAGGAGATTTGCCAGCTTATTGGAGTACTGAAGACAAAAGAAAGTTTTTGAGCAATGTGCAAAATTTTTATTGGGATGACCCTTACTTATTCAAATATTGTCTTAATTAAATATTTCAAAGATGCATTCCCGACAATGAGGTAAGTAGTGTCATTAAACTTTGTCATTCTGAAGCATGTGAGAGTCATTTCTCGTAAAAAAAGACAACTGCAAGAATCTTACAATATGGATTTTATTGACCTACCATGTTCAAAGACACATATGTGTTTTGCAAAGCTTGTGAAAATTGTCAAAAGTTAGGATTTGTTTCAAAATATAAGGAAACATTAGATAATCTTCTATTAACTTTTGAGAGATATCATGGTGGAGATGTGCATTATACATTTCATGACTTATGGCCACCATTTTTATAAAGAACATGATCGACTTAGTCTTGAGAATCTGACTAAAAAAGATTCTATTTGCTAGTTTTTCTTTAAAAACTAGATGGGAAGCCTATATCCGACCCATAGAGGGCATTTAAGTTGTTCTTACACTTGAAGTATCAATAACTCCTTAACTAAAGCATGTTTTATAATAATATATCTAATATTATAAGATACCTTTAATTTATGGTAAATGTTCATTTTAAATATAGGCCTATTACATAGATGAAAGGATTGATTGATGAGTTTAAGAACTAAAATTGAAAGGACAAAGAGATGGCCAAACTTAGAAAAGAGATGCTGGTGTAGTCCAAACCGGAACACTGTTCGGTAATTGGGTCATATCTGGAGTCGTAGAGCTCGAATTTAGGTGTACTTTATATGGATGGAAAGGTAAAACATAGGCCTATAACTTTCATGTGGATGTCTAGTTTTAAAAATCCGTTTTCAAGTCTAAATTATAGCAATAATGAAGAAGTCTGAATCTATCCTACAGCCCGAGCAATGTTCAGTGTTTGACCCATATTCGAAGTTCTAGAAGTCCAAATGACCTCAAATTTTTTCTTGTAAAGCTGAGACAATTTTCTAGAACCTTAATGTTTTTAAGTGGTTCCAATTCTGACATTATCATTGATGTTTTGGGAGATAAGATAAGATAAGGATTGTCACTAAGTCAAGAGTTGGCCACCCACTCATCAATTAGTCATCAAATCAATAGTTCCTAATTTTGGCCTATAAAAGGAGTTATTTGCCATGAATTTAAGCATCTTGGTTTCCTGATTAAGATCATGCTCTTGTTTTCTCTCTTTATATTGCTTAGGTTTTGCTTTCATTAATATCAAGTTTATGCCTTTCATTTCCTTTCCTTTACTTAGTTAACTTTTATCTTATTTATGTTCTTATCTTGTTTATTTATGTTTTTCTCTTTTATTATGTTTAGTTAAGTTTATTATGTCAAGGTGAACAAGTTATACTAATAGTGTAAGAATAAGTATAGTATAAACTCATTAAATTTATATATTTGCTCAATTTCTCTTAAACAAGATATTAATAAACCTTTCTTTTGTGCTTAATATATCAATACATAGTTATGGGGCTTTACTTGGAAGAAAATAAAATTTTTGTTCTAATGTTTAAGGTTAACTTCCTTGGGTTGAGATTTTTTTTTTCCTTCTTTTTTTCAAAAAATATATACATGTAACTTAAAACACAATGTATCTTTAACCCATGTGACGAGCTTTCGGCTAATAACTCCCAAACTAGTTGGTCTTAGGGCATTTGATGTTGAGACACCGCTACGAGCTTAGTAACTTGAGTTGCAGATACTGATACGTAGATAGTACAATATTTTATTCTCTTAAGCTTTTCTCCTCAACCCATGTAACAAGCGTTGGGCCAATAGCTTCCAAATTAGTTGACTTGAGGGTATTAGGTGTTAAAACACCCTTCAGACTTAATTGCTTAGGTTAGGGAGGCTATAAAACCAAACTTATCTATATTTTTATTATCATCATTTTTTTTTCTTTTTGCTCATTTTTTTTTGTTTTTTGTTTTTTTTCAAATTATATACTATCTCTTTTCCTTAATTGTTACCTTTAACAAAAGAACATAAATAATGTAATAATCCAATGTGCAACCCACAATCATATGTTAAAGTGTGTGTGTGAAAATTAAGGTTTAAGAATACATCTTAAATGAGTGTATGAGCAGAATTAAGTGATAATAATATGAGAGTTTGTAGATCTGAATATTTCAAGAAGTATTATGATAGACCTTGTTAAGAATGATTACTAAGATGCGTATCAAAAGTCACTTTAACAAAAAAGCTCATTTACTTTACCATCCTAGTAACAACAATTTTGCACATGTTTTATGAAATATAAAACATAGTTGATTAATTTTTTTTGTTAACTACTACCCTCTCCCCCTAACTAAAACAAGACATTGTTCTTAATGTACTACCATAGAAAGATAGAGTATAAAAGACATCATTTGAAATAACAAACACTGACAAACCTAAAACACTTTTAAACAAATATAAAAAACAACAAAACATAATAATAAAATCAAAAGACATAAAGATTCACAAATAAAGACTCAAATCCAATCTAAGCTTTTTACAGTTTTCCTTAGATGACTAATATAAACGACTCATAAAGGAATCAATAACAGGAATGAAAGATAGTAGTTGGTCAATCAATTGTTCAACAGTAACAGCAGAGATTATGATCTGTTGTGCAGAAGATGTTAGAAATTCCTATTCCACAACATGATCAAGAAAAGATAACAACTTATCAAAATAACCATTAACATTTAACACACCTATGGGTTTATGGTGAATATGCAGTTGGGCCCAATAGGAAATATGAAAGATCTCTTCCAACATGCCTAAACCACCTGGTAAGGCAATAAAGGCATCAGCATGGTTAAACATTGCATTTATTCGAGCACACATTGTAAAGACATGTAGTTCCTTTTCAATTGTTTTTCCAATAATGTCCCCTTGTGCTGAAGCTTTAGGGACGACCCCCAAAACTTGACTACCTCTTAAAAATACAGCTATTTACACACCTCCCATTAACCCAAGATTGTCTCTCCCATACACTAAATGAATATTTCTCTCAGCTAGCGCCTGACCAAGATGATTTGCTGATTCTAAAAACTCCTTTTCTCTCCCAGGATTAGATCCACAAAAAACACAACTATTTTTTATGTGATGACCTGAGGAACTTGCCATTTCTACACACTTCTATATTTGTTGAATGTATGGGTTGAGTAGAAATGAAAGGAAGGAAGATAGGATTTTATAGATGAGAAATTAAAAAGGCAATCATACCACCTATATGTAGGCTAACTGGAGTCTTACACACACTCTTTTTTTTTTATATAAAAAAAACATGTGTATGTACAGGTAATTGTGATTATGGCTCACATCTTCCCTTGGTTTTACGTCCAAGAACGGTTTAAACGCCCTCTATGGGTCGAGGATAAGCTTCCCATCTAGTTTTTTTAAAAACTAGCAAACATGATCTTTTTTAGTTAGAATCCCAAAACTAAATCAATCATCTTCTTTATGAAAATGGGGCTATAAATCATGAATTGCAAGATGCATATCTCCACCAGGATGCTTCTCAAGAGTTAATAGAAGATTATCTAAAGACTCTTTACTCAAGCCATCTTTAATGAATTGTATTTTATCTTCATGGTTTATAGATGTCATTTCTAAAGAACAATATTGTGCATTAGAAGTTCATCTGGCACATTGATGACAGACTTTCAGTCCTTTTGCATGATATTTCTTTACAAAAGTGCTTTTACTTATCCTAAGCATGTATGAAATAAAAGAATTGGAAGACTGATTAGTACTTAAAAGTGCATTTTTATCAAGGTTTTATATCATTATTTTGCACTTGAAGTATCAATAACTCCTTAACTAAAGTATGATTTATAATAACGCATCTAATAATATAAGATACCTTTAATTTGTGGTAAATGTTCATTTTAAATGCAGGCCTATCAAATAAATGAAAGGATTGATTGATGAATTTAAGAACTGAAATTGAAAGGACAAAGAGATGGCCAAACTTAGAAAAGAGATGTCGGTGCAATCCAAACCGGAACACTGTTCGGTAATTAGGTCATATCTGGAGCTACAGATCTCAGATTTAGGTCCAATTTATATGGATGGAAAGGTAAGACATAGGCCTACAACTTTCATATGGAGCCCAAGATCTAAAAAGGCCATTTTAAGTCCAAATTATAGCAACAATAAAGAAGTCCGAATCTGTCTTCCAGCCCGAGCACTGTTCAGTGTTTAGCCCATATCTGGAGTTCTAGAAGTCCAAATGAGATGAATTTTTTACACAAGAAAGCTGAGACAATTTCCTATAACTTTTATGTTTTCAATTGGCTTTAATTTAGACTTTATCAATGACGGTTTGGGCAGACAAGAGAAGATAAGGATTATCACCAAGTCAAGAGTTGGGCACCCACTCATCAATTAGTCATCAAATCAATAGTTCCCAATTTTGGCCTATAAAAGGAGGCATTGGCCATGCATTTAGGCATCTTGGTTTCCAGATCTGCCATGCATTTAGGCATCTTGGTTTCCAGATCAAGATCATGCTCTTGCTTTCTCTCTTTGTATTTTTTGTAATGTTTATGCTTTGGTTTTATTAATATCAAGTTTATGCCTTTCATTTCCTTTCCTTTACTTAGGTAACTCTTATCTTATTTATGTTCTTATTTTATTTATTTATTTATTTTTCTTTCTTTCATTATGTCTAGCTAAGTTCATTATGTCTAGATAACTATATAAATTATAAATAAAAACAACAACAACAACAATGATGATGGTGGTGGTGAAGATGAGTTAAAGAGGACTTTAAGATGTAAAATTAATGTGAAGATTATACAATGATAAAAACAAATGTCAAGGTTAGAGGATACACTAATAGTATTAGAGATAAGTAAGGTATAAACTCTTTATTAATTATCAACATGATCATATTAATCATTTTATTTACATAACACCATACTTATAAATTTTATCAAGTATTCATGATGCTAACTTATGTTGACAATAAATCAAGTTCCTCTCATAATAACGATGTCGGCCGGATACTACGAAGGATCAAGTATTTGATGTACCAATTGTTACGCAACACAAATCTAGATTAACCATTTAACAAGTAAGGTATTAAGAATTAATAAGATAAAAATGATAAGACATGTTAATAGCAAGTTGTTTAGGCTATAAGCATTGAAGTCCATATTAAGTTTATATTTACTTATCCTAACACCATTAGTGAAACCTTTTCACCTTGACATAATTAACTTAGCTAGACATTATGAAGGAGAAAAACTTAAAGAAACAATATAAGAACATAAACATGATATAAGTTAACTAAGTATAGTAAAGGAAATGAAAAGCATGAACAAGAGATTAATGAAAGCAAAACTTAAGCATTACAACAATATAAAAAGAAAGAGCAAAAACATGATCTTGATATGAAAACAAGATGCCCAAATGAATGGTAAATTCCTCCTTTTATAAGCTAAAATTCAGAACTATTCATGTGGTAATTGATAATTGATATAGTGGCCACCTATTGATTAGTGGACTTGGTGGACAGCATCACTCAAGCACTTTGGATGGCTGAATTGACATTGATGCAATCAGAATTTGGCAAAGTGTTCTCATGAAAGTTGTTGGAAATTTCTTTTCCTTCCACCCACCAAATTTCAAATCATTTAGATCACTACAGCTCGAGATATGTCTAAAATACTGAGTAGTGCTGCTGGTGGACGTGGTGGATAGACCTCATGCTCTTGTATGGATGAAATATCATTTCTACCATCCGAATTTGAGCTGGTTCTCTTCATGAAAGTTATTGGAAATTGACTTTTCCTTCCCCCCACCAAATTTCAGATCATTTGGACTTCTAAAACTCTAGTTATGGGTAAAACTTTGAGTAGTGTTTGGGCTGGATTGCAAGACAGATTCGGACTTCTCTTTTGTGGCCAAACTTTGAATTTGAAAATGGCAAATTTGGGTCTTTCCATACCTATGAAAGTTGTAGGCCTATTTGTTATCTTTCCAGCCATATAAATTAATATGAAATCCAAGATCTATAGCTCTAGATATGATCCGATGACTGAACAGTGTTCAAATTTGAAGTGAATCGGCATCTCCTTCGTAAACTTAGCCTTTTCTTTGTCCTTTCACTTCCAATAGTTAATCATAACAATCAATCCTTTGAATTTTGAGAATACCTGCATTTAGAATGAGCATTTACCATAAATTAAAGGTATCTTATATTATCAGACTTGTTATTACAAAACATGTTCTAGTTAAGGAGTTATTGATACTTCAAGTGCAAAATGATGATATAAAGTCTTGATAAAAATGCACTTTTAAGTACTATTCACACACCCCAACCAGTTTATTACTAGTCTCTAGTAATCAAAGCGTTAAAATAAAAAAACAATTTGCAAGTTCCCCAAAGCAAGGTATTCATCATTTAACTTCCATTACTCTATCCAAGTAAGCAAACTCTCATTAAATTTATATATATCTGCTTCATATTGTTGAAACAAGATATTAATAAACCTTCTTTTTTTATGTGCTCAATGTAAGAAAACATAGATGATGGGGCTTTTATTAGAAGAAAACAATATTATGTTCTAATATTTAAGGTTAACGTCCTTGGGTTGTGATTATTTTTTTCTCTTTTTTTTTTATATACGTTTAACTTAAAACATAATGCATCTGTAACCCATATAATGAGCTTTCAGCTAATGACTCCCAGACCAGTTGGTCTTAGGGCATTAAGTGTTGAGACACCCCTTCAAGCTTAATAACTCGGGTTGCAGAAACTGATACGTAGATAGTGCAATGTTTGATTCCCTTAAGCTTTTCTCCTTAACCCATGTAACAAGCGTTGAGCCAATAGCTCCAAGTCAGTTGACTTTAGGGTATTAGGTGTTAAAACACCCCTTCGGGCTTAATAACTCAAGTTAGGGAGGCTACGAAACCAAACGTATCTATATTTTTATTTATTTATTTATTTATTTAATTACATTTATAATAATTATTTTTCTTTTTTTTTTCTTTTGTGTTTTTTTTTTAAAGCAAATTATATACTATCCCTTTCCTTTAGTTGTTACCTTTAACACAAGAACATAAATAATGTAATAATCTAATATGCAACCCACAATCATATGTTAAAGTGTGTGTGTGAAAATGAAGGTTTAAAAATATTTGTTTTAATGATTATATGAGCAGAAGTAATAAATAATAATGCGAGAGTTTGTAAACCTGAATATTTCAAGAAGTATTATAATAGACCTTGTTAAGAATGTTTACTAGGATGCATCTCAAGAGTCACTTTAACAAAAGAACTTCTTGATTCTGCCATCATAGTAACAATGGTTTTGCAAATAGAAAGCACAACTAGTAAAGTTTTTTTTTTTTTAAGAAATATCAACTATTACCCCTTCCCCCCAACCAAAACGAAACATTGTCCTCAATGTTATAAGGTAGAAAGATAGAGGGTAGAAGATATCACCTGAAACAACGAACACTAACAAACCTGAAACACACTTAAACAAATATGAGAAATAACAAAACAAAATAATAAAATACAAGGTTTCACAAACGAAGGCTCAAATCCAATCTAAGCTTTTTATGCTGTCCTTAGTTGACCAATTTATGCAACTCATGGAGGGATCAATTATAGGAGTGAAAGATTGTAGTTGGTCAATCAATTGTTCAGCAGTGGCAGCAGAGATTATGATTTGTCGTGCTGAAGACGTTAGAAATTCCTGTTCCACAGCATGATTAAGAAAAGACAACAACTTATCATAATAACCATTAACATTTAACAAACCGATGGGTTTATGGTGAATGTGAAGTTGGACCTAAGAGGAAATATGAAAGATCTCTTCCAATGTGCCCAGACCACCTAGCAAGGCAATGAAAGCATCAACATGTTTAAACATTATATTCATTCGATTAGACATTATGGAGACCTGTAGTTCCTCTCCAATTGTTGTTCCAATAATATCACCATGTGCTAAAACTTTGGGGACAACCCCCGAAACGTGACTATCTCCTAAAAATACAGCTATTGACACACCCCCCATTAACCCAATGCCTCCTCCATACACCAAATGAATCTTTTTTGTAGCTAATACCTGACCAAGATGATTTGCTGATTCTAAAAACTCTTTTTCTTTCCTAGGACTAGATCCACCAAAAACACAAATATTTCGTATTTGATGACTTGAGGAACTTGCCATTTCTACACACTTTGATATCTGTGAAATGTGTGGGCTGAGTAGAAATGAAGGGAATGAAGAGAAGAATTTATAGATGAGAAAGTGAAAATGCAATCATATCACCTATATGTAGGCCAGCTAGAGTCTCTTTCTCTTTATTATTATTATTATTATTATTATTATTATTATTATTATTATTATCATATAATTTTAAAAAAAATGTGTATGTATAAATAGTTAACATGTGTATGTATAAGTAGTTGTGATTGTAGCTCACATCTTCCCTTGGTTTTACGTCGAAAAACGACTTAAATGCCCTCTATGGGTCGGGGATAGGCTTCCTATCCAGTTTTCTTAAAAACTGGCAAACAGGGTCTTTTTTAGTCACATTCCCAAGACTATGTTGAGCATGTTCTTTATGAAATTGTGGCCATAAATCATAAATTACACGATGCACATCTCCACTATGGTGCATCTCAAGAGTCAATAGAAGATTATCTAAAGACTCCTTACTCAGGCCTCCTTAATGAACTGTATTTTATCTTCACGATTTACAATTACCATTCCTAAAGAATGACATTTTGTATTACTAGTCCAATTGGCACATCTGTGATAGACTTGCAGTCGTTTTGCATGACGTTTCTTTGCAAAAGTGTTTTTACCTGTTCCAGGCATGAATGAAATGAAAGAATTTGAAGACTCACCTGATAATCGGACCTTTGCTTCAATTAGCCAGCGAATATCTTCAGGAATTCCATGGTTCATTAACAATCGTATTCTTGCACATTTAGCACGGTAAATTTTTGTAATCGCATTCTGAGACAGAGTAGGAAAATACTTTTTCAATTTTTCAAGAGTGGTGTCCATTTTCAAAGGAGAAGAGATGTAACGAAAGGAGAAAGAGCAAAGAATTGAACAAATAAATACACAGATATCAGTTATTATGGGAATTGAAAGAACCGACTGAAGTCATGGAGTACCGTTATCCGTCATTTGACCAGGATGGAAAAAAAAACACTAGCAAAACAAAGGTCACAAAAAAAAAACACAAAATCAATGTGAGAGAGAAGAAAACAAATATCAATCTTTATATAAAGGATCACTCAATTCAATAAAGTCATTTTCAATTGAAAAGTTGTCAAAGTAAGCTTTCAAACGATGTCCATTTACCTTGAAAACATTACCATTGTTTGGATTCTCGATATCACAGGCCCCAAATGGATACACATGTTTCACAATAAAAGGACCGCTCCATCTTGATCTTAGTTTTCCAGGAAATAAATGGAGTCGAGAATTATAAAGCAAGACTTTTTGACCAACATCGAATGTTTTTCTCAGTATTTTCTTGTCATGAAACTCTTTGATTCTTACTTTATGAATTCTTGCATTTTCATATGCATCATTTCTTATTTTCTCAAGCTCATTTATTTTCATGAATGCTTGACGGGATTTACAAGTAGTAGCATTAATCGAATAAGATGACTAATGTAATGATGTTAACAATCTATAATTTGATTGGAACCTCCTTTATGTGTGGTTTCCAATTGAATAATAAGAGTTTATATTATACTTGTTTTTCCAATTCAATAATAAGAGTTTATACTATACTTGTTTGACATACCATTAGTGGAACCTCTAACCTTGACATTTGTTATTATTATTGTTTAATCCTTACATTAATTTTTCATCTCCAAGTTCTCATCATCTTCTTCTTCTTCTCTTTCTTTCTTTATTACTACTACTACTACTACTACTACTACTACTACTACTACTACTACTACTACTAATTATTATTATTATTAGTGTTATTAGTATTACTATTATTATTATTATTATTATTATTATTATTATTATTATTATTATTGTTATTGTCATTGTTGTTATTATTGTTATTACTATTATTATTGTTGTTGTTATTATTATTATTATTGTTATACTATTGTCGTTTATAATTTGTACAATTAACCTCCCTGTGGTTCGACCCCGATCTTGCCGGGTTATTTATTAATTTGACACTCCTGCACTTGGGAGAAGACATCAATCTTTTAGTCGTGTCAAGTTTTTGGCGCCGTTGCCGGGGAGGTAAGTTTTGTATAAATTATAATATTTATTTTATTTTCTCTTTTCACTTTTCTTGTATATAACTTTTTTTCTTTTCTCTTATTTCTTCTTCTTTTGTTTTCTTTTTCCTTTTATTCTATTCCTACATGTGCATGAGAGTGTGGTCACGTACATCAAATGGTAGACTTTGTAGGGTATCCTCATCATTTTTAGAAAATATGGCCGAAGAAGATAATCAATCACTTCATAATGAAAATAATGAGAATAACCGTGCTAGAACACTTAGAGACCACATGAATCCCACAAGAACAAGTGCACCATCATGCATAGTTTTTCCTCTCGATGCATCTCATTTTAATTTTAAACCAGGTATTATTCAACTTTTACCTTCTTTTCATGGCTTAGAATTGGAAAATCCATACTTGCATTTAAGGGAATTTGAGGAGGTCTGCAACACATATAATAGTTTAAATTGTAGCATGAACACCATCAGATTAAAGCTTTTTCCTTTTTCATTAAAAGATAAAGCTAAAACATGGCTACCCGGGACTCTTAACCTGGGAAAACATGGCTACAAAATTTAAGACCAGGATCCATTCGTGCTTGGGATGAAATGCAACAAGGATCCATTTGTGCTTGGGATGAAATGCAACAGTAGTTTTTAAATAAGTTTTTCCCATCTTATTGAACAAACTCTTTCAAAAGACAAATCACCACTTTCACTCAAAAACCAGGAGAAACATTTTACCAATGTTGGGATAGGTATCGAGACTTGCTTGGTACTTGCCCTCATCATGGTTTTGAAACATGGAGATTGGTTTCACATTTTTATGAAGGGTTAACACCTAGAGATAGGCAAATGGTTAAATTGATGTGCAATGGAACTTTTGAAGATAAAGATCTTGATGAAGCAATGGAGTACTTAGACTTGTTAGCTGAAAATGCTCAAAATTGGGACACCGCGGGTACTTATGAGGCACCGAGTAAAACTCAACCTTATACATCTAGTGGAGGTATGTATAACCTTAGGGAAGATCATGACCTTCAAGCCAAGTTTGCATCTTTAGCTAGAAAAGTCGAGGCACTAGAATTGAAAAAGAGTGGTCAATTAAAATCTGTTGAAAACATTATGTGTCAAATATGTGAAACAAATAAACACTCAACCAATAAGTGTCCAACCTTGCCTTATTTTAAGGAATGTCTCCATGAATAAGCCCATACTTTAAACAGTCTCCAAAGGCCCAACCACAACCCATACTCACAAACATACAACCCTGGTTGGAGAAATCATCCAAATTTTAGTTGGAAGAGTGAGAACAACAATGCACAAACTTCACAACCACCATTTCAAGCACACCATAATTTCCAAAGTTCTCATGGATATGCACCTCCTTATGCTCCACCTCCTAGAAGAAATCTTGAGGAAACATTGCATGCATTCATTGAAAAGCAAGAGATAACCAATACTCAACTTGCTCAAAACATGACAGATTTTAAAGATACTCTTGCAAAATTAACATCTGCTCTCAGTTTTCAAGAGAAAGGTAAGTTTCCATCTCAACCACAACAAAATCCCAAGGGGCAATACAATGCAAATGCAAGTAGTTCCGAAAGCCAACACATAGATCAAGTCAAATCAGTCACTACTCTGCGCAGTGGTAAGGTTATTGAAAAACCCTCTCTTGAACCTTATGAGAAAGATGATGAGTCAATCTCTGAGGGTAAGGAAGGGGTTGAATCTGAAAATTGCAAAGAAACGACTGATTCACCACCAGCACTTCCATTTCCTCATGCCATAACCAAACAAAGAAAAGTAAATCACAACTCTGAAATTTTTGAAATTTTCAAACAGGTAAGGATCAATATACCTTTGCTGGATGCTATTAAACAGGTTCCTTCCTATGGTAAATTTTTGAAAGATCTATGTACGGTGAAGAGGAAACTGATTGTGAAAAAGAAAGCCTTTCTAGCCGAACAAGTAAGTGCTATTCTTCAGAACAATAATGCTTTGAAATATAAAGACCCTGGTTGTCCTACAATTTCTTGCTTTATTGGAGAACAAAAAATTGAAAGAGCCTTACTTGATCTCGGTGCTAGTGTGAATTTACTTCTATATTCAGTTTTTCAGAGTCTCAATCTAGGTGAGTTAAAACCAACTTCTATATCTCTTTTACTTGTCGATAGATCTGTAAAAGTTCCTAGAGGAATAATTGAAGATGTGTTAGTACAAGTCGATAAATTTATTTATCCTGTGGATTTTATTGTCTTGGACACAGAACCTGTTGAAGCATGTAATTCATTTCCTGTTATTTTAGGACGTCCGTTTCTTGCAACCTCTAACGCATTGATTAATTGTAGGAATGGACTGATGAAGCTATCGTTTGGAAACATGACATTGGAGATGAATATTTTCAACATTTGCAAGCAACTTGGAGATGATAATGATTTACAAGAAGTAGATCATATTGATGAATTAGTTTATGATCAACTTGAATCTACTTTAAGTAAAAATGAGTTAGATGAATCTGAAGATTTGCAAATGATTTATTCTAAGGAAGAAATCACGGATGAAACAAGCACTGAAAATGTTGATGCGAATCTTTTGTCAACAACGACAACAGATTTGACATTTGACATCACACCAATCGATGATTACTTTCCTAACGAATCCTTACTTTCTCTTAGTCCAATGCCTTGGTATGATAAAAATATCAATTTTCTTGCTTTAGGAGATTTGCCAATTGATTGGAGTACTCAAGACAAAGAAACATTTTTGAACGAAGTGAAGAATTTTTATTGTGATGACCCTAACTTATTCAAATATTGTCCTGATCAAATATTTCAAAGATTCATTCCCAACAATGAGGTAAGTAGTGTCATTAAAATTTGTCATTCTGAAGCATGTGGAAGTTATTTCTCGTCAAAAAAGACAGCTATAAAAATCTTTCAAAATGGATTTTATTGGCCTACCATGTTCAAAGACACGCATGCATTCTGCAAAACTTGTGAAAATTGTCAAAAAGTTGATACTGGTCAAAAAGTTTTGTTTT
Organism: Populus euphratica; assembly: GCF_000495115.2. Lineage (NCBI taxonomy): Eukaryota > Viridiplantae > Streptophyta > Magnoliopsida > Malpighiales > Salicaceae > Populus > Populus euphratica. The sequence goes on along the minus strand of NW_011501865.1, from coordinate 1,793 downwards.
ATAATTCTCAACTCTATGCATTCCCTAAAGAGCTAAGATTAAGATGGAGTAATCCTTATAGGGCCTGTGATATTGAGAATTCAATGAATGACAATGTTTATAAGGAAAATGGACATCGTTTGAAAGCTTACTTTGATAATTTTCCTAGTGAAAATGAATCAACTGGTTTGAATGATCTTGTAAATAAAGGTTGATTATTTTGTTTTTCTTACATTGTTTTTGTGTTTCTTTTTGAGTGATTTTTGCTAGTTTCTCTCACCCCGGTCAAATGGCGGAGAACGGTACTCCGTGACTGAAGTCGGTTCTTTCAGTTTCCCACAATAACTGATATCTATGTATATATTTGTGCAATTCTTTGAATCTCTCTTCCAATTCTCATTAGAAAATGGACACTAATCTTGAAAAATTGAAAAAGTATTTTCCCGCTCTGCTTCAGAATGCGATTACAAAAATTTACCATGCTAGATGTGCAAGATTGAGATTGTTAATGAATCATGGAATTCCCAAAGATATTCGCTGGTTGATTGAAGCAAAGGTCCGATTATCAGGTGAGTCCTCTAATTCCTTCATTTCACACATGCCTGGAACAGGTAAAAGCACTTTTGCAAAGAAACGTCGTGCAAAACGACTAGAAGTCTGTCATCGATGTGCTAGATGGACTTGTAATACACAATGTCGTTCTTTAGGAATGGTATCTATAAACCGTGAAGATAAAATACAATTCATTAAGGATGGCCTGAGTAAGGAGTCTTTAGATAATCTTCTATTGACTCTTGAGACGCATCGTAGTGGAGATGTGCATCGTGCAATTCATGATTTATGGCCACTATTTCATAAAGAACATGATCGACTTAGTCTTGGGAATCTGATTAAAAAGGACCCTGTTTGCCAGTTTTTAAGAAAACTGGATGGGAAGCCTATCCCCGACCCATAGAGGGCGTTTAAGCCGTTCTTGGACGTAAAACTAAGGGAAGATGTGAGCCACAATCACAACTACCTGTACATACACATGCTTTTTCAAAATTAAATAAATAAATAAATAAAAAGAGAGAGAGAGTGTGTGCGACTCCAGCTGGCCTACATATAGGTGTTATGATTGCCTTTCTAATTTCTCATCTATAAAACCCTCTCTTCCTTCCTTTCATTTCTACTCAACCCATACATTCAAAAAATATAGAAGTGTGTAGAAATGGCAAGTGCATAATTGTTGTTACTAGGATGGCAGAGTAAAGGAGCTCTTTTGTTAAAGTGACTTTTGAGACGCATCTTAGTAACCATTCTTAACAAGGTCTATTATAATACTTCTTGAAATATTCAGGTTTACAAACTCTCGCATCGTTATCACTTAATTCTGCTCATATACTTATTTAACATGTATTCTTAAACCTTAATTTACACACACACACACACACTTTAACATATGATTGTGGGTTGCATATTGGATTATTACATTATTTATGTTCTTTTATTAAAGGTAACAACTAGGGGAAATGGATTGTATATAATTAAAAAAACAAAAAAAAAGAAAAAAAGAAAAAAAATGATAATAATAAAAATGTAGATAAGTTTGGTTTCGTAGCCTCCCTAACCTAAGCAATTAAGCCCGAAGGGGTGTTTTAACACCTAATACCCTAAAGTTAACTGACTTGGGAGCTATTGGCTCAATGTTTGTTACATAGGTTGAGGAGAAAAGCTTAAGGAAATCAATCATTACACTATCTACATATCAGTATCTGCGACCCGAGTTACTAAGCCCGAAGGGGTGTCTTAACACCTAATGCCCTAAGACCAAC
>NW_011499975.1:677298-684295 GCF_000495115.2 Populus euphratica | reverse complement strand
TCTGGCTGCAAGACAAATTCAGATTTCTTCATTGTTGCTGCAATTTGGACTTAAAAATGGCCTTATTAAATCTTGGGCTCCATATGAAAGTTGTAAGCCTATGTCTTACCTTTCCATCCATGTAAACTAAACCTAAATTCTAGATCTACAGCTTTAAATATGATCCAATTATCGAACAATGTTTCAGTTTGGACTGCATCGGCATCTCTTTTCTAAGTTTGGTCATCTCAATTTCAATTCCTAAACTTATCAATCAATCCTTTTATTTATGTGATAGGCCTGCATTTAAAATGAATATTTACCATAAATTAAAGGTATCTAATGAATATTTACCATAAATTAAAGGTATCTAATGAATATTTACCATAAATTAAAGGTATCTTATATTATTAGATATGTTAGTATAAAACATACTTTAGTTAAAGAGTTATTGATACTTCAAGTGCAAAATGATAATATAAAACCTTGATAAAAATGCACTTTTAAGTACTAATCAAAGACATTCTCCACTATTCCGGCCGGACTAGGTGTGGTCCAAAGCTAAAAATACATTTAACCAGGTCCGACCTTGCAAAATAAAAATAAAAAAATATTTTTTTAAAATAAAATAAAATTTTTTTTTTTATTTTTAATTGTGTTTTATTCGAAAAACTAGTGTTAAAAATTATTCAATAACATTACATAAATTAGATGAAGATCGCTTGATGACGTAGCATTTGCAGAATTTGATTGCAATCCCAATTTTATTTCTGATTATATTTTACTTGATGTTGTTGCGCTCTTAAAAAATGTATGAAAACTGTAGTCCTTATTGGATGTATTTCATACATGATGGAATTATAGATAGTTTAATGGAACAATAAAAAATATTTTATATAAAGTACTATTTATTTCATGATGTAATAGCAATAGTTAAATCTACAATATTTAAATTAAAAATCATCAATATTAATATATATATATATAGTTTAAAATTATTTTATAACCTCAATTTCAAAAGCATTCTTAACCAAACACATTAAAATACTTTTTGTTCAACCTTAATTTCAATCATAGTTTTAACCAAATATATATTTTTTCAAACCAATCTCATGAAATAACTTTTTTAAACCACAACAACTAGTACAATATTGAATATATTTTTTATCTGACACTAAATATAGCGAATGATTAATAAATACCACAACCCTTCTCTATCATGGTCCAAATCTCCATTGTATAATCTATTTATTACCAATTAAATATTTCTAGGACCAAACTTGTGATGAGGTGATATCTATCACTAATCAAACGATGGAGGGAGTTCAAGTCTTGGACCTTTAATGTTCTAAAAGCACCACCATGTAACAAAGCATGGAAGTATCAAGGAAAAAGAAGATTATATGAATTCAAGTGTAAAAAATGAAGTGAAACAGTAAAAGAAAGCAATAAAACTCTCCGGGGAGAAAAATATAAATAAATTTATAGGAAATTGAATATACAAGGTTAGTCATAATTTGTAGTAGTATTTGGCTTTATTTATATTATTATTAAGTTTGAATCCTATTCAGGTAAGTAATTTTAATTCTACATAGATATAGATATAAGATGAAAAGGTATTCATTACTAAATACAAGTTAGATTTGATTTTTAATGATGTTATAATCTAATTTTTTATTTTTATTTTTTCATGAAAAACAAAAAAAATTAAAAAAATATATGTTTTGATGCATTTTATCTTTTTCATGTCCCTATTTTATGATTTTTAAGTATTTTATTTTATTTTTATATTTTCAAAATATAAAGTCAAAATGAGAAAAAAAAAATTAGAGAATGAGACGATAAGTAAAGGAGGAAAGTAGCAGCAAAATAAAATTTAGATCCCTTTCCAATTTTTAAAAAGATATGAAGAGTTATTTTTTAAATAAAAAGGATTTAAAATTTTAATCTATAATAAAAAAGATTTAAGACTTAATTTTAACTCCGTAAATTATCATCCCATGGAGCAAGTTGAATGGAAACTTAGAAATATTAGAAGTACAACACAATGGTTATCGAATTAGTTTACATTTCAATTAAGATCAATTTTTTTTGAAATAATAATAATAATAATAATAATAATTTTAATGGAGAGGGTCTCATATTAATATCAAAAAATTAAAAAAAAATGATAATTTTTTAATATTCATTCTAAGATTTAAACTCAAAAAATTAAAAAATAAATCAAATATCATTAACCATCCCACCAATATAAAAACACTCAACGGGCAGCCATGCATCCATTTATAATGGCTTTCTTTCTATTTTGCTACCGAATTACCACCAACGGGGGGCCGGCAAAGTAATGAATCATAATTCATCAGTACAAGCAATGCTCGGCAACTCCCCCCCTCTTTTTCACGCTTCAAAACTCGCCTATTGAAATGATGAAAACGAGGGCTATCGTTGTGGGGGCAAGCACAAGTCAACAATTCTCAAAAAACATACACAAACCTAACTGGTTTGGTGGTCTGCTATCTCCATGTTTAACTTTTCTTTTTTTCTCTATCAAGGGTATACCTGATTCGTTTCACACATCAAAACTATGTCCAAGTCTCCGGTGCAGTAAAACAAAGCACATTCGCATCAGAATTTAGGATTCATGAGACGTTTGATTCATGTATATTATTAGCCTAAGTTAGGATCCTGTGATGGCCAAGGAGGAATAGTTCGTTCCCTTAACCAGCCCCCTCAGGTTTTCCTCCACAAGCACCAGAAGAGAATTGATCGGAGGTTTGGTGAGTCTAAATGTTTCATACTATAGTATTTTTCGGCTTCAAAGTTTCGTTCTTCCATAAATAGAAAAGGAACAATTAGGGGCTTGGAAACAAGAAGGTTAAGAAAGGTGCTTTGACAGCCGCCAGCCGCCAGCCGCCAGGCAGACCTGTATGCTGCAAAATTTTGGCATTCAACCGTAGAAAACACCAATCATTAGATTTGGTAATGGAAAGATCTAAAGCTTTCCTTCCCACGTAAAAGAAAGAAACTTTATTCACTGATTGGTTCAATCCAATTATTTGCAACTTTCATTGACCAATAAATCAGCACTGCAGCTTAACAACACAGATGAGTTTATGACACAAACACAATAGGAGAGTAATTATCGACAGCAATGTTCAACAGGAATTCTGATTGTTACAACCATTGAAACTGGAGCTGGAACCACAATGAAACACTTTAAGCTCACACTTGGGTGAAATCTCCTTCAAAAGCAATCTCGCCGTCTGCTCCTGTCTTGCCTTAGCCCCTTGTTTCTCCACCAACACAGCAGCAACAATCCTGTCATACCCACCACCCCTCCCTCCCATCACATATGCCACCAAAGCCGCCTGCACCGGCCCTATGCTGGGATTATAGGCGGCAGACTCCATATACGACCCTCTATAAACCTTTCCTTCACAATCCATTAACGCCACCCCTGATGGGCAATTAGTAAAGGGTGCATGAGACTTATTGGCAGCCTCTAAAGCCTCATTTTTCAGATCATCAAAAGAAGCACAGATACCATTTGGTAACAAAGCATCACCTACAAACGACAAGTTATTATGACGGGTTTCTAAAAGCAAGGGAATATCCTTATCCAAAAGATCATCAGGTCCGAACCTATGTGGTAGAAGACACGACAAGGGCTCAAATTGTTGTTTATTTGCTAAATCATTATTGTAACTCTGGTTGTTAGCACTATCACCCGTGATGAGGATTTGTACATCAGGGGCGTGGCGGATTTCCTGGAGGAATTGACGGCAGTGGCCACAAGGGGCGGCGGAGACAGCAACGTATTTGAGGGAGGGTTCTGCATTAAGAGTGAGATTGGTGATGAGGAATTGTTCGGCGTGGACAGAATGATGGAGAGGGAGGCCAGGGAATTCTAGGTTGCCACCCAAGAAGATGCGGCCGGAGGATCCAAGACCGACGGCACCCACATGGTAGTCGGATATCGGAGGGCGAGCCAAGGCCTGGGCTGATTTGACCAGGGCTGGGAGGAGCTGGAGGACAGTGAGGCCTGATTGTTTTGCCATCGATTCGGCTTCGGATGCTTCAATTACGAATATGGGTCCATCCATCTTTTTTTTTCTTTGCTTTTTTTTTTTTTGGTGGTGGTTGTGGTGTTTTGGATCAGAGATTAGAGAAATGAAGGGTGAGAATGAGGTGAGTTCCTTCCTGGAAAAGGAGGAGAAAGGATGGGGGTGGTGGAAGGCGCTCGGCAATTGAGGGGAACTTATACGGAGAACACTTGTTCATCGTTGGTTTTCGGAAACAAGTACCAATAATCTACTTTAATTTAAAATATTAATTTCTAATTTATATTTAAAAATAAATTAACTTGAAAACTTTAACTTAAAATAATTTAATAAAAATAAAATATCAAATAAAAAATAAAAAATTTTAATAATAGAGAAATATGAATCAAATATGATCTTACTCATTAACATACAAATAATAATCTTTTTTGGTGGCATATAAAAAAAATCATCAACTAAATATTTTAATAAATAATCATTTAAATTAAACTTATTTTTATTATTAAAATAAATCATTGAATTTTTTAAAGTTCAAATAGATAAAGATATCTTAATAGATAAACAACTATCATTTATCATAACAAATAAAATTTTAATTGTCAAAATCTAACCACGGTTTAAATTTTAATATATCTTTAATTTAAAAATAGCCAATCATTTATAAAAATACCTTTCTAAAATCAAAACCAAACTTTACTTTTCTTATTTTATAAAGTTTAAATTTGATATTGGTCAATAAACATCAAATACATAGTCAAACATATGATGAATTGGTAAAATGTTTTTTATTAAAAAAACTCGAGTAATTAAGAGAAAAAACAATTGATTATATGAAATGACCTAAGTAAACCCGGAACATCTAGATTAGAATTTGAGCATGAAACCTAAAATGACTAGAGATTTTAAATGAGATGAAATTTATTTTATATTATCTTCTCTTTAAAAAGATACAAGCTATATTAACTATTACAGTCATAATAGAATAAAATTGACAACCTTTAATAAATCAACCAATCAACACTCATGATCAATCAATATCTATGTCTCATATTTACTAATCCAATATTAGCTATGAATTTCTATTCAAAACCTATGTTTATCATTAAAAAAAACATTTCAATGGTATACTAGTGTAGATCGTCTTGGTCAATAATAGTATATTACTCAACATTATGCCACTAGCCTAGATTAGTAAGATTGGTTATAACAAAACCAAAATAATTTTTTTAGAAATATGGTATCATATTTTGAAGGAGTCATAAGAAATATTATAAAAGTGTTGCACATGGATTTAATTATTAGGTCCAATATCTTAAATAAAAATTTCTTTGTAGTATAAGCAAAGACAAATTACAATGTTTTATCTAGATGGGATTGGATGCATGCTAATATATGCATGACATTATCCTTTAATAAAGCTTTAATGTTTTGATTACCAAAATGGATAATTGAAATAGTTAAAGTAGATGGTAAATCATTTAATGGTTAATTTATGGATGATAAATGTATAGTTATATAGTGATGACATAGGTCAAGTCTAGTTCATTGATAAATATAGCATAGATCACCATATTGACTTCTTAACAACTAGAAAGACAATATTTATAAGAAACCAAGGAGAATGCGATTAAAAATTCAACTAATTGATTTCAGCCAAAATAAGAAGATGATAGCCAAAAGTTTCTTATTAGGTTATTATGTGACTCTGAATAATTGAATTGCATAAAATAAATATTTTGATGCCTTCATTATTCATTAAAATGGTGTTGCATTCTTTCCTACCATTTGTTATTTTTAATAGCAACATTAGGCTATCATAGAATGGTTTTCTTCTAGGTGTTCAAATTAACATGGTTATCTTGAAGAGGAAGTGTTTCATTTTCAATATCTTTAATATCTAGAGTAAAGTAAATTATTATTCTTTTCTTTATTAGTTTCTTTTTTAAAAAATAGGTCAATGCATGTCCTTTAGGTGTTATTTGTAACACTAATTATAGACTAGTTAACATAGAGAAAACAATTTATGAATTTTGATAATAAGTTAAAAAAGTAGGTTTTGTTGAAGAACTTGAGGATAAATATTTAGTAATCTTTATGAAAAAATAGAGTATTTACAGTTCTTAATTGATCTACTACAAAGAAGTCTTTGGTTTAGAAAAAATACTGTTCTTAATTGATCTACTACAAAGAACAAAGAAGTCTTTGGTTTAGAAAAAATAATTGGAGGGTTTTTATGAAGAGATTATGGATCAATTGCTATTTATAAAGACATAAATATCATGCCTAAAATCCAAAGAAATTGTTTTAAATTGAAGTCATTGGCTAAATAATTGGCATGTTAAAACATGTTTGAGAATGATCAATATTTTTTGATAAATAATTTCATTTAGCACATTTTAGTTGGTCGAGTTGATCTATTTTAATGTAAATATAATAGGAAAAATATTTCTTTATTTGAGAAAGAAAGAACATAGTTTATATTAAAAATAAATATTTATGTGTCAAACAAATAAGAACAATTATTATTCATTATCATATAAAGAAAGGTAAGCTGATATTGATTGTGAATAGTATGAACGACCATGAAGTTCATAAACAACCAAAGACAAGAAACGAAAGACAATTATAAACCAAAAGAAAATAATTAACCATAACATTTAGTTCTTAATTAACCAAGATGAAGTGATTTACCGTGAAAAAAAAGTTCACATGATCAACCAATATATCCAGACCTATACAGATAGAAATCCTTAGTGTGTACAATTAGTTAGTATTATATATCACGTTAGGGTCCATATATATATATATATATATCTATCTATTTTAGAAAATATGAAAAGACATTGAATTCTTATTTTATTAGTGGAAAAATGAAATGGGAGTCGCTATTTAATATTTTGGTTATTAGAAACCCTAACTAGTTTTAGAGATCGAGCATGGGGACTGGTTGTTTTAAG
>NW_011499975.1:673967-676905 GCF_000495115.2 Populus euphratica | reverse complement strand
AAAACATAAATAAGGTGGTAATTATAATTGAAAACATGAAACAATATATATATATATAGATATGATCACATGATATCAACGAGTACATGTTTTTCATCAAAAGGAGGATCAAGGGAAACAAACCAATGAAAAAAGAAAGAAAGAAGAATCAATAGATATGGAAACATGGCAAAACACACGATATATGTATTGACCATCCGGTACTCAAGCAGGAGAGATCGAGGGAGTGATCTCTTCAGAAATATCCTCTAGGGTTTTTTCGCCTTCATATGCAGCCACAACTTGAGACATTGTACGACTGAGAGAAGGTGATTGATCGGTGCACTTTATTGCTAATTTCAGAACAATGTTCGTTTGATATCATGGTGCAGATGAAATGAAAGTCGTTATCTAATATTTTATTCATTAAAAATTTGAATTTGTTTCAAAGATCGGGTACAAAAATTAATTGTATAAAAAAAAAGTATTAGCATCCCATCAATATCTTACTTAAGATAAGTTACATTGCTTGATTGTCTGATAAAATCCAAGGTATTTTAATGTTTTCTATTTGTTAGTTTGTCTAAAGTTCAAGAAAAGCCCTCTTAGATGAGGAGGTTTTTATCTTATCGGATAAAACTTAACCGTTCTAACATCAATAAAAGAACTACATTTTTAAACTAAGAATACGTCTTACATATAAATGTGTAATCCTTAATATTAAAAGAAAACAAAATAATTTTTTTTATTTTTATGATATTGACCTAGTTCTTATGACTTTAATAAACTGGTTATTAAAGCCAAAATGCATGCTAAAATCTTTTTTTTTTAAATACAATATAGTTTTTTGATTTTATCTTTGAGAAACTAAGCTGTATGTAAAAAAGCAAGACATTTTTATTTTTTTTTGCAAAGTTTTAATGAAAACTAGGTGTTTTAACCAAATTTGTATCTTTATGATATAAAAATACAAACCAATACTAAACAAAATTTAGTAGCAAAAACATAGATTTTTTACGACCAAATAAAGGTTGAAACCCTAGGTTGGACATTCCTGCGCACCCAGAAATAACTTTTGAAGAAAATTTCCTCTTTTTTTTTTTTCAGGCTAGGCCTAGCTCGGCCTAATTGGCTGGATTGGACCCAGCAGGTCTAGCCAGGTCACTAACTCAAGCCTGTGACCCAACTAACTTTTAACCACAAGCATGCATGAATAATTCACGCGCGCCTACTACAACCACAATGTAATTAAATTTCACATGCACAGTATTTGTGCAATTATAAATAGAAGGAGAAGGAGTGAAAAGCTTACTTAGTTCCTAGTCATTGCTGGGAGAAGTCCTTCCTAAGCTTGTCGTTGGGATTCTAGGAAGAAGCGATGATGTCACTCCCTGTGTCTGGCTTCCCTTCCGTTCTATCTTCTCCTCGTGTTCGTCTTTTATCTCTTGTCTCTACATCTGGTTCTCTCCTTCTCTCTATTTCTTTTCTTTAGTTCTTCTTCCTTGTTTTGTTATGTTGCCCCTATAATTCCTTTATTACTCCTCTTCTCTTCCTTATGCTCTCCCTCTCTTTGTTGACTACTCTTTTACTCTCTCTCTCTCTCTCTCTCTCTCTCTCTCTCTCTCTCTCTCTCTCTCTCTCTCTCTCTCTCTCTCTCTCTCTCTCTTTTCCCTTCTTTCTGTCCGTCTCTCCTCTAGCTTTTTATAGCCCAAGAATGCATGTGTTTCCTTAGTTATTGTAGGAAGATTGTAATGGTCGGCGTACATTATGGTGGTGAGGGATATCAGTCATGGGATATGCTCCCATGATTGAAGCAACTCCACTACTAACGTCTTTACTGCTTTTTACTATCGAGATCGTTGCTGATGAAAAAGATAATGAACAGTTATCAAGGAAACGACATTGTTTTAAAATTTAAAATGAATATTTTTGATTTGGTCATTAGATATTTTTGCAATTTTATAATCAAGCCCTCTAATAAATTATAATTGGATTCCTTGATTTCAGCGTCATTTACAAGACAATCATTGGTTCTAGATTCATGCGATTTGATCCTTAATAGATCAATAAACTTTCAATTTCTTCAATTTAACCCCTGCTTTGTTAAATTTAAACTCCTCTATTTATATGCCTTTTCTAGTTTGATCCTTGGTTTCGGATTGCGTCAATCAAATCCCTAATTGACCATCAAACTTCAATAAATATGCAAGTAAGCCCCTAATTTGACAAAATCAACTCTTAAAAATTATAATTTGATCCTATAACTTTAATTTATTTTAATAAAAGCCCAAAATGACTTAAAAATCAAATTTTCTTGCAATCAAACCTTCTATAATTCAATTAAACTTTAGATAAAATTTAATTAAGTTCAAAAAATCTGATTTTGAATATATTTTTTTTAAATTTGAATTTTCGTTATCAACAACGCTCTCATCAGTCAACAATATATTATTAAATTTCAAGTTTTTGCATTTTTGAACTTACTCAACCAATTTTTGGTCATTTTTCTACATTGCAATATCTTTTTTTCGCTCCTATTATTTTTTGGATTTTTTCCAAATATTTCTTAATATATTTATTTTATTTTCTTATTTTTTGTGTAGGAAGCTAAAAATGGATAACAACATCATTCATTTTATATTTCTTGCATTTATTTATATCTTTTTTTTTGTTGGTTTCTTTATTGCTTTCTAATATCCTTCGCTTTTTCTACAATTTTCCCATCTTACCCTACACCTATTATCTTTCACACATAATTATAGACAGAACATTGATTAGTACTTAAAAGTGCATTTTTATCATGGTTTTATATCATCATTTTACACTTGAAGTATCAATAACTCCTTAACTAAAGCATGTTTTATAATAACATATCTAATAATATAAGATACCTTTAATTTATGGTAAATATTCATTTTAAATGCAGGCCTATCACATAAATAAAAGGATTGATTGATGA
>NW_011499975.1:644694-672950 GCF_000495115.2 Populus euphratica | reverse complement strand
CACTTGGAAGAAGACATCAATCTTTTAGTCGTGTGAAACATATAAATTTTTTTTAAGGTTCAAGGTTTAGTATCTTCACATTCTACTTTGAAAGGTTACTAGTTGTTTCTACTCAAAATTAAATTTCTAGTTATAAGTTTTCATTATTGAAAGGAACGACATGTTGCATAATTAATATAGAAGTATTTGAATCTCGATCCATAATAGGGTAAATATGTTTTAATATTTTAATTAATTCTTAAATATATGCCAACAAAATCAAAATAAAGCAATATTAATTTTTTATTTAAATTGTATCTTATAGTATTTAATATCATGAATGTTTTTATTTTGTGTTTCATTATATATATATATATATATATATATATGTGTGTTTGATTTTGATAAATAATAATAATAATAATAACAATAATAATAATAATAATAATAATAATAAAGATAGTCATCAAGGCCTATCATCCATGATAACTATTTTGTCTTTGAAAAAAAAAGGCATAAGAATAAAAGTATAAAAATAAAGGTGTTGTTGATTCCACCAACCATGACAATTTTTTTTTAATCTAAAATCATCCTAGAAACCAGCTATAAAGCTCAAAACACCTAATCCACCAAGCAACCTAAAAACCAACCCTTTCTCTCCGACGTTTTATCTTCTCCTTATATATTCAAGGACCTAAATGTTACACAAATAAAGTTAAGGGATTATTTTATACACATATCAAACTATAAGGGCTGAAGGAAATTTTTTTTCAAAACCATTTGAAATTTTTGTCAAAATGACTTCATATCTCTAATATTTTTTTAAGTAGAAACAACATTATTCTGTGTAAAAAAAATTAGAAAATAACTTTATTTTTAAGTCATTATAACAGGGTTTAGCCACAACAAAACCCTATTTTTTTCATATTAAATATCTTTATGCAATGTTTGAGTTTAAATAAATTAAGAAAAAAAATTACTACTTTTTTTGTTTAAAAAAGTAATGATTTTATAAATTAATACTTTTTATATTAAACAATAATAAGAAAAAATATAATCAACTTCGACATTTTATAAATTGTCTACTTTAAAATGCAAGTAGAAAATTACTATTTTAAAAAAATATATATATTTTATAGTTCAAATGAATTATGATCACAGAATATTATTAGAATTGTAAAATTTAAATTGAAAAACAAATATTAGTAAATGTTCTAGATTCCGTAACTCAACCATTAGAAATTTTTTAATCCATGAAACATGTAACTTTGTATCAGTTTTTCAAAATCTTCAATATAGATGATATTTGATGAATATAGCAACTGTTTAAGTTATCTATATTATATTTTAGAAATAGTAACAACTAAAATTATTATAATTAAGAATTGGTTTATTATGCCTGAGTACATAAATTTTTAATTTCGTTTGTATTGGCCATCCTAGAATACATTTCTAAAATAAGTCGATATCTTAATTGTAGGTTAACTTTAATTCTTAATTTGTTTTTTTTTTAATATTGTTTGATTTATATAATGAGATTCTTACTTAAAAGTATCCCCTTTTTTTTTCAAAAACAAATTATATGGTAAATAACTTTGATAAAACCTTAAAATTGAATATATATATATATATATATATATATATATATTATAAAAAACATAAAAATTATTTTGCAATAAATAAGTTTAATATATATATATATATAAAGTGTGCTCAACACAGGATTAAAAGGTTAGCTCACATATCAAGACTTATTTTTTTTTTTAAAAAAGAAGAAGTAGATGATGAATGATGCAACTTGGATTGTTAGTTTTTGCCTTTGAAATTTAATTTTTTTCATTATTTTTTTAACCTACCTCAAAAATATTAATAGAATTAAAAAATATATATATTTTAATTTTAAAATCCATTTTACTCGACCAAAATAACTGAAAAACTTGAATAATTTTCCATAAATAATTTATATTTTCGAGCTTCAATCTCTTTTCTCATTCCATTCTAGTGTCAATGCTAATAGTAGTGGAGCATTGGAAGCAATGGTGGTGGGGGGAATAAGAGTGAGAGGCCAAGATCGTGAGGACGCTAGACAGAAGAAAAGAGGCAAAGGATATTTTTTCAATTTGCATCGATAGTATAAAAAAAAGGTCTAATCCACTAGCAGCATGTGAAATGCAACCAAACGAGAGTATCTGGGCGTGTTTGTTTTCTCGGAAATTAGTGATGACACCTCATCTCTAGTGTTTAGGCATGTCATTATCCATACCAAATAAATTTAATTTTTACATGTCAAATTTATCTCTATAACTAGCCTAGCTGATTTCCCGCACGCTGGGGTCTTTGTTTTGTTTTGTTTTTGTTTTTGTTTTTTTATATGTCAAAAAATTATTGTACGATTGCAGAGAAATGATGCCGAGACCAAATTTAAGTGACGAAGAAAAGACAAACGAGATCTGCAATTTTCTGGAAGTTGTTAATTCGTACAAATTGGAGTGCATCAACGTTGCCTTTTTATTTTGGTTAAGGTGGTTTAGAGCTAATTTGATATTTTATAAATATTAAATGTTAATAAAAAAAAAAAGTAGCCGGTTAAAGTATAAAAATGTACAACCATTTATATTTTATATTCAAATTAGTTTTTATTTTTTTATTGCTATTATTTTATTTTTTATTGATTTATTATCTTCAATTTCATTTCTAATCATTAGGTTTAATTTGCCTTTTATATAAAATTTATTTTTTATTTTTTTAATATTTTTAAATGCTTTTACTAATTATTTTTTTTCTCCTTTTCATCTTACATCATTTGATTTTATTTGTTTTCCATGTTGAATTTGACTCATATCATCTCTTTTATTGGTGTTTGTTTTGTATTGAATCTTTCTATGATTTATGCATTTTTAATATTTCATCTATCAATATTTTTTTAAATGAGACATGATTTTTGAAGGTTAAGACATGTTAACTTTAGTCTTTTTTAGAACCTTTTATATTGTTTTTAATTTTATTCTTTAATATTTAATTTTTATAGAATTGATCGTGCCTTTTGTTTCTGTCTTTCCTTTCTATAGAATTATCCAAATTCTAAGCCCATGGTCGCATGGTTAGCAGGTTGACTCATATTTTAATTGTTGTTTTTTTAATTACTTTTTTTAGTTTCATGTCTCAATATTTTTTTTATTAAAAAATTTTCTTCATTGCCTTTTTGGATTTTCCTTTTGTACATGAAGTCCCGATCTTATGATCAGTCACAAGTTTTAAAAATTAATACAAATTAACTTTAGTTTTTTAGGTTTGTTTTGAATTCTTCAACATTTAATTTTCTAGGATTTGTCTTCAATCTTTTCTTTTTATTTTTTTTCTATTGGTTTATCTTAATCACATGTCTATGATCATGAAGTTAGTGGTTAACATGGGTTGACCAAGATTTTTTTAAAAATATTTTTTTAGTTTCATCATTCAATGTTCAATTGTTTTATAGTTGAGTTTCATGATTTAATTTAGTTCGCTTTCATTTGTGATTTTTTTTTACTTTTTCTTTTCATCGATAATCGTTTGATTATATAAAAAATATATTCCAAGAAACATAGTTATTAAACACGATTTAGTACATGATTCATGATTCATGTTGCGAAATTAAATATATTTTTTGTCAATTTCATTCTCCAACATTTAATTTTTTTCAAAAATAATTTCAAAATCATCACATTTTCCTTGTTGGTTTCCAAGCTTTCAAACTCTTCTTTCTCTTTTATTTCTCTTTGAAATCCTCACCTTGTTTATCCCTCAACTAACTCTCCCCACGTAATCAAAAAAAGAAGAAGAGAAGAAAAATGAAGAAAGACATAAAACTTTTCGTGCCTCTATTGCTGAAAAAACAAATGTCAGTTATATGGAAAAATGGGGAGAGGCTGTTTGTTTTTAATTATAAAAATGCCACTCATTGATTGCTTTTGTGTTGTTTATATCATATCTTTATCCGTCGTTATTTTTCACATACCAGAAATTTTTATTAATTCATTTAGGTTTCCTACTAAAATTTTTCATCACTATTAAACATGGTTTAAAATTTCTTTAGTTTTTTTTTTATTATTATCATCATCGATTTAAAGTTTAAACATTAAACGGAGTTTACCCTAACTGTTAATATTTTTTATACATCAATTTATTTAGGATTTTCACACTAATTTACCAAGACTTTTCATTCGTAACCATAATAATTTCCTCATAATCTTCACCAATTTTGATTAAAATTTATACAATATATACAAGACTTATATAGGTTGTCAACAAATGTAAAATCATATATTAGTTTTTTTAAAGTTCTATTCTATCATCATTATCTAACTATTTTCAACAAGATTTATAATAATCGTTTTTTATATAATTATTATATTCAATTAGAGAAGAATTTATATGATTTGTCATTTGGTTAACCTTTCATATATTAATTTATTACTTTATATTATTTAAATTTCAAATTATTTTATTAGGGATGTTCATTTCAAATCAAAATAATCTTCCATCTTAACTTACTGTTTTTAAATTGAAGATTATCCTATTAACACTTGTTTATTGATTTTTAGATTGGAAGTTTATAATTTATGTTGTGAAATTAAATATTTTAATTTTAGTTATTTTTTAATCAAATATTAATTTAATTAATTAGATATATATATATTGATCTCATGATTGAGAAATTTTTATATTAAAAAATATAAAATAAAATCTATATATTTATTTTTTTAATAAAAAATAATCGGATCACAGTGGAACTTGAGTACAAAACAAGTTACCATTCTAAACGTGTTTGGCACTGCTTCTGCATGTTTCATTATTGGGAATAAAGAACGTCTCCACATGCAACCATACTAAGGAACATATGCTTTTTGTCAATTAAAGATGCTGACATTGGATTCGGAATGGTTGGAATTTTATACATAGTTGCTGCAAGCTTGAAACCATTTGTTTTTTTTTTTTCCTGTTTTTTTATTATTATTAATATTACTGTCTTGGATGTTACTAACGGCAACATCTAATATTTCATTCTCTCCCTTGTCATTAAATTGACTAGTTATCATATTCGTGTTCATGCTTATAAAATTTAGCCTATCTTTTTTAGTCTCGAGTTTATAATTAACTCAATTAAATTCAGATAATTTGTTATTTGCTGCTTCAATTCAAAACTTAGATGATCTAAAATAACTTAGGTGAGATTTAACTTTTTTAAATATTTTTAATAAATTTTAAAAATATAAAATTAATTTACAAATATTTACTTTGTATACTTTTTCCTATATAGGTTACATCCACATATATTGTTTCTTAACTTTTTAATATGAGATATGTATTTATATGAATTGTGTTTTAAATTTTTAATATGATATAACTATACTACACTACACTTTACATTTATTTTTTTATAACTTACATTTATATGTATTATTTTTTAATTTTTTTTTATAGTTTACATTTATTATTATGGATTGTTTTTTAATTTTTCATGTAAGATAACTATACTACACTTTATATTTTTTTTTAAACCTGCATCCACATAAATTATTTTAGATTTTTTTATATGAAATATTAAAACCTCAACACTTTATATTTTTTTTTAAACCTACATCCACATAAATTATTTTAGAATTTTTTATATGAAATATTAAAACTTCAAAACACACACACACACACACACACAATATATATATATATGTATGTATATGTATATGTATGCGCAGGCCCTTAAAATAATGAATTCAAAAATATATTAACTAATAAATCATAAAAAGAATTGTGACTACTAATTATAGACTAAAATGAGAAGTTGATCTTCTAAGTAAAAAAAATAAAAAAATTATAGATGCACATCTAGATATTTTATAAATGTAGGCCATAAAAAATCATGCTACTTAACAATAACATAATTATAAAATAGAGAAAATAGCGAAAGCAGCTAAGCCATTTTCAAAGCCAACTTTTATTTAATTCTATAATAATTAAACAATATTCAAAAGTGTTAAAGAGATTAAAATTTTAGAGCAAAAAAATATTTTTTAGTCAAAATTCTCATTTATTATTTATGAATTTATTTTCAATTTTGATGAAATATGTCTTTTATTATTAACAATATGATTTTTGGACCATCAAAACTCAAATTTCAACTTGTTTCTACCTAAAACAAACTTCAAAAACATACTTGGAATCTTAATAACTCTATTTTCAACCCTAAAATACCATTTAATCAATTCAAAAATAAAAAATCAATTCAAATAAAACACTTTACAAAAATTAATCTCTTTTTCTAGTATGGTTAAAAGAAAAAAAAATTCACTTAATTCTCTCTTTAAGATAAACCAATCAATATCTAAGGATTGTAACACAAGGAAAATGAAGTTTTAGGACCGAAACTTCAATACCTAAAACAAGAAGGATAGATATATGCAAAATTTAAAAACTTTTGGGATCAAATTGAGCTTTTTTTTAATACTTCAGGAACCTAATTGAAACTAATTAGTATCAAAACATAGATACCTAAAATTATAAGGACTAAAAATTAAACAAATAAAAATAAACTTTGGAGACCAATTGAAATTTTATGAAAACTTCAACACTAAATAGAACTTTTCTTAAGATTCAAGGACTAAAACATCAAGAAAATAAAGTTTTGGGACTTTAACTTAAACATCTAAAATATAGGGATAAAATATGTAAAATTCAAAAAATTTAAGAACCAAATTGAACTTTTTGGAAAGCTCAGAGAACCAATTTGAAAATTAAAAAAACTTGTACTGTTAGGGATTAAAACAATCCATAACAAACACTATCTTGTTGCATAATACAATCTGCTACAATAAAAAATTAGAGATATTTTAGTTTATAACTAGTTCATTTGTTTGTGTTACTATCTACATCTACGGGGTGAAGCAAAAAAAATAAATTGAAATGCAAACAAAAAAAAAAAGTTTTAGTATTGTGAATGCACTTCTTAGAAAAAAAAAGATTTGAATAATGAATAATATTTTTATCTAGAATTGAGAAGAAAACGCATTAAATCTACTTAGGTTGACATGTAAAATTTATAAGAATAATCTTAAAAAAAAAACAAATTAAAAAGCTAAATATTTAATTAACTCAATATTTATGGATGAAAATGGTAAAAACAATTAAAAGAAACACCATGCAAATTCAAGTGAATTAACCAAACTTGCGATGCAAGTCATCCACACTATCAAATTCAATAATTTTTTTTATCCTATAAATTAATTATCATTTAATAGATTTATATAATAATAAAGCGCATGCCAAGTTTTTTATATGAAACATATTTTATTAAAAAAACAATTATGACAAGTGTTAGAGAATGAGATAGTAAAGATAAATATCATTGCTACCAAAAGGTGAATTATATATATATATTTTAGTTTTAAGTTAAATAAAAAAACAGTTCATTGATAACAAAAGAAAATATTGATTTTAAAAAAAAACATTGAGAGACAAAATAGTGCAGAAAAAATAGCATGAGTGATGTGGTTTAATTCGTCGAAGTTGTGATTTGGATATTAAATTAATTAGGTTTAATATTTTTTATATAAATTTATAACTAACTTAAATATAGTAAAAAAAACCAAAAAAATGAGAAGGAGGCCATCAAAGTGGCCTAATAGCCCAATGCCTAATGTCTTTGAAATGAAAAGTCCAGGCATGTTGGCGTGGAAGCTTAGGAGCACCTAGGTCTATTAATTATTTTTTTCTATTTAAAGGGGTGAATGACTTATATTTTTTTTAAAGCAAATATACGGAGAACATGTTGCATGCTGCGACAAACAACGTGTGGTCTGTTAACCCAAATTCTAGCCATTAAAGTGATGGTTGGAAAATCAAGGCTATAAATTACTAAAAAAACCCATTTATCAACCCATTTCAACTATACCCTTAGAACATTAAGAAACCAGCCTAATAAACCTAAAAAAATATATAAGTCACAAATTCAAATCGAGTAAAATATATTATCCTCGACTTAGATTTGATTTTTTAGACTATATTAAAACAACCTTTATAAGACTCTCCTTACCTAGTGAAACCTATTGACATCAACTTTAACTATTTTGATGGTCATAATAAATGTCAATGATGAATTTTCTCTTTTTACATCGAAATCTAACGAGCTTTTTTTATCATCTCATAAAAAAAGACTAGAAAACAATGAAAATAAAATTTGATATTAAAATTGAATTTCATGAAACCTAGGAGATTGAGCACCTATTGAGTTAAAAAGATGGGGGATAAAAGTAATTTTTTTTTGATGAAATTAGAATCTACCATCTATTTTGTTAGTATTTTTTATTTCATGAAACCTAGGAGATTGAGCACCTATTGAGTTAAAAAGATGGGGGATAAAAGTAATCTCCTCTGTTTTTAAATTTCATCATCTCTTGAAAAATGAACTAATTGGCTATTAATTTAAGTCTAAAAGGTTTAATTGTGCAAAATAAAAGATTGAGAACTAAAATAAAAAAAATATTATTCTAATCAATAATGATTTGTCAGAGTGAACAATAAATAATTACATAGTGAGTGAAATCATTATGCTTTTAGTTTTTTAGTTTTTAATTTATATTGTAATGTAATGTAATGTAATTGTGCACTAACATTGGTTTTTAATATAGCTATTAGAGCATCCTCAAATTGATTTTCACATAACATAACACTAACTTTATCTTTTCTTGGACTAGGTTGGCAACAAATCACACCTAATCTTTTATCAATTCCACAAGATAGATGCTCTGAGCCTACCAACAACCCATATCTAATGTCATATAAAATAGATGCTTTCAAGAATGAGAATTCAACACCCGACTTGGTGAATTAAGAGGACATCTCATTACTCTAGCTTTTAATCACAAGTACAATTTATTTATTAAAATGATAAATCTTTTTCATTAATATTTATTTTAAATTAAAAATACCAAAACTCTTTGTAATGACACACATACACACACACATACTCATTTGATTTATCTTTACACACACACACATACTCATTTGATTTATCTTTTTATATTTTTTTAATTTAAGAATTATTCTTATAAAAAATATGCACAAATTTGTGGTATGATTAATAAGTTATAAATTATTTAATAAAAATAAAACATATTTGTTAAAAGTTATGTAATCTTTGTAATAATTTTATATCTTAAAAACACAATAACAAACTTTAACCAAATACTATTATGTTGATTTCATGATCTATAAGCATCTCAAATTAATCAATTATAAACAATTTTTACCCCTAAGCTTAAAACCAAACATTAAATTGTTATTACCCCTAAACTTAAAACCAAACATAATAATGCAATCTAACAAAACACAATGCAAAACTATCAAACATTCCTTGTAATGTTTTAGAAGATTATTTCATTTACTCATATATGCATGTTTGATAGTTTTGTATTGTGAGTTAACTTTTTAGCTAAGATTTTTATCAATAAAAATCATCTTAAATAAAATGGATCTTGTGAACATGTTAGACCCAAGAATTCAGGCTTGGCAATCAGTTGAGCTCAAGGTAACGTTTGTCTGACGAACATGACAAACCTAAAAAACATGGTAATGTTCAAGTTTTAAGGCTATATGTTTTATCGTGAACGATCCTCCACAATAAAAGTATAAAAGATACGATAAATCATCATACCTATATTCATAGGTGTATACAAGGTTTTTTAAAGGACCTACCATACTTACTATCTCATTAACAATATATAAGAGATATTTATCTCTCATTAATGTGGTCAAAAGTAAAGGACTTTTTAGTGATTTCCTTCTCTAAAAATGACTAGGTTTGGGGGCGGTGTAAATACGCCTTAAACCATCCAAATAAAAAGTTAAAACTTTTTTTATCTCTTAAGATAAAGATATATAGATTTTAAAGTATTAACAAACTTAAAACTCAATAACAAATATCTTTATTCCTTGAATTTAAAGCTTTTTAAAGTCATTTAATACCTTTCTTATAAATATACTTACTATATCATCGGAGGTTTTTTAAGTCCCTCTGATTAAGATTGTTTTTATTAGTACTCAAGCTTCTATCATAAGTCTGGAGTTCCTTTGATTGAGAATAAGAAATCTAAACACTTGAATATATTAATTAACCACTATTTCAGACATTAAATAACCTTTTATTTATATATCTTGAATTTTGGGACATCATCAATGGTGATATATGTGGGAACTACTTCTAAAAAAGTTATATATAACATTATTGTTTAACTATTTTCTTGCATTATCGTTATCAATGGCAAATAATCATGACATTCTTGTAATATGACAAGTTACTAATCTTCTTTCCATAATAGATACTTTAGCACTCGCATAACCAATCCTTCAATAGCTTATGGAATTAATGCAGCTCCTCACCTAAGTAGTGATGAGAAATCAACAAGTGATAGAACATCCACCTTTATGAATTTCAGCTTTTTTTAGCAAGTTGCTACATTTCTCCACTCACCTCCACGAAAGCAAGCCTTACATAGTGTTTGTAGACGATTACACTATTCAGAAGAATACAAACAAAATTATCCAATAGAGAGTCTTCAACCTCAAGGGTCATTAAGTCATTTTAAGAAGCATACACACCCTAATGATGCTCGGGTGTGAAGTGGTTTTTCTATACATCCATTTGGACAATGTAAAAAAAAGGTTATCCATTTATTACGCTATCTTACACTAGAGATATCAAGTTATCCTAAGCCCAATAGGTGTAAGAGTGGCAAATAGATGGAAAAAGAATTCATTTATGATGACGTCTACACTTTTCATCAAATTATAGATTCTCCTTTATCCAAATATGTGTTAAACACCTATGTACCTAGAGATTACATCGCCACCAAAATGACCCTATATAATTATGATAAGCTTATAGATCTTAGTGAACATAAAATATGCGCAACACCTAGAGCTAGTCATTTAAGACAACCATGCCATATGCAAGATCCTCCATACGAATTTTAGAGGTTCCGTAAGAACATGGTACAATAACTTGAAACTAGGTTTATTTATTGACAAAACCAAAAAGTTGATGTCTTCTCCCAATTGCAGGAGTGTCGAAGTAATATATTAAACTGCAAAACTGTGGTCAAACTATAAAGAGATTAATTATATAAATTATAAATAACAATAATATAACAACAACAACAACAGTAGTAGTAGTAGTGAAGAAGAAGAAGAAGAAAAAGAAAAAGAAAAAGAAAATAAAGTTGATGAGAACTTTAAGATGAGAGATCAATGTGAGGATCAAACAATGTTAGATAAGAAAATAAATAAGATAAAAGTTAATTAAGTAAAGGAAATGAAATGAAAGGCATAAATTAAATATCAATGAAAGCAAAACTTAAGCATTACAAAAATACAAAGAGAGAAAGCAAAAGCATGATCTTGATATGGAAACCAATATGCTAAATGCATGGCAAATGGCTCCTTTTATAGGCCAAAATTAGAAACTATTGATTTGTTAACTAATTGTTGAGTGGGCGGTCAACTTTTGACTTGGTGACAATGCTTATCTTCTTGTTTGAATAAAACATCTTTAATAACATTAGAATTTGAATCAACCTTACCCATGAAAGCGTCTTTAATAACATTAGAATTTGAACCAACCTTTCCCATGAAAGTTCCAGAAAATTGTCTCAGCTTTTTAGAAAAAAAAATTTGAGGTCATTTGAACTTTTAAAACTAGAGATATGGGCTGAACATTGAACAACAGAATTCTACGTTATTGCTAAGATTTGGACTACATAATTCTACGTTATTGCTAAGATTTGGACTTTCAAATAGCAAAAATGAGCCTTACTTTCCTATAGACATTTTAGGCCTATGTCTTAACTTTCCACTTTCTTATAGACGTTTTAGGCCTATGTCTTAACTTTCCATTCATATAAGGCAGACCTAAATCCAAGTTCTATTGCTCCAATTATGATCCAATTACCGAACAATGTTCTAGTTTGGACTAAACTAACATCTTTTTTCTAAACTTCACCCTCTCTTTATCCTTTCAATTCCAGTAATTCAACTCATCAATTAATCTTTTTATTTATGTGATAGTTTTGCATTTAGAATGAATATTTACCATAAATTAAAGGGATCTTATGATATCATATTTGTTATTATAAAACATGTTTTAATTAAGAAGTTATTGATACTTCAAGTGCAAAATAATGATATAAAATCTTGATAAAAATAAACTTTTAAGTACTAATCAGTAGTCAAGTTTAATGACCTTTATGTTGAGCTGGTGGCACATTTTAGTATAAGCATTCCAATCAAAAAGAGTTTTATTAAACTCTTTAGAATCACCTAAATGAAGGACAAGTCTACAAGGATATATTTTAAAAGATTTAATGAGGAAATACTTAAAGTTAAAGAATTAATTGAATAGGTAGCTTCATAATCCCTTATTAATGGGGTGAAGGAAAAACCTTATGGAGAGAGTGGTATGCTTTACCAAATAAAAGATTATTAAAGGTGAAGCAAATTATGAAAAGCCACATTTGAGTATAAGAGACAAGTACGATACATAACAGTCCTTCTTTTTTATGAAGGATAAACAGCTAGAAAGGTCCCTCAAACGAGGTTGCTCACCCAAGTAAGACCGCTCTTCCATAAGAGATAACAATTATAAGAGGAGTTGAAGAAACCACTTAGGGAATGTCTGAGTTATCTTAAAACATGTGCTTTTTCATTATAGACTTCCCTCACTAAAGTCTTTACAACCATCTAAGGTAAATAGTTTGTTAGACATCCTTCATCCATGAAGTCTCTTCCTAGTACATGAACATCTAAAACGTAATAACTTTTTCATAAAAAAAAATAGACATGATATATAAGACTAGTATGTCTTAAAGAAAGGAATTGAAAGACTGATAATTAAGGGTTACATTCATCAATTTCTAAAGAAGAATTTTCATCCTAAACAGAATAGAGAAGACCCTGGTCAATCCATTACAACTTTATTTAAGATTAATGTAATCTTAGAAGGAACCACTACTGGGAGGGTTCTAGCAATGAAAAGAGAGATTGTAGGAAACAAACCTTCACCACCGCTAGATCACTAGTTTAGTGGTAGGAGCCAATAGTCTTTATTCTTGAAGATGAAAAAAATGATATTTTCAAATAAGAACCCTCTTATCGTTTCCACTTTTATCTCTAATCACATAGTACATTGGGAACTAGTTGATGCTGATAATGTAATTAAGATCCTCTTTGTATAAATTATGGCCCAAATAGGAATCTTTTCTTTAAAACTAAAGCTGATATACTCCCCTTATTGGTATTGAGGGTTTATGCGTGCCAATGAAAAGTGCTTTAGAATTACATTTTGTAATAAACACCCTTCTAAAATGTGTTTCACTTTATCAAAGCTTTATGATAATGGATATTGCATTGACTTTTAATCTCAATCTAGAAAAATCCCTTTTACATCAAATCAATGCTGTCATCAATACCAGATACTTGATTTTCAAGTTCCTAACTCAAAAGGGAGTAGCCACATCATGGGGAAATTAGACAACCTTAAAACAATGTGTCACTACTTGCCTGAAGAGCAAGAAAATGTTGATATTAGACTATAAAGGGTCATTAAAGAAAATAATAAAAATCAGAATTGAGGCTACAAAGAAATTGAAGGATATTTGTTTAGGGGAGATGAATAAGCAATCACTAAATTGGGATCCACCTTAACATCAAAATAATAACAATCATTGACGAAGCTCCTGCAGATCTAAAAGTTGAATTTCATAACAAATATGTCAAAGATGTAAGGCATTAATCCAAAAATAGCTCCTTACTAGCTGATGGTAGATTCATCTGCACATTTAGTCTACTAGAAAAAGAGGAATTTTTAGGGAGAAAGACAAAAGGTTATAACTCAAAAAATAGATAAACTTTTGGTCATTTGCTTCGTCGGAGAGGTGTTATACTTAACCTAGTTAGCAAATGTTGTTATGGTCAAGAAAAGTAATGCAAAGTGGTTAATGTATGTAGACTTCAATGACTTAAACAAAATCTACCCCAAAGATAGTTATTCACTCTTAAGAATTGATCGTCTAGTAAACGCTATAATGAGTTTTGAATTCCTAAGCTTCTTGGATACTAACTAAGGTTAACATTAAATCCCTATACATCCTAAAGATGAGGAGAAAATAAATTTTATAGCTAAGTTTGGTACTTATTGTTATAAAGCTATACCATTCAGATTAATGAATGTAGAGGCAACATATCGATGAATAATTAATTGAATATTCAAGAATCAATTAGGAAGGATTATAAAGGGATACATTAATGACATGTTAGTAAAGAGCATGAATTTTAAGCATGACATGTTATAAAAGTTACAAAGTTTTTGTTGTCTTGAGTTAATACCAAATGAAACTTAACCCTTCCAAATGTGTTTTTGCCATCAAAGAAGGACAATTTTCTCAACTTTCTGGTAAGCTTTAAGAGAATTGAGCTTAATCCAAAACAAATTCAAAGCCATACTAGACATGATGCCCCTATAAAATTTGAATGAAGTACAATACCTTACAAGATGATTGGTTGCACTCAACAGATTACTTACTGCTTAAAGGAGCATACTTTACCATTCTTTAAAACATTATGAAATATAACAAACTTCGAATGGATTGAGGATTATCAAAGGGTTTTTGAAGAGCTTAAGATTTATTTATCACCCCTAAGATTTTATCTTAACCACGAGAAAATGAAGATCTATTTCTCTATATAAGGGTGATAGATTCAGTAGTGAGTTCAGTTCTAGTAAGAGAAGATGATGGTATACAATGACTTATGTATTACTTCAATCGAACTCTCTATGATGCATAAACAAGATACTTCATAGTGGAGAAAGTAGCATCAGCGCCGGTAAGTGCCTCTAGAA
The DNA here is from genome assembly GCF_000495115.2 of Populus euphratica. Taxonomy (NCBI): domain Eukaryota; kingdom Viridiplantae; phylum Streptophyta; class Magnoliopsida; order Malpighiales; family Salicaceae; genus Populus; species Populus euphratica. Next base: position 658,045 of record NW_011499975.1, on the reverse strand, counting down.
AGTTAAAGTCATACATCCAAGCTTATCAAGTAACCGTATTAACAAACCTGCCTCTAGAAAGTTGAAGTCATACATCCAAGCTCATTAAGTAATCGTATTAACAAACCAACCACTAAGATATGTTCTTTACAAGCCATAATCATCTGGGTGTCTAGTTAAATGGGATGAAGAGTTAGGGAAATTTGGACTTGAGTACAAACCTCATCCAATAATAAAGGGACAGGCCTTAATAGACTTTATAGTTGAATACTGTTTTACAAAACGCGTTCATACCCATAATCATCCACCTTTAGCCACGTTCATACCCAGTTCATACCCATAATCATCCACCTTTAGCGATAAAAATTTCATACGAATAAAAAACACGAATAAAATCATTTGTGTTACTTCCAACATAAATAAAAGTGGAGTTAAGTTAATACTTATCAGTATTGAAGAATAAGTATTAGAATATGATGCTTATTTTGAGTTCCTTGCTACTAATAATGTTGCAGAATATGAAACTTTTCTAGTTGGACTTTGTCTTGCAGATACTTTAAATGCCTATCCCATATAAGCTCACAATGATCCATGGTTAGTGTTTAGTCAATTTAAAAAACAAATGAAGCAAAAGATTCCACCATGCAGTTGTATCTTCAAAAAGTAACACCTTATCTCAATGTTGAGCACAAAAATATTTTAATCACTCATATTCCTGAATAAGACAATTAATGAGCAAACCTCTTATCTAAATTAGCAAGTTCTAATTTTTGAAAATTCCTTATTGATGTTTAGGTAGAAGTCTTGGAAGAATCTAATGTTGGCAAAGATGAATAGATAGTTGTTCTCATCAACATAATAAATGAATGGAGGATCCCTATTAGATACTATTTGCAGACAAGAGAACTACCCTCAAATAGAAATGAAACAACTTGCTTGATAAGATAAGCATCAAGATATTGTACAATGACAACGTTTCATACAAAAAATCTACCTTAGCCCCATTACTGAAATGTTTGTCATCATAGGAGAGTTCATGTGTTTTACAAGAAATATATAAAGACATATGTGATCTACCTATGGATTCTTGTAGCTTAGGCAACATGTGTAGGATTTTATTAGCCAACTATATTCCAAGATGCCAAGAGCCTAGTAAATAGATGTGACAAGTGTAAGAGATTTGCTTCAGTTCCTTGACAACTATCTACATAAATGACAACTATAATATTTTTTTAACCATTTTTCTAATAGAAAATGGACATTCTAGGTCCATTCCGTAAGGTCATAGGCAAGAGATAATTTGTCCTAATGGCCATGAATTATTTTACCAAGTGAGTTAAAGTAAAAGCTCTAACAAAGATAACCACTTAGTGGATTGTTGTAATTAAAAGGTTAAACGGGGTTGATTTGATCTTCTTACAATTTTAAGGAATAGTATAAAGACCTATATACCCTTAGAAGCAAAATAACTAAAGCTTAAAATTAGGGGTATTTGTGTATTTTTAGGTTGTTTGTTTTTTTATAATTAACAAGTTGGATGGAAGGTGAGTTGGTCTTTTAATAATTTTAATATTAATTAAAAACAATTTGCTGGCACATGTGAGGCACATGCTAACGAGTGGGCAACCTTTTTCCCTTTCAGGCGACATGTGTGACATCATTTTTTTTATTAATTTTTTTTTAATTTTATTATTTAATATTTAATTTATTAAGAATTTATCTTCATGTTTTTTTATCACTTTTCTTTATATGAGATTATATCAATCTTTTGTTCTTGGTCATAAAGTTAGCGGGTTAACCTGACAGATATAGATTTTTTTCTTTATTTTTTTATTAGTGATTTTTTTGATTTTCACCCTTGATCTTTACTATAATTTTACCTTTATAGTTTAATTTAGATTAATTTGAGTTGGTTTTTTAATTTGTTTTATATTGTCAATTTTTATATTAGTTTGTTTATTGTTATTATATTTTATTTATTTATATTTTTTAAATTAGATAAGCTGTGTGGAGGAGTTTTTTTTTTTTTTTAATTTTTTCTTTAACGCTCGCCTAGTTTTAGTTTTAGGTTTTTTTTTAAAAAAAGATGACCGGCTTGAGTGCACAGCAGGTACAATCTAGTAATAGCTGTTTGTCAAACACGGATTTTCCTTTTATTTCGAGGAAAGGAAAAAAAAATGCCAGAGAGCTAGGGCCAGAGCCTGCAACCATCGTAGGGTGGCAAGGAATACACGTTATCAAGTTATCCTCAAGCAATTCCCTACATATAATTAAGCACAAGATATATAACATCTGCGATGTTTCGAAGAAAATGTCGAGGATGGTTAATCTTCTTGTACTTCCACATCCACAACAAAGGCTACCAGTTTTAGCTAGTCTTTATCCATGTCGTCTCCGTACAATTCACACGCGTTCTGCTAATTCTGTTTCAGAATCACAGAGGAAGTGGAACATTGGATTTAAAGCACCTCGTAGGTTGGTGTTAGGACTTGGAGCCTCCTTTTGGTCGCAGTTTATGAGTATGGCTGGTACAGCCAGAAGCAAACATCTCGGTGCCCTTGCAAAGCAAAAGGGTGTCATTGAAGAGGTGAATTTTCTATCTTTGCTAGCTGCTGTTTTGTACTCGTTTGCTACTCGATTGCTGAATTTGGTTTCTGGAATTTCTTGAATTCTGGATTGTAGTCTTGTTATTCTTTTGGTGAAATAACTTCAAATTCTTGTAATGCAATCAAAATTCTACTTGGGTTTAAGCATCTCGAGTTATTGTTTTACATTTTTTTTTTATTCAGATCAAGTTTCTTAGGTTCTGAATTCCTTTGCTTTTGCTTTTTTTTTCTTTTAAATGCCCAAGTAAACAGATTCACCATGTAGTTATTGCATAGTGTATGATTACCTTAGTATTAACAGCCACTTCTATCGTAGTTTGGGTACAAGGAAATCGACTTTTGCCTCTTGTGATTTGATGGTCATTCTTGTGGTTCATGCAATAATGTTGGAGTCCATCTTGCTCCTTACGTAGCGCTTCTTTAGCTGCAAAATCAATTTTTTTTGTTCTCTGGAAAATGATGGAGTTGGCAATTTGGAATGTGAAGCTGCTTTGGCACATATTTTATAGAAGCTAATTGATATTTAATTAACAAAATGGGAAATCAAGAAACAATTCCTATCTGGCAAAAACAACTCAGCTTGTTTGATTGAGTCCATGTAGCCTCATTATTTGGCATGTGATTGATTTCAAACTTCTGTTATCTTTAAAGAGATCTTGAGGCCCTGCCAGAACCACAGATGTCTATGTGACTAGTGTCACTTCTAGCTTGACAGTGTTCTTCTTTTTAATACTGGATCTTTCAATTTTTTCTATTCGTGTTTCATAGGTATTGAAGAATGTGGATTGGCCACAGCAGTTTCCATTCAAGGAGGAGGATTTCCAGCGCTTTGATGAGTAAAATCTCTTGTATTTAATTGCTTGCATTAAATATTATTTCAGTTCTTGTTTTCATCCACTTCTTCAGCTGTTTTTTCCTTGGAACTGCTTCATGTCCATGATCACATGCTGAAAGTTGATGCACCTAGACATTATATGGTATAGAAGAAAATTTAAAAGAATTATCATTTGATATCTGTTTGGTCTTCTATACTGGAGCCCTAGAACTGATCCTGAGGTGCAATATATCTCAAACACATTATATGGGTACGCAATTGGTTCATCCTTCACAGCAAGTCCATCTTTCGTTGGCGTTGTATACTGAAAACTTCCTTGAAATAGAATAGATATAGATTTCCACGTAATGGGGGTAACACATTGAATTCAGCACTGCTTTACTTTGGTTTTTGAGTTAGCATCTTTATTTTGAACTAGTAAATTAATCAATTTGGATTTCAATCACCCTACATTTGACATTAGACTGAATTCACTGTTATATATACCTTCAAAACTCAAAATTGTTATTTGCAGGTCTCCAGATTCATTGTTCTATGATGCTCCAAGATTTGTGACACACATTGATGATCCAGCCATTGCTGCACTGACTAAGTACTATTCAAAGGTTTTCCCTCCCAGCAACACTCCAGGGGTCCGCATCTTGGACATGTGTAGCAGTTGGGTAAGATTCTTCTAACATTTATTTTCAGCCTCATTAGGTCTTCAATATTTAAGTTAACAAACTATTCCTGGTTTTATATGTAGGTCAGCCATTTCCCAAAAGGATACAAGCAACATTCTATCGTTGGATTAGGCATGAATGAAGAAGAGCTCAAACGGAATCCAGTCAGAATCTACTTCTTATTCTCGATATCATTTCTAGTTATTTATGTCATGCATTTTTTAATTTTGTTATTCATATATTCTTTTCAAGCTACTGAAATTAGTTGCTGATGTCTGCCACTGGTATATTTTATGTAGAATTCATGATTAGTAATCATCTTACACAATAGCAACTGGTCAGCTAGGATTTTAAAAATGACGTACATATTATCTTACCATCCCTTGAAGATTTTACATTTTTATTTTAGCATGCGAATCTTGTTGCTTTATTGAGAACCATTTTGATGACATCACTGGAAGCCAAATAACCCCTTGATGAGTTATCATAATTTGTAAAAATAAGATAATCAAAGCCTTAATCTCAAAAGATGACAAGGTTATGCAACTAATTGTATAGAAAAGTCTATTTCAACATATGTATCGTTATTTCTTGTGCTAGACACGTTAAGTTTCAACTTGGATGTATTGTATTTACTTTCGTGACATTGGTAGTTCTAAGCTAATTGCTTTGTATACACTGTTATGATTTTTCTATCAATGATGAAAATAATACATTCATCAAGTTATTTTCTTTGTAGGTTCTGACTGAATATGCTGTGCAAGATTTAAATTTGAACCCCAAACTCCCATTTGAAGATAATTCCTTTGATGTCATAACTAATGCGGTAAGTGTATTATCCACATTTCTTGACCATTTTGGCTGTGCTCTATTTGACTGGTTTATGTTTTCTCAAAACATATTCTTACAAATTGCCATTTGAGTATGTAAATGCCTGGAGTTAACAATTATTTTTGAAGTATTATATTTTATTAACAAAGATTTATTGTTTTCACTTTCTTAATGGCATATGGCCTCCCTATTAGTATTATGAATATGTTGGATCAACTTAAGACTTGATACATTTCGTGTTTAATATATTATCTCTGATGCAGAATGTTGCAGCTTCGTTTAGCAATAAATTTTCTCTTCTCCATTTCAAGAAAAAACTTAAGCCTAACTCCTAGATGGCAATACATCATTTTAATTAAGGACAATTTTTTCTTTTGTGTGCTTAAGGTTATGGTGTCTTAAATCTGTGTTTCCTAAGAAAATCCTCAGCTACTCTGACCTCAGAGATAGCGAAATTTTTTTATCATATTCCATTGTCAAATTTCTTAAGAGGAATTGTTTGGATTATTCTTTTAAATTTTGGTCTGATAGAAGCAATCCCCTTTTTCCTCTTTCTGAAAAATTTCACAGGTCAGTGTTGATTACCTTGCTAAACCTCTTGATGTTTTCAAGGAGATGTGCCGAGTACTTAAGCCAGGTGGACTAGCTATAATGAGGTAATATTATTATTGTGTTTTTATTCTTACAGTCCTCGATTTCCTCAATTCATTCAGTAAATGTATGCCATTTCCGTGCTGCAGTTCCTTGACCTTTTAAAAGAGATCAGCAGAAATATTTTTGTTCTGGTCATCTAAACTTGGTTGTATTTTGTAATAGAATTCCAGATAAATCTCAATGGAATGAATTCCCTTAAATTGTTTTGGTTTGTCTCTTTGCCTAATCTCCCCTGTGGTACGCCATTTCACTGTAATTGAGATACTAAAGGTACAAAACAAACCATTCTACTTAACTTGCAACATCAAGATCGGAGTGATGTTGGAGATGTGGACACATCAGACGTGAAGATAAAGAGGCTGCGATCCAGCTAAATAGCCCTGCAACAGTAGAAACAAAAAACAAAAAGGAAAAAATAATATGGATGCATATTGAACTATTTCACCTCCTCCTCAGGCATCCCTTGCCAGTTTAGTTGGTAGAGATCATTATTTTTGTTTCATCAATCATCCATCTTTTCTCTTTATTCAAGCATTTCTAAACTTTACAATATTAAGAAAAAAAAATTCTAACATTTTATTGAATACATTTGTATCAGCTTCTCTAATCGTTGCTTTTGGACAAAAGCAATCTCTATATGGACATCAACCGGTGATGCTGATCATGTAATGATTGTTGGGTCTTATTTCCATTATTCCGGAGGCTTTGAACCACCTCAGGTAATTCTGCATTCCTTGCATCGTGTCTTTGGTAATGACAGCTGATGTGTTGGGTTCGTTTTAAGTTGTGGGTCTAAGAGAGAGAAGAAATATGCATGTACCTAGTCCATAATAAAGTTGTCATATTTTAGGGTAAATTTTTTTTGAGTGTATATATTCTCTATATTTTGATGGCTAGAGAAATAGGAGAGAAAAAAAAGAGTTTTGGATTACTTTGGAATTTTGGGTGGTAGAGTGATTGTGTGTGCTCGGGTGATTAATTGTGCTTATTCTTTTATATTTCTATACTTGCCATTTGATTTGAGATTTCACGGTTTCCACTAAAAAGCAAGTGAGTGTCTGAATTGATTTGAGATTTCACGGTTGTTTCCACTAAAAAGCAAGTGAGTGTCTGATGGCAAAATATTTTTCTTTGTTGTTGTTTCATGCTACTACATTTTCTGCAAGTGCTTCATCTATGGTCAGTCAATGGGGTATAAGGGGACAATTGCCTGTTTAATCGTTTTTTTTTTTTAAGATATTTTTTTATATTAAAATATTAATATAATAGCTTTACAGGATTAGTTTTCTTTGTTAGCTACTAATTGATCCAAGCTCTTTTTCTTTTTTCACTATTGTCCCTGGCTCTCTCTTTTCTACAATATTTCTCTTCAAGTCCTAATCTATTAATTAGTGAAGCAAGTAATCTCTTATACTTTATGTTTGAGGGAAGTTTTCTTCATTTTTCTATTTGTTTCATTATCTAATTTAAGTTTTATTTATTTATAATTAGTTATTGAAAATGTTGGAGTTTATAATAATTTATAGGTTTGTTGAATTAATATGTGTATGGGTAATATTATATGCTAATAAATATGAATTGAAATGAGTTTTGATAAATTGATAAGTATTTTGTTATGAATTTCATATGAAAAATAATGGTGATGAATTTATTATTGATTAAAAATAAAGTACATGATAACTAAAAAAAATTAAGGACATAATAGATAAATTAAAAAAAAAACATTTAATATTTATGTCACTTGTACAAAACAACAAGTCAATAAGAATAACATTAATTTGTAACAATCCGTTTAAGCTATGATTTTAGATGTTATGTATATAACATTAATTTGTAACAATCCATTTAAGCTATGATTTTAGATGTTATGTATCATATATCATATGTTAACATAAAATTGTTGTCAAGAACTTTGGTAGTCCTTGGAAGATTTAGAAATAGATAAATGAAAGTTTGTTGTATATATTGAGAAATATATTTTTAATGAGATTAAAAATAAAATTATTATAAAGCAGTTTTAAAATATAAACTCTTGAAGATAATAATTATAATGTAAGTTTTTTTTATTTTAAAAGTATTTTTAATTTATTTTATTTGGCTTGGGGTGGTATATATATATTTCAAATTAATTTCTTTATATAATATATGTCTGTATAGCATATAATGTGAAATATTTATTAGTAATTTGTCCTTTCATTTAAAAAATCTGGGCTCCGCCAATGGTTTTGGTTGAATGTGAATTGAGTGACATTTAGTATACCATGTTACATTTTAACCTGTTGCTTTTATGTATTATCATCCTTGAATTCTAGTAGATATTGCTTGTAATCCAATGGCCTGCAATCTCAATGTTTGAATTGCTCGATCATGAGCTGCAAATCATGCCCACGCAAACGGGTGCAAGTGGAACCTTCCCATTGAGGATGATCTGGTGAAGAAGGATTCTCTGACTGAAGAGTTCGATTTGCAGGCTGTGGATATATCTCCAAATCCTGGACGCTCGGATCCCATGCACGTTGTTTACTCTAGAAAGGCATCTACAGCGTGAGACACATTGGAGAGGTTGATGATGATCAAATTTTATGGTCGCAAAATAATGGGAGGAAGGCATGTGGGTTCTCTAATGTAATAACGTATAGTATTTAACAGTGGGGAACAACCTAGCAATCGAAGACGACAGGTACTTTCCTGCGAGTGCAAATATAAGATGTGAGCTTAGGTTTTCTATCATTTGTTTTCGTTGGTTTGAATTTCTAACTCGGTTGTGTAATGTTAGGAAGACAAGCACTCGCAATATTCAATGCGCACCAAAATTTTTTTTACCTTTTTTACATTATGCTCGAGACATTAAAAAAATTGACGTGTCCCCACATCGTATTTGGACAAATAATTGAAAGTAGCCCTTATAATTAGCTCCCTCTTTCTTTTTTTCTTTTTTTCTTTCTTTCTTTTTTTTTTTGGGCTCCCTCTTGACCCCTGGAGTGATCGCTGTGATGGTGAAGAAAAATAATCTCTCGTTATTTATTAAATTAAATAGCAGTAAAATGCATCGATTTCAAATTCAAATGGATTGGGTTTGAATTGGGAAAGATATAGACTACGATGGAATTGGACTTTTAGTCTGCTCTCTCATACGACAGTGTTTTTCTTTCCCCTTGCCACGCGCCCTTCCCTGATTGCTTAATGCCTATCTATTGCCTCCGTAGCATTTCCTTTACTTGCCCTCGTCCGAGCCATCCACCTACCCTTAAGTCTTTATCTTCCTGAACATTCAGTGGTCTTGTCCAAAAGAAAGCAATGGTCTTGTCCCAAAGCAAGCATATGAGAGAGAGAGAGAGCGTGATACGATAAAAACTACACTAAAATTTCCAGCCTAGATTTTAATTGTGCAAATTCCAAGATTAGAAGTAAAGATACTTAAATGTATATTTAATTGGTTTATTAAAAGTATTTAAGTTAATTTAAATTTTAATAAAGCTATATAATTTTAATAAGTGATAATTAAATTTTAATCAATTTAATCTATATATAATAGTGACATGATTCATCTATAACACAAGTTTAATTATTTTACTGTAAGTTATTTTTCATATTAGATACAGTTTTTTACTTATATTTTCTAATACATATTTTTACTCTAAAAAACATGATTTTTATGAGTTTAATTATTTTAATGTAGGTTATTTTACATATTAGATGCAGTTTTGTGCTTGTGTTTTCTAATATATATTTTTACTCTAAAAAACATGATTTTTTATCTGACCATTAAATTAAATTAAAATTTTAATTGAAGTTTTTAAAAGCATTGTTTTATATTGAGTTAAAACTTAAAGGCAATTGAATATTGAAAAGACTTTATGATAAGGTCCAAAAGTTAACATGTAAAGATTGTATTAGTTTTCTAGTTAATTTATGATTTTTTTTTCATGTAGAGATATTTTTTTATTTTTCTAGCATTGGTAGGAAGTTTTATCTACTATAAATAGAGTCATTTAGCTTGTATTTGAGGTTTTTTTTACATGCTTTCATTTCAGTAATAATTATTACATGTGCGAGGTTTGCTTATGCTTTTTGGTTCTTCATTAAATTACTCTAACTTATTTAAAAATCAATCAAGTTTTATGGCATCTTCTATATTTTTTTGTTTGTGTTTCTTTATAGGTGTTAAGCGGGAGTTCATTAGTCATAGTCTTAATGCCCTAATACAGTTTTATCGTTATATCAAACTCTATTCTAAATCTAATATTAGCTTTCTTGGAAAATTTCTTACTTACTTATGGGTTTTTGGTCTTTATATCCACGAGTTCACATCAATTTATATTAGAGTAAGGCTCTGAATTGAGTTATATGCCTTTATCATCAAGTGTTTGTGTACTTCAATATTGTTAAGTTATTTATCTTCTCTAAAAAAATTAGTTACGACATCAAGTTAAGAAACAAATGAAGAGAAATAAATTATTTATGATCTTAAATTCAATTACTTTTGCTTTAAGTAAAAAAAAATTATTGATTTTTAGGATTTCTTGAAGATAAATCTTGATTTGGGGGTATTTAAAGTTTACTTAGTTTGGTTTTTCTTGAAAATCACAAAAAACCAAATAGGTAGTTTTTGCATAGTTTTTTTTTCCAACAACCATATATATATAGATGTTATTTTTATTTTGAGTCATTTGAACTTATTTCATTATTTTTTTTAGTATTCATGGCCTTTTATTTTGTGTCTTTAATTATTTATATTTCATATGAATTCATATTGATACTTGTGTTTTTCTATTTATAGTTTTATATTTATAGTTTTATATTTATAGTTTTCAGTTTTTATTTCTTCTTGAGTCTTTATATTATTTGATTAGGCAATTAAGATATTAATTTTTTATTTACTGTGAACTAGTTCCTTAAGGAACTAAAATCTTGAGAACTGAGTAGTAAAAGGCTAAGGTGAGCATGTTAGAGTGAAAAGCTGAATATTTATATGAAACACAATAAAAGTGATATTTATTAAGTATAAACACATGAGGGAGTGTATAAGGATATATATATATATATACTAACTTAATTTTTAGCTCTTGATGATGTTAACTAAGAGTGGATCATCATCATCAGAAGATAAAAATATTCTCGAATAAGGTTATTTGGCCATGCAATAACAATTCGAGTTGATAAACAATTGGAGTTGATGAATAAAAGATTTGTTGAAGTAAAGAATGGGATGGCTAGTTTGAAAACCAAAGTAGCTAGTTTTTAAGATAGGTCAAACAATAAGGGTTTGGAAAGAAAAAAGTTTACAAGATGAGCAAATTCACCTATGAAAGAATCTATAGCTAAAAATACATATGAGAAGGGCAAAGATTTTGATGATAACTATGGTGGCAAGTTTCAACCATATAGAATCCAAAAGGGTAGATAAAAAAGATATATTTCAGGATGGTTTAGATAGATATTAGGGCAATATTAAGATAAAAAAGTTCAGCTTTTCAAAGCAAAAACAATCCAAAAACTTATTTGGAGCAGGAAAAGAAAGTGGAGTTGATTTTTTTTTCCTTCATTAGGCTAGGGTTAGCTTTTGGATTGGTAGGTTGGGCTTTGTTTCAATCTTGTAATAGATTATAGAGTTGAGTTTACCTAGGCTTGAATTAGTATTGAACCGTCAACTTCTTTTCATTATCTTTAGATCCTCCTTTTATATTCAAGCCAGCTCATAAGTTATCACTAAATTTGGTAGATTTAACATCCTTACCTTGGTTTTTATCTCTTCTTAAAGCCCACCTAAAGATTAACTAAGGCAATGGGAATCATATAATCCCCTTACCCTATTTTAGATTAGCTCAAATTATATTTTATAGCTTCCCACTATAAATTCCTACTTAATAGATAAGGGCTTTATAAGATCATTATAGTAAAATCCTCAAATCTTATTTATAAGACCTTCATAAATGACTTCTAACTAGTCAATGCTTTTATTTCCTTTATTTTCTAAAACCAAGATATTGTCTTCCCTTCTATGTGGAAACATGATATGAATACCTGTGATAAAGTTGTGTTATCATAATTGAGAAAATATTTGGTTTTGCATACTCTACACATGAGATCATCTCTATAAAATAATGAGAAATCTAGTTTTACTAGTCTCAATTGAATCTATTATTGTTTACTAGAGCTCAACTTCATTCCTATGATGCACATTGACTGAAGTTTAAGGTGTAACAATAAGAGAATTTATAGTTATTAGACAAGTTTTTCCAATACCCATTATTATGATTATTGGTGATGGTGTTGTTTCTCTTGTTGCTGCTTTATATTGGCTATGATTTTCAATAATTGAGACATTAGGGTTGCATAAATGATTAGTACTTAAAAGTGCATTTTTATCATGGTTTTATATCATCATTTTGCACTTGAAGTATCAATAACTCCTTAACTAAAACATGTTTTATAATAATATATCTAATAACATAAGATACCTTTAATTTATGGTAAATGTTCATTTTAAATGCAGGCCTATCACATAAATGAAAGGATTGATTGATGACTTGAAGAACTTAAATTGCAAGGATAAAGAGATGGCCAAACTTAGAAAAGAGATGTCGGTGCAATCCAAACCGGAACACTGTTCGGTAAATGGGTCATATCTGGAGCTATATATCTCAGATTTAGGTCCAATTTATATGGATGGAAAGGTAAGACATAGGCCTACAACTTTCATATGGAGCCCAAGATCTAAAAAGGCCATTATCAAGTCCAAATTGTAGCAACAACAAAGAAGCCCGAATCTGTCTTCCAGCCCGAGCACTGTTCGGTATTTTGGCCATATCTGGAGTTCTAGAAGTCCAAATGAGCTGAAGTTTTTACACAAGAAAGCTGAGACAATTGCCTACAACTTTCATGTTTGCAACTGGCTCCAATTTTGACGTTATCAATGACGTTTTGGGCAGACAAGAGAAGATAAAGATTGTCACCAAGTCAAAAGTTGGCCACCCACTTATCAATTAGTCATCAAATCAATAGTTCCCATTTTTGGCCTATAAAAGGAGGCATTTGCCATGCATTTAGGCATCTTGGTGTTCAGATCAAGATCATGCTCTTCCTTTCTCTCTTTGTATTTTTTATGCTTTGTTTTCATTAATATTAAGTTTATGCCTTTCATTTCCTTTCCTTTACTTAGTTAACTTTTATGTTCTTATTTTGTTTATCTATTTTGCTTTCTTTCATTATGTCTAGCTAAGTTAATTATGTCAAGGTGAAAAGGTTACACTAATGGTGTAAGAATAAGTATAATGTAAACTTAATATGGACTTTAATGTTTGATACTAACATGTTTTATATTTGTTATCTTGTTCACTCTTTAATACTTTGCTTGTTAAATAACTAATCTTGATTTATGTTGTATAACACTTGGTACAACAAATGCTTGGCACTTTCATAGCCCATAATGTATGGTATAACCGACACCTGAGCTATGAAAGGAACTTGATTTATTGTTAACATAAGTTATAATCATGAATGCTTGACGAGATTTACAAGTATTAGCATTAATTGAATAAGATGACTAATGTAATCATGTTAACAATATATAATCTGATTGGAACCTCCTTTGTGTGTGGTTTCCAATTCAATAATAAGAGTTTATACTATACTTGTTTGATATACCATTAGTGGAACCTCTAACCTTGACATTTGTTATTATCATTGTTTAATCGTTACATTAATATTCCATCTCAAAGTTCTCATCTTCTTCTTCTTCTTCTCCTTCTTTTTCTTTATTATTATTATTATTATTATTATTA
>NW_011499975.1:582946-642625 GCF_000495115.2 Populus euphratica | reverse complement strand
AATTATTGATTTTTAGGATTTCTTGAAGATAAATCTTGATTTGGGGGTATTTAAAGTTTACTTAGTTTGGTTTTTCTTGAAAATCACAAAAAACCAAATAGGTAGTTTTTGCATAGTTTTTTTCCAACAACCATATATATATAGATGTTATTTTTATTTTGAGTCATTTGAACTTATTTCATTATTTTTTTTAGTATTCATGGCCTTTTATTTTGTGTCTTTAATTATTTATATTTCATATGAATTCATATTGATACTTGTGTTTTTCTATTTATAGTTTTATATTTATAGTTTTATATTTATAGTTTTATATTTATAGTTTTATATTTATAGTTTTATATTTATAGTTTTATATTTATAGTTTTCAGTTTTTATTTCTTCTTGAGTCTTTATATTATTTGATTAGGCAATTAAGATATTAATTTTTTATTTACTGTGAACTAGTTCCTTAAGGAACTAAAATCTTGAGAACTGAGTAGTAAAAGGCTAAGGTGAGCATGTTAGAGTGAAAAGATGAATATTTATATGAAACATAATAAAAGTGATATTTATTAAGTATAAACACATGAGGGAGTGTATAAGGATATATATATATATATACTAACTTAATTTTTAGCTCTTGATGATGTTAACTAAGAGTGGATCATCATCATCAGAAGATAAAAATATTCTCGAATAAGGTTATTTGGCCATGCAATAACAATTCGAGTTGATAAACAATTGGAGTTGATGAATAAAAGATTTGTTGAAGTAAAGAATGGGATGGCTAGTTTGAAAACCAAAGTAGCTAGTTTTTAAGATAGGTCAAACAATAAGGGTTTGGAAAGAAAAAAGTTTACAAGATGAGCAAATTCACCTATGAAAGAATCTATAGCTAAAAATACATATGAGAAGGGCAAAGATTTTGATGATAACTGTGGTGGTAAGTTTCAACCATATAGAATCCAGAAGGGTAGATAAAGAGGATATATTTCAGGATGGTTTAGATAGACATTAGGGCAATATTAAGATAAAAAAGTTCAGCTTTTCAAAGCAAAAACAATCCAAAAACTTATTTGGAGCAGGAAAAGAAAGTGGAGTTGATTTTTTTTTCCTTCATTAGGCTAGGGTTAGCTTTTGGATTGGTAGGTTGGGCTTTGTTTCAATCTTGTAATAGATTATAGAGTTGAGTTTACCTAGGCTTGAATTAGTATTGAACCGTCAACTTCTTTTCATTATCTTTAGATCCTCCTTTTATATTCAAGCCAGCTCATAAGTTATCACTAAATTTGGTAGATTTAACATCCTTACCTTGGTTTTTATCTCTTCTTAAAGCCCACCTAAAGATTAACTAAGGCAATGGGAATCATATAATCCCCTTACCCTATTTTAGATTAGCTCAAATTATATTTTATAGCTTCCCACTATAAATTCCTACTTAATAGATAAGGGCTTCATAAGATCATTATAGTAAAATCCTCAAATCTTATTTATAAGACCTTCATAAATGACTTCTAACTAGTCAATGCTTTTATTTCCTTTATTTTCTAAAACCAAGATATTGTCTTCCCTTCTATGTGGAAACATGATATGAATACCTGTGATAAAGTTGTGTTATCATAATTGAGAAAATATTTGGTTTTGCATACTCTACACATGAGATCATCTCTATAAAATAATGAGAAATCTAGTTTTACTAGTCTCAATTGAATCTATTATTGTTTATTAGAGCTCAACTTCATTCCTATGATGCACATTGACTGAAGTTTAAGGTGTAACAATAGGAGAATTTATAGTTATTAGACAAGTTCTTCCAATACCCATTATTATGATTATTGGTGATGGTGTTGTTTCTCTTGTTGCTGCTTTATATTGGCTATGATTTTCAATAATTGAGACATTAGGGTTACATAAACCATTACACACTAAGGGAAGTTAAGTTATTATACCAAATTGAACAAAGCCTCAAATTGAATTAAGGATAATAATAAAAATTTACTAAATTTAAAGACTGAATTATAAAAAAAAAAGACTTAATTAATCAAAATCAAGAACTTAATTGAACAACACTAAAATTATCCTAGGTTGATTAGAGGTAGCTCAAGCCTCTAAGAACTAACTATATAGTTATGAATAATTTATTCATGAAGAAAAACAACCCCTTATTATTTTTTAAATAACATTAAAAATGAATCAATTTAAAATCCAAATAGATTAAGTTTGAATTAGAAAATATCTAGACCATGTTGTAATGATCGACTTAGTCCTCTTCCTAATACACAACAATTGTTTGTTCCCTTTGCCGTATGCTTATTCTCGATTGTCTAATACACATGTCTTCATATGTCTTCAACATAGCCTTTTTTTTAGTTGTTCTTATCATAACCATCCACCTACCCTTAACTTTTCACCTTTATGATCATTCAATGGTCTTATCCAAGAGAAAACAAATGAAAAGGAGAGTGTGATCTTGTCTTCCCAAACCATTTTATATCTTAAGTCACTATGGATCTTGGACCTTTTACACTCTGCAATTGATACTATAAAAGGCATGTCATATTGTAAACAACAAAAACAAAAATGTTTTATCCAATTAGTTACTTTTTATCTATATAGAAAATTAAATAACAATAACAACAATTGAAAAATAATAAGAAGTGAAAAAAAGAAAGAGTTATATACTTGTCTGAATCAATGATGTTGAAATGCCAAAAATAATGCAAATACACTAAAAATATATTTTTTTGGCTACCGATGACAATTTAAAGGAATCTATAAAAAAAAGGACACTTGATAACATCATTGAGATAACTAAAGAAATCTTATCAAAATAGGATAAAAAAAATATCAGGATGAGAGTTCTTCACATGTTTTTGAATAGTCACGAGAGAGAGAACCTTCCTCCAAGATAAAATACAATCAACTTAAGGAGAATATTATTGGAAAATTAGATGAAAGTATGAGGTTAAGTAAAAGAGTTTCAATCAAGTTTTATATGCATGTTATTTATCACAGATTAAACCTAAAAAGGTTGGAGATGCCCTATAAGATGAAAGTTGGATCAATGTCATGCATAAGGAACTAACTCAGTTCATAATAAATGATGTATGAGAACTAGTTTCATATTTCAATAGTCACAACATAATTACAACTAAATGAATCTTCAAGAACAAATCAGACTAGTATGGAACAATCATCAGAAACAAAGTAAGACTTGTGGCAGAATCATATACTCAAGTCAAAGGGATTGATTTTGATGAAGCATTTGCACTAGTAGCTCATTTGTTTATCATATACTCAAGTCGAAGGGATTGATTTTGATAAAGCATTTGCACTAGTAGCTCATTTGTTTCTTAATAATATGTACAAGTTAAAGAAAGCCGTATATGATCTAAAACAAGCATAGAGAGCTTGGTATGAACAATTAAGAAAATATATGTTAGATAACAATTTCAAAAAAGGACAAGTTGATAGAACTCTTTTCATAAGAAAAAATTGATAAACATCTACTTATTGCTCAAATTTATATTTTGCTCAAATTTATATTGATGACAATGTATTTAGAGCTACTTATGATTCTCTTTCTTATTAGTTTGCTAAAGAAATGAAATCAAGATTTGAAATGAGTATGATTAATAAGTTAAACTTCTTCCTTGGTATATAAATTAAGAAAAAAAAATTAGAATTTTTATTTCTCAATCTAAGTATGTAAGAGATAAATGTGTTGATTCTACACTTTATAAAAGCATGATATGAAGTCTACTTTACATTACTGCTAGTAGAATTGATATTGTTTTTAGTATGAGTATTTGTGCTAGATTTCAATCTAATCTTAAAAAAACACATCATATAACTATTAAGAGTATCTTAAAATACCTTAGTGTTATAATTGACTATTGTGTATGGTATCCAAAATACTCAAACTTGAGTCTAGTTGGCTATTTAGATGTTGATTAGACAAGTAATGTTACCGATAAAAGAAAACACTATTAAAGGGTGTTTTTATATTAGTGGCAACTTGTAGCATGGATTAGTAAGAAATAAAATTCAATCTCATTGTCCCTTGTAGAAGCCAATTATGTTGCATTAGGCAATTATTGCACACAACTTCTTTAGGTGAAGAAGTTACAAAAGGATTATAGTTTCTCTTAAGATATTATAACTATTTATTGTGATAATTCTCATATAATTAGCATCTAAAAATCCTATACAACATTCACAAACCAAACATATAGATATAAGACATCATTTTATTATAGACTTGGTTGAATCAAAGATTATGTTATTAGAACATTTGAACATTGAACATTAATTAGCTTACTTATTCATGAAATCTCTAAATGGCTTGAGATTTGAATTTCTTAGTGAAGTCATTAATGTATGTGATACAACCTAATTCTTAAAAGATATAAAATTTACAAATTATATATATATATATAAAGTTTTGTTTTTATGTGTTTTTCACATAGGTAACAAATTGCTAACATTGAATCATGAAAGCAAGCCTTATAAGTATACCTAATTTATACGTTTAAATCTCACAAATTTTATTTTGTTAGGACTAAGGAAAATCTTATTTGGTATTATATTCACTTTTGAAATATATTCTTTTAGAAGACCAAATAAGGGTATTATCTTAAGTATTATGAGGAATTCAAGTTGTTTAATGAACTGTTTAAATGCAGATATGCTAATAATTAAAGGGGGTAATGTGCGTTGAATTAATTAAAGATATTTGAACCTTCTACATAAATTGTTAAGACAATCCTCCTAAAAGATCCTTGAAAAAAAAGTCAAGTGTTTATATCATTAAATAAATAAACGAACTCTTCAATATGGATATATTCTACTCTCTAATTTCTTAAAGAAAAAGTCAATTGCTTACTATGAAAATAGACAAGCTATTCAAAATGAAAATGATAGAGTTCATCGAATCTTATATTAGGAGTGACTCTTTTTAATCTAGGCCCTGATATAAAGTTTAACTTCCAAGGTATGCTTACATCTTACTAGTATATCTCAGATAAAACAAAAGAAGTTGAAGAAAGAATATTTTTTTGAAGCAAAACTACTGTCTGTCTCAGTCACACACTCACATCTTGATCTGGTCAATAAAAAAGATAGGCGTTCATGAATGAAGATTGACCAATAAGGTATGTATCTCTATTTAAATTGTTATTGTGAGTATTTTTAGGCTACAAAATTGGGTTACTTTATATAGGATTATATATCTATTTAAGTGTATAATTAGATATACTTGTAAGAAAAACATGTGAAAATGATATGGCTTAACTAAAATAAAAGGTGAAATTATGGTCTAAAGAGTTAATGTTTTTCATAACATTGACTTGTCATCTTAAGAGAGAATATAGGAACGTATCATGATGCTTGACATGAGTAGGAAAACAACTTTCTCAAAAGCTAGTTTAATGGTTTGTTCATCAAAACACGTAATCATCTCTCTCTCTGTTTCTTGTTTCAAGGCCATGATCTTGCAACTTTCCAAGTAAATCTCTTCATATGTACTTGATATTTTGTAGTCTTCATATGTACTTGACATTTAGTAGTAAATATAAAAGAAAATTTTGAGACAAAGCATCTACTCATCCTCTCCATCTTGAATTTAAACTTTATATGAAAATGGTAAGAATATTTTATCCTAATATGAAATTTCTTGAGAAGATTATTAAAAAGAATATGTCATTACAATCAATTATACATAACTTTTACAGCACACATTTCTTTCTATTTATTACTTCTAAAAATGACTAATAAAGTTTCTTGTTGTAGAGTTGTTATAAAGTAAAAGACGCTAATAAGGAAACAAAATGATTAAGAAATATGTTATTGAATATTAAGTTGTGGCCATAACTGATGTCATCTATCTCCTCACGCCAATGTTATTGACTTGTAAAATCATATGATTTTACGAATCATATGTTTTTACGAGTCCATACATACTTATCATGTTAAATCAGCTTAAAAACTTGAAAAGTGTTAAAATCATAGTAAATCATTGAAATTGGTTGAAATCGTGTAAAATCATGATTCTAAACTTGATTTCATGAGTTTATAAGGAATATATATACTACACTATAGTTATAGTAACTGTACTAAAAAGTCCAAAAACTTAGTCATCCATAATTCCATATGAACCTAGCGAGCAATGGCCAATCCTCTCTTCCTCATAGTCTTTCAGTGTTGACTGTAAAATGTTCCAAAACAAGTCATCAGTTCATTATTGCAATCTACCTTTTTTTTACCTTTAGCCTTCTTTTTTTTTCTTCACTAACCAATGGGCAACGACATCCTTTTCATTCTCCAAATCTCCATTTTTTACCTTTAGCCTTCTTTTTTGTTTCTTCACTAACCAATGGGCAATGACATCCTTTTCATTCTCCAAATCTCCATTCTCTCTCTCTCATCCTGGTAAAGGGCCCAATATACATGATCAAATAGTAGCTTAAAAGATGACAATAAAATCCTTTTAATGGTGCCTACTTGACCAGACAGCACATGATTCTTCTTTGTTTTTGTTTTGCTTTGTTGTTAATAACTATTTTTTCTCTCTCTCTCTCATTCTGATAAGGGCGTTGTTTATTAAAACATTCAATGGCGTAGTCATTTAATTAGTTTTATTTTCAGATTTGATCTCTGGTCTCTTGATTAATATTTGTTTTATTTAAAATAATTTACGATAAAAATTTATTTTAATTTCATCCCTAGTATATTTTTTTATCTTTGAAATTTGGTCCTTGAAAAATTTAATTCAACCCTTTAGTTGGTTTTTTTTCCTCAGATTTTTTCCTTAATTTTTTTGTTAATATTTTTTTATTTAAAATAATTTATAAAATTAGATTTTTTTCTCAAATTCATCCCCCCATGGATTTTTCATATTTTTTACATGGTCCTCATTCCTTTTAATTTATATTAGTTTTATTTAAAATGGTTTATAGAATTAGTTTGTTTTTTAATTTCATTATTCTTTGATTTTTTTTTCTTATTGAATTTTTAGATTTTAAATTGTTTTAGTTTAATTTTATTCAACAATTTTATTTTTCAATATTAAATTTGTCAAATGATAACCATCTTGATTGAGCGTGTATCTGGATTTTAACGTGTTTCAAGTTTGAAATATTAATTCAGGGTTAGGAGGTCTGCTGAATTTACTTGGTTTTCTTATTTTTTTTTAATATTTTTTATTTTATCACCCGATATTTTTTAACTTTTTTGATGAGATTTTTTTTATATTTTAAGAATATCATAAGTTGTCTTGGGTTTTTTTTTTTTTGTCTTTGCTAGATGTACCTCATTTAAAATGCATTTTTTTTAAATTAGATTAAATTATTTTATTTTATTTTTTAATATTAAATTGATATAACATCAAAAGAAAAAAAAAAAAAGAGCAATTGCAAACTTATAAAAATGATGATGTTTGTTGATGTGGTACATATAAAATTGAAAGAAGAGTTTTTTAACTTAAAAGCTCAAATTTGAAAGTATAATAATAGTTATTTTTTATCTTAACTTAAAAGCTTTAAGGCAAACTTGAAAGTATAATAATAGTTATTTTTTAAAAAATATATTAAAATAATATTTTTTATTTTTTAAAATTATTTTTAATATTAACACATCACAATAATTTTAAAATATAAAACTAAAAAATTTAAAATAAAAAATAAAATAAATTTAATTTTTTTAAAAAATATTTTTAAAACACAAACCATGACACCTCAACTTCTAAACTTTCAACGAGCACACCAATCCGAACGAGTTTATAAGAGGAATGGGTTGACTCTCACTGCCTCAAAAACACATGCGATGTCTGAGAGCTTGACATCAGACTTGAATATATATATATATATATATATATATAGAGAGAGAGAGAGAGAGAGAGACCGTTCATGTAGGGGGGAGATAATGTGCTACTAAAGAACAGACGAAACATCCAAATTATTTCATAAAATCCGAAATTGAGACAATTGCAAGCTTTTCAATGGTATCATCTTACGATTATATATATAGCACCAAACATGATATATTAAAAAAAAATGTATCGCTTCTCGTGTTCGTGATGGCATTCTTGACTTCTATACCAAAAGCCAAAAGGGATCCAAAACAATCCTGAGACTTGACTTTTTTGCATCAATTTAAAACCAGTGAAGAACGCATAAAATACAGAAACTGCTGGTGCAAAACAGCCCAGAGATTACGTACACCTGCAGATACTCTCTTTTTATATTTTTATCAGGGAACCGGCGCCAAGAAATTAAGATTATCTATCCTTCTAATTTAATTCTGGGTCATTTTCTGTTGTAGTTCATAATTCAATCCATTAAACTACAATGTAATGTCAGGGTGTTCATCAGTATTAAATCGCTGACAGGAATCAAAACCCTTAATAAATAGTATTTAAGTAAACAGGAAACATGCCACCCCTTCATCCCCCCCCCCCTCCACGTCGCAGTTTCGGTGCGGCTGCAACGATGAAGACGACAAAAACACTTGTCCAGATCCTTCGCTGCCTCTTTACCATTCGGTGGAACGTTAGAACTTTGCTTTCGATACAGCTTAGAGATTTATCTCCGATGGACATTCACAATTACGTGACATTCACAGTTACGTTTATGTTTTGATGTATGATATTAAAAATAATTTTTTAAAAATAAAAAATATTATTTTTATATATTTTTAAGTAAGAATATTTTAAAAAATAATTATGATTTAAATAAGAATTTCAATTTTTTTTACAAGATAATTTTCTATATATTTATTTTTTTATATTCTAATATGAAAAAATTAAAAAATATATTATTTTAATATATTTTTAAACTAAAAACACTTAAAATATTAAATACCTTCAAAACCAAGTTAACAAGTACCATAGTAAACAGTATGGTCGGCATCGTATGTATTTACTGCTTAGAACACAGGTATGGTTTGTCTAAACCTTCCACGTATATACCAAAACCAGCGATGAATCGTCAGCACTCCATTTCTATCAGTATATACGATCACAATACTTCAATTATATCTCTGTGGTTTTCAATATTTCCCCTACTTTTAGACAGCTAACGGAATCTAACCAAAATTATTCGTCGCCATCGGTCTTGGAATAATGCTCTCTCTCTCTCTGTCTCTCTTCCATGTAAAAAAAAGAATAATAATTAAAAAACAAAAAAACTATGGACACATCACAGGCATCATACTGGCCATTGAAAGAATCCTGTGGACCATGGTCTTACCTCTCTCTATGGACACATCACAGACACGTGTAGTCTCTCGATTGATCATCAAATATTAATTAGATTTCACGAGGTTGACGGTTCATGTCTTGGGAATAAATTAAAGGGGCTTGGCTGTTTTTATTTATTTCTATTCTTATAGTTCAATGTCACCTGATTTATATTAATTGTAAGAAGGTAGGCATAAACTGACAAATTAAAGTGCAAGTGTGGCTTTCTTATTGGACCTCTTGCTTAATACCTTGAACCAACTATATCAGGACGTGTAATAATTGTGAAACTAAAGAAGTAAACCATAAGATTACAGATTAATAACTAATTCCCTTGAAAATAATAATTGAGTGTTGTTTCAATCCACTTCATCAAATAAATTTAGGTAGATGAGATCAAAGAAATATATTGATTCAATTTTGTTCTGGTTAGTCTGAAGGAGAAGGAAAACGAAAAAGGTTTACAGTTTCCCGAGAAATTGGAAAAGAGATAGAGAGAGAGAGTACAAATTGATGTAGTTTTTTAAATATATATATATATAAAAGTTAACTGCATGGATAGAACGAAAATTAAATGAATTCTAAAAATTAAAGAAATATATTGATTCAATTTTGAAATTATTAGTTTGGGGTATTTGCAGGAATGATAATATTATTTTTAAAATGTTTTAAAAAATATATTTAAATAGTATTTTTTAAAAATATTTTTAACAGTAACACATTAAAAGAATTTCAAAAAATAAAAAAATAAATTTTAAATATAAAAATTAAATGTCTATAAATTTTAATTTAAACTATGCCCCAATATACTTCTAAATAGAAGGAGGAGGTTCATGGATACAATTAATATATTTTCTTTGAAGATATATTAGATAAATTCATGATAGCGTTAGAGAATGTAGTTTAAATGATATTTGATAAATAAATATTTTTTTATTTAAAATTAATGTATTTTATATTTTTATATGTTGATATAACCAATAATTTTTTAAAAAATAATTTTTTTTTTATATTTAAAAAACATGTTTTTATATAAAAAACGTTATCCATGCCAAATGCATCATCCATCACGACAACGCGGCACGGGATACACGTGTTTGGTGCTACTAATAGTTACCACACTTTTGATTGAGAAATTCCTTCCTTAAGTGTCTTTCCATTTTTTTTCCATTATAATTACGCGTGAACCAGAACAATATTTGTTTTCTCATGTAATTTTAATAGCATATCTTTTACATTAATCTCGTATACTAAGATTAATTTAATAAAAGTCTCTGGACACTAACTCCAAACATTAAATTCAAAAACTCAAGAAAAAGAGAGCACCTTCTTAACCATCAAGCCATTTAATATTAATTTATCTTAAAAATGTCGTGTTACCCTCTATTACCATGGACTATATATTATACATGCGTTAGCTATCAATTCCTATAGTTAACACATGTTTAATGCCCTGAGTCCATTGATTTCTTCTTTGGCGCTGTCAGATCCCTCTGAAAATTCAGAACAAGTTGCTTCACGAGTGGGCTTCCAAAACGGTACCCTCTGATGGGCAATTCTCACGATTTTCACGAAGACATCGATACTGAGGAAACCGACATGCACCATGGCAAGTGGGTAGATCCAGGACAGCGTGGAGTGCTCTGATCAATTCGAAGACACGTGGAGCATGATAATATATATATATATATCTTCCATCAATCAAACTGTCAAATTTATAGCATCCCGTTGCCTAGCTTTTATTAAAAATTGAAAGGAGAAGTCACCAGTGAAGTTTTAAGTGGGAGGTCGTCGAGTATGGATTATTATGGTCATTTCAGTATAAAATTGACAATTAAAATATAATTATCAGTAACAAAAAATATTTGTGTTTCGGTCCAGGACTGAAATTCCATGAGTGCCAAAGGAAGTCTCTTTGCATGTTACTGGGGAATTCACTTTTCACGAGTACTCTATATAGTGTTCGTGATTGTTAATGTGATATACATTATTATTATTATTATTATATATTCTTAACATGAACACACTAAATTTATTATTAAAAAAACTACAAAAATCATAAAAAGAATAAAAAAATCTCAAACTATAAATCGTCAAATGGAATTGGGGTGCATATTGAATGCAAAAATGGAGTTAAGAAGCCCATAAGTTAATAAATGAAACAAAATGTTCAAAATGGCTACAACCACGTCGAATGAGATGCGGCTTGGAAAAAGACGGAGCAATTTCTTACTAGCTGACAGCATTTTATAAACAGCCAAAGAGAGGCAGTCTTTCACTCCACCTGTAGACACACGACAGTGCAGAGAAAGCTCCTTCCTTAGCCATTGTAGGCCAGCAGCTTCTTTCCGTGGTAAAGAAGTAAAGCTCCCTCCTTAGCCATTGTAGGCCAGCAGAGACAAAAGTTGCAGTCGCAGACAAGGAAATCTACCTCAACCATAGTGAAGAGCTCCAGGTTAAAAACAAGAGGCTATCAGCAGAACAGGTATGTATGATCTGTTACATATCTTGTATATGTAATTCCTTCGTTACTTCAAAAACTTTCTTGATTTGCAACCCTTCATCTTTATATTTTTTTTTATACGTGCAAACTGCAAGTTTTGTTTATGATCTGGGTATAGCTTACTTGTTTTCTTCAAAGCTATAAGACACCAGGGTTCGACCCAGCCGGGTTGACTCGCTTGGATGCAGGTCAAAAACAAAGTGCCCTTGATGTTGTTTTGCTAAATGAAAAGATACCAGTTCAAAGTAAAACCGTCTTCTCGAGGCGGTGGATCACCGAGTTGATTTATCAAACAAAACTGGGTTTTATAACTATAATTTCGATGACTACATGATACGATATTGACTCAAGGGTGAGATTAATTTACAGGAGACGATTTTAGGAATTCTCATGTCAAAAGTCCCTCTTTTCTTTTCGTTCTCCCTCCCCCTCTTCCTCTCTATGCATAGAAAAAATAATAGGAATAATGGTGCCCTGGAAAAGGGATGGATATTTTCATGATTTAATTGAACTTAAATATGTCAATTAATATCCGAGAATATCGATTCCGGGGGCATGGCAAGGGAAAGGATACCTCATCCTTGTAATACCGATTAGGGATTAACTCGGAATATGATCTAGGTTATGAGGTAGAGTGTTGATTTAAGGTAATTTAATTTTTATTTTTTAAAATTAAAATGCTATTATTTTGATAATTTTTTTATGAATGACCGGATTAATATATAAGTTAATTCAGTTTTAAATCATATTGGTCATTTATTTATTTTTCAACCCATATTGATTGATCTAAGATCCGGGTTAGTTTCAAACCAACTCACCGGCGGTTCTGAATTTCATAATTATGATAAGAAAGGGCCTTTGCTATTTATTCACGGTGATCTGTAACAAGATGACAAGTTTCCATGATCCGGGGGCTTATCAATGTTGATTTGTTTTGGAGACAAATTTAATTTTCCTTTCTTAGATCTCTTTCCGAGGTTTCAAGTGTTGCAATGTCCTCTCGAATCAATTGCAAATCAGCAGAGATATTTTATGATTTTAATTCTCTAATGTCTTTATAATTTAATCTTTTTCTAATTTCTAAATTATTTCATTTTTTTCTTTATTTTAATGTAAACCATGTTTTAAAAAGAAAAAAATAATTATTTTTCTTATAATCTTTCATCCAAATGATATATTTGAACCTTTTAATTAGCTTGATCTTATCGAATTATTTGGAAAGATTCTTATCTTATCAAATTCCAAAAAAAAAAGTAAGAATTAAAAGAAACATCATCTTTTACCTTGGGTAACGTGAAGAGAGAAGTTGATATTTGATTGGATTTTCAAAGAAGACAACTGAGATGACAAGTGAAGAAACCAAATTGAAATTAATACTACTTTGTTTCCTCGCTTGATCACAGCCCCGAATGCGCTCATTAAGACAGACATGGATGTGACCGCAAATTTACATTATAGTAAAAGTAACATGAATTATTACAAAAAGTCAAAAACATCTTCATGACTGGAGCCCCTTCATGTAATTAAAAAGGTGGATCATGCATGGGTTGGGTTTAGGGAGTTAACCCTAACTTAGTCCGTATAATCTAGAAAAAATAATTAAGTAGTCCCCGTGATCTCCGAAACCATATATGCACTCTTTATATTTTTAAAGGTGCTTATAATTTATTTATTTTTCAATATTATTGAGTTTGATTATAATGTTAGTTCAAAAATAATGGGTACGGATGTTGGATTCAAAAATCTTAGATTTGAATACTTGAACATCATTATAATTTTTTTTTTATTTTTTTTTAATAATATCAAGTTTGATCACAACGTTAAAAATTATAAATTATGGGTCCAGATGTTGGATCCAAAAATTTTATTTTAGATCTGAACACTAAACTTGAGAGCTTTGAATTTTATTGCTATACATGAGGTTTGATCGCTCTGTTTGACCAAAATACTTAGGGTATAATAGTTATGCCTGATCCCAATATTAGATGTTTGATAGTTATGTCATGCCCCAACACTTGGAGCATGATAGCTTTACCATATACACCAATAAAATTTGAACTTGAACCGACTATTTTGTCTTAGATTATTATTTCATTGTCTTAGATTATTATTTCAATGTCAACCATATACACCAATAAAATTTGAACTTGAACCAACTATTTTGTCTTAGATTATTATTTCATTGTCTTAGATTATTATTTCAATGTCAAATGTATTTCATGAGAAAAAAACAATTTCATCCTTACTATATACTTAACAAGTTTTTCTGGTAAAAACAACTCTATTATTATACTATTAATTTATAGTAATTTGCATCAAGAGTAATAGTAAGTTTTTTTAATATATTGTATAATAAAGACTATCTTATTTGATTGCTATAAAAAAATTCATCCACAATATAAGTATATAAATATAATATTTTAATTTAAAAGTTTAAATCATTAAATTATATTATTTAATTGCTATAAAAAAATCTATTCACAATATAAGTATATAAAAGTTTAAATCATTAAATTATATTATTTGATTACTATAAAAAAATCTATTCACAATATAAGTATATAAAAGTTTAAATCATTAAATTATATTATTTGATTACTATAAAAAAATCTATTCACAATATAAGTATATAAAATGTTATATTTCAATTTAAAAATTTAAATTATTAAATTATATTAAATTTATTTTAAAAGAAGAATAAATATGATGAGATTTGAAGATTATAATTTATTTATTTTTTAATATTATTGAGTTTGAGTTTGATTATAATGTTAGTTCAAAAATAATGGTCCAGATGTTGGATCCAAAAATCTTAGATTTAAATATTTAAACATAATTATAATTTTATTGTTTTTTTTTTCAATAATATCAAGTTTGATCACAACGTTAAAAATTATCTATCAAGATGTTGGATCCAAAAATCTTAGATCTGAACACTAGATTCGAGCGCTTTAGATTTTATTACTATGCATGAAGATTGATCATTCTGTTTGATCAAAATACTTAGGGTATAATAGTTATGCCTCATCTTAATACTAGATGTTTGATAATTATGTTATGCCTTAACACTTGGAGCCTGATAGCCTTACCATATACACCAACAAAATTTGAACTTGAACCGACTATTTTATCTTAGATTATTATTTCAATGTCAAATGCATATCATGAAAAAAAAAACAATTCTATCCTTACTATATACTTTACAAGTTTTTCTGGTAAAAACAACTCTATTATTATACTGTAATAGTAAGTGTTTTTAATATATTGTATAATAAAGACTATCTTATTTGATTGCTATAAAAAAATCCATCCACAATATAAGTATATAAAAGTTTAAATCATTAAATTATATTATTTGATTGCTATAAAAAAATCTATTCACAATATAAGTATATAAAATGTTATATTTTAATTTAAAAGTTTAAATTATTAAATTTATTTTGAAAGAAGAATAAATATGATGAGATTTGAAATCATAATTATTTTATTATTAAAATTTTAATATCATATTAAAAATTTATTTTAATAATTAAAATTTAAGTTAATAAATGAAATTTTAAAATATAATTTATATTATTTTAAAAAAATTCACAGTACAATAATTACAAGAATAGTAAAAAAGAAAAAAGAAAGAATGAAACCTACTCTTTTTTGAGAGGATGGAGGCTTTGCCGAGAGGGAGGGAGCGGCTTCGGTTGCTGGGGGTAGCGACGTGCTCTCTTTGCTTTGGCAGCAGTGATTCCAGGGGAGATGAGGCTTTTCTATTGAGAGGGAAATGAGCTGAGCGAAAATGGGGGAAAAAAGGGGAGGGTAGGAATTTTGATTTTGTTTTGCGATTGGATAGGTTTGGCTAAATTCTGACAATCGGCAACAGAAAATCGGTCGCAAATCCATCGCCAGTTACTGTCGTGAATCCTGACCTTATCATATCACTTCTATTTTATGTTAAATAATAAATAATATTTGGATAATAAATATTTAAAATTTTATAGATAAGATATGAATATTTAAATTTTATTTTTAATAAAGTATAAATGTAACAAAAACCAAAGTAGTGGTCACTCCTGGGAAAAAGCAAAATCAGGTGCCAGTAGATAGGGTACCTTTTGTTAGGGTTAAAAACGGTGTCGTAAGTAAACATCCGTGTTGTGACAACAATTGCTTTTTGTTGTCGGGTAAACATCCAAACTGTGCTCACATGGTTTCAAGTTTGTCCAGAGAATTTGGACAATATATATATTCAACTATTTCCATGCATACTTTCATGTTCTCCGTCAATTATAAATGAATGTTTTTGTGATGATATTATGTTTTTTTAAATATTTTTAGATTATTTATATTAAAAATAAAATTTTAAAAATAAAAGATATTATTTTAATGTAATTTTAAAAAATAAAAAACAATAGTTATGACTGTAAGATATTATTTTAATGTAATTTAAAAAAATAAAAAACAATAGTTATGACTGTACCAAACATTGCTCTATTAATACGGGAGTGATGATGAATGTCAGACGCTACTTAAGAAGGCGGTGTCCCTCGAGGCATGGGAACTTGATTGTTATAGGTGAGAATAAAATATCCTTTGTGATTCTTCTTCATTGGACGACCAACCTGTATATCATGTGTCTCCACGTGTTCCCTGTCTTTTAATAATTACTCGCTTTTATGAAAAAATAGGATTTTGTCTTTTGTCATTTGGCATTATTGGACACCAACAAATCATAGGAACTGCCCTTCATGAAGTATCTAAATTGTTAAAATAGATTTTGCTTTCCAACGACACAGCTACCAGGCCAAAACATTATTTTAGTATTTATTTATTTTTATTAAATTTGATAACATCATCTTTGGCTGAATTTTCTTTTCTTTTGGTACTATAATTATGCTGAAAAATATTTTACTAATTATCATACACTACCTACCAGGAAAAGACTTTTTAATTATATTAAGCAGAAAAAATATTTTTTTAATTGTGATTATGATATTTTTGAATGTGTCCTGTAAAATATATGCAAAATATAAATTATATAAAAACATTTGTTAATTACGCTGTCCCATAGAAAATGTATTTTTCTTTTAAAAATTATGTCTTTGATGTAAATTATGGTTGTGATTATTTTTTAAAAATTATTTTTAAAATTAATACATTAAAATAATATAAAAATATATTAATTTAAAACAAAATAAAAATTTTAATTTTTTTTAAATATTTTTAAAATACAATGCTAAACACACTTGAATTATCTTGATATTTTTACACTAATCAAAAGTAAATTTATTTTTAAAATATTGTTTAATAAAAAATATAAAATTAATTTCTTGAAAGTTTGTTAATTATGTTGATGTTTTCGTGTTAAAAATGAAAAATTTAAAAAGATGTGTTTTTAATTACCTTGGCTGAATTTTCTTTTCTTTTGGTAATTATAGGAAAAGACTTTTTAATTATATTAAAAAGAAAAAAATATTTTTTTTAATCATGATATCTTTGAATGTGTTCTGTAAGGTATATACAAAATATAAATTATATAAAAATATTTGTTAATTACGCTGTCTCTTAGAAAATGTATTTTTCATGATTATCTCTTTCGTGTAAAGTGTGACAATTATTATTTTTTTAAAATATTTTTTATTTTAAAAAATATATTAATAATATTTTTTATTTTTTAAAATTTATTTTTGAAATTAACACATCAAAATAATTTAAAATTATAAAAAATATATTAATTTCAAATAAAATAAAAAATTTAAATTTTTCTAAAAATATTTTTGAAATATAATACTAAACACATGAATTATCTTTTGACACTTTCACTCCGACTAAAAGTAAATTTATTTTTAAAATGTTTTTTAATTAAAAATATAAAATTAATTTCTTAAAAGTTTTTTTAATTATGTAGATGTTTTCGTGTTAAAAATAAAAAATTTAAAAAGATGTGTTTTTAATTAAAATTCACATTCACTTCTTTAATAAACACTGTTTCACGAGATTTGCCCTGCGTGGGACTTTGTGGCTTTATTCATATAAAACAAAAAGAAAAAGCTCACGCCTCACGGCGGGTTAGAGAGCATGGAAATTTAGCAATGCAAATATTTTCACGCGCAACAAACTTTTTGCAAGTGGGTCGTTGTTAATACAGCCATAAAGTTTCGTGTAAAGTGACAACATCATGAAGGTTCATTTGCATCTTTTATATCATTTTTTAGGGTTTATTTACAAGTGTGTTTGAAATTATTTTTTATATTAAAATATATATTAATAATTTATTTTTAAAAAATTATTTTTAATATTAGTATTTTAAAAATACTAAAAATATATTAATTTGAAATAAATAAAAAAATTTAATTATTTTAAAAATAGTTTTAAAATGGAAGTAAAAACAATCCGGCTCAAAAAATGGTAGGATTCCTAGGATTTTTTATTTTTCTATTATTATCATGTCCTGCTCAATGATCAGATCCCTCTATCAAGTATAATACTTATAAATATTTTTGTTTTTGACCTGAAAAACTAGCAGAGATTCTAATAAATTATTGGTTTTTAAAATAGTTTTTTTTTAAATATAATTAAAATAATATATTTTTATTTTTAAAAATTTATTTCCCACATCGTACATTAAAAAAATTAAAATTATAAACATTTATTTTTAAAAAAATTCTTTAAAATTATCTCTTGAGCGAAAATCAAAAACACTTTACAATGAAGCGTAAGAAGTTTGAGGTGATCAATTAGTGTTTTCCACGAAGTTAATCTACATTATAACATAATAAAATGTTGATTTTCAATTCATTGACGGGTTTCTGCTCTATGGGTGGAAGCTTACGTAAGAACCCCTGTGGGACGTGGTTGGTTAGCAACGCCCCTTCGACGCCGCCGTGCTACGGGTACCCCGTCCCAATTGGATGGCTAGGGTTTTCTTCGTATAAAATAGTACACACTTCATCGACATTTTGTTTTCACCGGGGCCATCCTACCGTGGGGACCCATACAGGTCACCCATGAACCGGAACCTAAAACACTCTTTCATGGCTGAAATTCAAAGCGTTGTTTTATTTAAATTAAAATGCCACGTGAATTTGTAAACATAAAAGTAGGCGTGGAGCTGGCATAAATAAATTAAGCAATTAAGCTCTACAATTGGGTTAATCAAGCACTCGATTGTTTAATTAAGTAAATTAATCCCACTACCGTTACTCGGAACGAAATAGGTGGTTAGTGGTTAGCTCTTTAATTTAACCTGCTCATACTCCCTACCCCTCCATTTCTCTTTAGCCACTGCGATCTACTTCGATCTCTCTTTCTAAACTCCTTGAATACTTAGCTTTTTTTTTTTTAAATATATATATATATGGTTTCTAACGTAAAAATCCACAGACCATGAATTCTCAGTCGAAGCAACGACCAGAGGTAATTCTCTCGTTTCCTCTTTCTTTTTCCTTTTTCCAATATTTTGATTTGGTTTAATTTAAATGGAAACTGAGAGTGAACTTGGGGCAGATAAGTAGAGCTGAAACGTGTTGTTCTTTGGGTTATTGGTGCATACAGCTCTTTTGGCCAAGAGTGGTGGTTCGTAAATGGCTAAATATCAGCTCCAAAGACTCCGATTACAGCGCCGACTCTGATGACGATTACGCTTCTTCTGATTCTGCTTCCGACACCAATGGTAACGCCAAAATTCCGAACTCTCTAAATGTGAGAAACAGTTATTGAATTTTCTTTGTCCTGGTTTTTGAAGGAATTTTGCTTGTTACTTGGTGCAGAGTTTGTTCAATGCCAGAGAGAATCGCGATTTGGAAGCAACAGAGGGGAGGATGTTCAAGGTGATCTCAACTTTATTTTCTTTTTATTACTCCTTTTCTTTGAAGTTTCGAATTCCCAGCTGGAATGATTTCTGGCACTTTGAGTTTAAATTAGTGGGTATTTCGATTAAAGATATAATTTTGAATTTTGAATTTTAAATTTTAAATTAGTGGGTATTTTGATTCATGATTTAATCTTGAAATGGTCACAAGCTGTTCATAGAAGCATTTGATTCTTGAAGATAGTATAAACTGTGCCTTTTATTCTGTATAGAATTTTATTGATTCTGGAATGTTGAAATATTTTTGTTTTTGTTGTTTGGTGGGATTATATTTTATGGTTTTGGGGATTTATACAATTCAATTTTGGTATGTAACTGAGTAAATTCCATAATGATTCCTTATGCTTACTTTCTCCTATAAAAGCTGGCATATGTAATTGAAAATGGTTGATGACGCCGCTATATTTTGACTAATAGTTAAATGTAGGTAGGCACTAATGCATTTGCTATTACATTATTTAGGTATTTGAAAAAATCTTCAAACCATGGATCCTGATGGTTTGTTGTGGTGGTCCTTTTGGTTTTCTTGCTTTTCTTTATGCTTGATTCAGATTGTGGTACACGCTTGAGGTGCCTGCATGACAATATTCCATCATGGCATCAGAATGAGTCAATATATATATTTCCCTGATTCTACTTAGATGCACGGGCCTTCTTTTCCAAATGTTATTAAAAAAGTACATAAAAAATGAAGTCAGCTATTTCCCTGTTTTGGAAGTGAATCAGTTATGGCTGCTTCAAACTTGAGTCAGCATTGTTGAGCAGTTTCTCTATACAGTATTGCTTTTTTATTTTATTTGACTTCTTTCCTGGACAAATATTTTAAACTCCAGATGCTGTTCCACGGATAAGGAGACGAAAGTCAGAGACATTTAGAGCACAGTATATAAACATAAACGAAATCAGGTCCTATACCCTTCCCTTATATCTTGATAACTTAAGAGTAAACTCCAGTTACACTGATGCTGAAGATTGTTGTTTTGTTTTTTGGTAATGACATTGCGATACTTGATGCTTTCTTTTTTACTGGTAAAAAAATTCTGTTTCACCTCCTGGTAACTAAGTAAATTGAATTTTGACAAAATTCATTGTCAGAATACGCGTCGGGACATGGAATGTTGGAGGAAAACTTCCACATGATGACCTAGATATCGATGACTGGATTGATACTGATGATCCTGCTGACATCTATGTGTTTGGGTATGTGTTTCCATGCACCTCCTCCAATGTTGAACTTAGTTTATTTAAAGGTAATCTGCTATTTAAGACCTGAAAAAGGTAATATGTTCTCTGCCACGCAGTCAATGTTAATCTTATCTAAGACCTAACATCAATACAATTAAATAACAATCTTCATTGATGCAGTTAAAAGCCTTACTCTAGCTAAGAAAGAATATGGTCAATT
The DNA here is from genome assembly GCF_000495115.2 of Populus euphratica. NCBI lineage: Eukaryota > Viridiplantae > Streptophyta > Magnoliopsida > Malpighiales > Salicaceae > Populus > Populus euphratica. Next base: position 621,642 of record NW_011499975.1, on the reverse strand, counting down.
TCAAGAGAACCCTTTATAAATCAAACAGCGTTATTGATAACAGCCAGAGAGAGAACATTAAGTATGAACCTCTACTTCTGCCTTGACAGAAACTGAAATTCCACCCATAATTGTACGTGCTCTTATCTAAGACCTAAACATAATTATATGTGAATGATGTGGTTTCATATCCACTTGACATGACTCCGGCAATTTAATTTACTTATTGCCTCAACTTGCTGTGTGTGTTGTTTGTTCTTTCTCATGAAATGCATAATTTGTCTTCCTAGATATGTCAATTTTGGTCTCAAACTGGTTCTTTGTTTTTCTCTGTTATATCCAAGTGATTTCACTTGAGAAATATGACAAGTGCTTCATTTTTACAGGCTCCAGGAGATTGTACCCTTAAATCCTGGGAATATCCTTGGTGCTGAAGATAACCGCCCAGTTCCAAAGTGGGAAAACATTATTCGTGAAACACTGAACAGAATTCGACCAGCAAGGACTAAGGTTAAGTGCTACAGTGATCCTCCATCCCCATCAAAATTCATGCCATCTGAGGATGTGCCTGCCATAGAAGAGGAGATATTACTTGAAAGTGATAGTGATATTGGTGAAGAAATCCATCCCTTGGATGAAGAATTCAAAGGTTTTGATGAACTCAATGACATATCAATCACAGCTGACATGAGCATGAATTCTGGAGTTCCAGATGGTACTGGTAGCGAAAAATTAGGTGAGCCAGTGGAGCGGGATTTACAAAAGCAATTTTCTTCTCCAAAAAAATTAGACAGATTAAATTGCTTGCGGACAGAAGATTCTGCAGGAGATGCAGAAGCATTGGCAGCTCCTCGAAAATTAACTAAAATTCTTAGTGGTTCTGAAAGGCTTGGCTTGAGCTGGCCAGAGCCCCCTTTAAACTTGGTATCTCAGCATGTTTTGCGAAGACCAAATTCCTTCAAATCAGTTAAATCATTTAAAGCAACCAAGTCTTTTGGAGGATATAGTTCTTTTAAGTCTGTCTCAAACGAAACACAATCAGGATTGGCTCTGTTTGCCGATCTTGACTTTGAAGCTCTAATGAAACGGAAAAGACGACCGTCATATGTAAGGATAGTGAGCAAGCAGATGGTTGGAAGTTTTCTCACTATTTGGGTTCGTAGGAGCTTGCGTAAGCATATCCAGAACGTAAAAGTATCCACTGTTGGTGTTGGTGTTATGGGCTATATTGGTAACAAGGTCTGTTTCCTAACCTAATTTTACTGGCATTTTGGTCATACTTTTTCTTATGCTACCAGTGTGATGGTTCTCATATCACACACTTTGACAAGTGAGAGTTCCTTTCATATTTAGATAAAGGTCCTTTTTGTCTTTTGCGGCCACACAATGCTTTTCAAAAAATTTGAATTTGTTTTTGCCTCTAATTTTTTTTTTTTTTTTTTGTTTTTGAATTGTTTTGATGTGCGGATGTCAAAAATAAATCTTAAAAAATAAAGAAATATTATTTTGATGCATTTCCATGCGATATTTTGAAAAACAACCACAATCATAATGTCAAATGCCACCTAAATTTGCTTTCATGGTTGAGCATGTATAGGTTAATAGAATGCGAAAGCTTGTCATGCTCTCTGAAAATTTTCACTGTCTTAACATTGTTAGGAGATTGCAAATCTCATTTTAGAGTTAACTTTATCAGATAATGTTATGTGAAATCTTGTTTCAGGAAAGCTAAATGCTTAATTCATGCTTCTGATGTCTTGTAATTGTTATAATGCCTAGAAATGGGTGAAAATATTTTCGTCTTTTTTGTTTTGAACTGCAAATATGCACTTCATCAAATCCTTTTTCATTTAAGGTAATCCTTCACATGGTATGACAGTTCTTCAATTTTTCAGGGATCAATATCAGTCAGCATGTCTATATATCAGACATCTTTCTGCTTTGTATGCACACATCTCACATCAGGTGAAAAGGACGGGGATGAACGCAAAAGAAATGCTGATGTTCATGAAATACATAGAAGAACTCAATTTCGTCCCCTTTCCAGTGTTGGGCTTCCTAAAAACATCTATGATCATGAGTGAGTATATGTCATCTAAATACAAACGCAACATGTCTTGTTTTGGCCCCATATTAGACATCCTTTATACTTTTGAAATTGTTCTTTTCAGCCTTCGGGAAGTTTCTTGTTACTGGTTGTTTGCACCTTTTTCACTTCAATAGAAGACTATATACCATAATACTAACCTGTATCACTTATGCAGAAGAATTATCTGGTTGGGTGATTTGAATTACCGCATCAACTTGTCATATGACAAAACACACGAACTCATCTCCAGAAAGGAGTGGTCCCAGTTAGTGGAGAGGGACCAGGTACCTAAGTGATTGTTAATTTTTTAAATAAAATTATGTTACAAGACATCAAATTATTTTCCCTTGTGAGTGATTTCATATGTATATGCGTGCATGCTCACACCTCCTAAGGTGACTTGTCTAAACTTTGAATTTCATTTTAATAGCATTGTTATTTTGGCTATTTTTTAATCATTTGAAAACTACGGGACTGCATGTTTGTGGGTTTCTACATGACTCAGTTAACTTAGTTGCTGGGATGCCAACTACCTGTAAATTTTCCTTGACATGTTACCATGACAGCTTGTACGAGAACTAAGAAAAGGCCGGGCATTTGATGGATGGTCGGAGGGTACATTGAATTTTGCACCAACATATAAATATGAGATGAATTCAGATAAATACTATGGAGAAGATCCAAAGGCTGGAAGGCGCATTCCTGCATGGTATGCTTCTGCATGATTCGAGTAGTTATAAGTGTTTCCACTTATCTGCTTAGTTCATGTTTATTAATTCATCTCCTGCAACTGTATATTTTATTGTTTTATTGTGTTGTTTTTGGATTATATTCTCTGTTGAAATGAACCCTATTCATGACTTTGTATTTACTACTACGAGGTTTAGATGGTTTTTCCCCTCCATGTGTTTCTTAGTTGCATTCCGTATCTAGGATTATCATAGGTAATGCAGTTTTTGTTGCTAGTTGGCCGTTCACATTATCTTTTAGAAATGATGCTTACCATCCTTGCACTTGTGTCTGGGGTATGTTGTGGTATCGTGTTAGATTTTTCTCTTTGTATACCATTCGTTTTCTTTTTACTTTCTAAGGCTAAGGTTTATTTCGAATCCTCTTAAGATTCAAAGTTTTATTCACTGGCATTTTTCTTAATTCCTTTTAGGTTACCATATCCCTATTAGCTTTATGAAAACATACCAGCTGATACACAAGCATTCCAAATGGGTGAAACTGCAGTGCACAACTGGTGGCTTTTGGTGGCCGTCCCAGAATCTGTCTTTTGTCAATCATTCTGGTAAAGATGCTGGAAGATGACCATTTATACTTGTATCAAGACAAAATAAGTTGCGAATTACTTAACCTTGAATGGAAAAAGATCATCAGCTCTTCCCTGCATCCTTTCTCCCCCTTTACATTCACTTCCTCTTTCACCCTCTACTTTTCTACCACCAATGTGCTCGCTGTCACAGCCCCCATTATTTCTGAACCCCCAAGAGAAAATTTAACATGGTGGATTTTAGAATATTATTCAAGTAAAATTTTATATTCTTCACATAAATTCTTCGACTTTCAACTTTTTGCTTAATAGCATGGTTACATTATGGTGTGATTATCAATATCTTCCATGAATATACACCAATGTGCACACTAATCTTTCAGGTGCGATCGCATCCTTTCATATGGAAAGGGAATGAGGCTACTGAACTATGGGAGGACAGAGCTAAAACTTTCTGATCATCGACCCGTGACTGCCACATTTATGGCTGAGGTTGAGGTGTTTTCTCATAGGAAGCTACAGAAGGCACTCACATTAACAGATGCAGAGATTGAAAATGAGGAAGTTGTGGCAGACTTGGGCACTGATGTCGGAATGAGCCAGTTGAGATTGGAGCAGGTGAGCACTAAGTTATGTTTGTGAACTGCATAAATGTTAGCTGGTTGATTCTATGTTAGGTATTAAAGGGTGCAGTATATAGCATTTCTAGGAGTGAAGTATACAGGGAAAGGAATCTAGAGTTTTTAAACCTTACTCTTACACGTAAAAAGACCTTACATGAGAAATGGTGTAGCTTCTTCTTTGCATACAACTACTGATTCTGATTGAAAACAGTCAGGGCTGTTTTCTTGGTCATGATAATGCCCCTGTTTAAAGCCCTTATGCTGCTGTAAGACATTCTATGAACTCATTTCACTGCAGTGTTACACTTCTTTTGGTAATGGTGGTTTGCTTTATTGAAGTTGTCACACTCTGAAAACTATTATTTGTTCATAATTTAGATTAAAGTGTAGATTCTGTTCCTTGCAATTTCTAATAGAAGTTAATGTTCGAATTCAATTATCATTTCATACCTTTCATTACCTAGGGCCTGGTGTATAGCAGGCTAGTCAAGCAGTCATTTTAGATGACATGAGTCATTGGGGCAGGTTGAGGCATAACTATTGGAATTTCAGATGACTTTGAGGCTGGGTTGTGGCCCGTAAAATCTGAGTGATGCATGAATGGGCGCACTTTGGTGAGCTTGACTTCTATTTGGTTTCCTGTTGAGGTTGGACAAGGTTAAAATGGTACTAATCTGATCTTGAATCAGTACCAGTCTTGTGCTTTAAAACCTCAGCTAGATTTCACTGGCCATGATCAAGATTGTGACTAGTTAACCCATCAACTACTTACTTGAATTGTGTTGTTCTCACATAGAAATAGAAATAATTGTAGCAGGAATTTAAGATCTAGTATCTAGTGTATACAGTGAGTGGTTCCTAAGCTCAGATTTCAATATTGCGTTTAGTTATGACTAGCCTTGAACTTTGGTAGTTTGTACGTCTAAAAAATATACCAGGCCTAAGTTTGTGTGCCCACCACATGATCACACGATGCTTAATTTCAAAATGCTGAAGAAAGCTTGATCGAAGAAAGCACTTTTTTGATCCTTTAGGATCCCTCATGTCTTGAAATATCATTTATTCAATTGTTGCCCAGCCAAAACAGAATCCTGGAATTCTTCCTTGGAATTTTTGCTTGAAATGGTTGCAAGGGATTGTCGCTGTAAAATACATATGCCCCTGTGGAAGCAATTCAAATGTTTACCTACTCGGTATATTTTAGCATCAGAAGAATGAAAAGAAAGCATAAAAGTTAACAAGAAGAGGAAGAGTTTCATTTATAGATTATTTGAGGGCAACCATCTAATAGGCCCTTGAGTGGCCATGAGTGTATCAAATGGTTTCTTCTGTTCTGCTATTTTGGTTCTATATTGACTTTAATGTATCATTTTGACCACAACTTTTACAGGATATCACTTTCTGGTAGCGTTGAGGAGGACTACCCTGTTATAAAGGCTGAGAGTGGCATCCTGACAACTATGCTATTACTACCCTACCTCAGATCCATTCATTGATTCTGTTATTTTTTGCATGATATCGTGCATTGAGCTTCCCGTGTTAATGTGTTCATAGTAGGGGTCTTTTTTTTCTTCAGAGAGAGAACATAGGAGTCCTTAACTGTAAGTTTAGCAGCAATATTAGTTAGAATGCGCGGTGGAGTATACATGTGCCATGATGTATGTTATAAGTATCAGAGATCAATCCACGGCGTTTATGAAGGTTTTTAATGTTGTAAAAAAAAGAAGAGTTAATGTATTTGCCAGTTGCCGCTGCTATGTGTACGTGTGTTTACTACCTTACCTTGTTTAAACAAACTGAATAATAAGAGCGTATCCTGGTTGTGAGCATGCTGCTCTCTCTAGGAGAAATTTCTTCCCACCAAGCAATAGCAAGTTGGCTGATTTGACTGTGCTTTCCTCTTTTATCTGTGTGCTGCAATTAATTATATAATTGTTTTTAATTTTAAAAATTATTTTTGATATCAATACAATAATATAAAAATATTTAAAAATTTAATTTAAAACAAATAATAAAAAATAGTTTTTTTTAAATACAAAACACAATAATATAAAAATATTTAAAATTTTAATTTAAAACAAAAAATAAAAAATAGTTTTTTTTAAATACAAAGATAAATTTCCTCTCAATCATCTTCTTATCAGTAAAATGGGGTTGATGACTAAACAATTAACAGTTATTAATCATCGACCATAAAATTTCTTTTTTATAAATATATATCTCAGAATGGAAGACGCTTAAGAGGATTCGAAAGCATGGTCAACTTTTATTTTTAAAAATATATATTTTTTATTAATTTTTTTGATATATTAAAAATAAAAAAATATTATTCTTATTAAATTTTTTGATATATTAAAAAAAAAAAATATTATTTTAATAAATTTTAATTTAACATAAAAAATACTTTAAAAAATAGTTAGAATCGTACTTCTAAAATAATGGTCGGCTCGTCGACTACGTAGTTAGAATCGTACTTATAAAATAATGGTCGGCTCGTCGACTACGTGGCGCAATTTTAGACAGGCGTATAGTTTTTCTTTAATTTGTATTCCAACCTCTTGTGTTTTCCCAGCCAAGTATCTTAACTCCCTAATTTCTTTAATTTAATAAAAAGTAATTGTTTTTAAATTCATTTTTGAATTATTTTGATATTAGAAATAACATTTAAAAAATATATATTATTTTAATATATTTATTAATAAAAAATACTTTAGAAAATAATGATGAACACGCCCTACCCAATTCCTAATAATAATAATAATAATAATAATAAAGTTTTCGGAGAATATTGATACCCAAGTACAAAGAGAAATCCATTCGGAATCATCCAATCGAAAAATTTCAAGAATTGAAAAACTTCATTAAACCAAAAAAGAAAAAGAAAATAAAGGAGTTCGAACTTTGAAGAGCACACGAGTAACAAACCGATGATTATATGGTAATCGCAACACTGCACTTCGAAATCCACGTCCATTCTGTTAGATCACTCTCGATGTTCCTTCTCAAGGTACCCCTTATTCCCTCCCTTTTATTTCTGTCCTCTTTTCCTTCTTTTTTTTGTTTTTTTTAACTACAGTGGAATTTTTGTGTTTGTCCTATGGTAATAGACATGGAGAGCTACTGCATTTGGTGTTTATGGGTACCTCAATTTCACCAAATCCGCTTTCATGTAAGTAAACTTCCATGTTTTTGTTATCTCTTTTTTCTTCTTGGCCTCTGTTTTATCTCTGACATCGTGTTGTCCATGTTTTCTTTTCGTTCTTGAATACTACGAATTTCCCATGATTATTTACAGGGAACACTCCAAGAAATTCAACCCGGAAGATACGCAGGCGAGAATTGATGGGAAGAATTGTGTAGTAACAGGGGCTAATTCTGGCATTGGTTATGCAACTGCCGAGGGTCTTGCCTCACGGTTATCATCCTTTTTTCCTTTTTACTTCATATCATACATAGTGCTTTCTTTTCTTCTTGAATTTACGATCTTTAAAAACGTTCTTGAAATTAAATATCTATCATAGCTGTATATTTTGTCAATAATGTTATTCAGGGGGGCAACAGTGTATATGGTATGTCGTAGCAAGGAGAGAGGGGAGGCTGCTCTTTCTCAAATTCAATCTACAACAGGAAACCAAAAGGTCCATTTGGAGGTATGATGCTGACCACTCCGGCAGTATATGATTTTGTTCCTTTTTTACTGTTAGTGAATCTCTCTATGCTCAAGAACTTCTATTTGAAAGCTTTTGGTGAATTAAAAAAAAAGTGGGAATTGTATTGTATTTGTGGTTGTTAACATGTTGCATGGAAAACAATTTTTAAGCACTTTGTTCTGATGTTAAATGCCTTGCTACTTTTAACTCTTGCAGGTTTGTGATCTTTCATCTATCAGTGACATCAAGTCTTTCGCATCCAGGTTTTCTTCAAAGAATGTGCCAGTTCATGTTTTGGTAAAGTTATACATCTTTTGACACATTTCTATGGTGTACAAGGTCTGTAACTAGCTGGCTGATTGGCTGTACGTATTGTGGTTATGGAACATGCTTCTCACTTTCATGATTCTGAAACTATATTTTTCAAATCCATTGAAGAAAATTGTGTGGTTCATTTTTACGATTCTGGTCATGTAACAATCTCATGGAACTTAGTTTGGAATTATTTAGACTGATATTTTTGTAACTTCCTGTGAATTGATGGAAGTCTGATGTGGGTATACTTTTCTGCCTATAGGTTAACAATGCTGGTTTGCTTGAGAATAAACAAATTACCACATCTGAAGGGTGAATTGTCACTTAATGATATTTTACATCAAAAGCCAAATTTTGATTGACATATTGAAGTCTCGTTGTTTCCCGTGTAGAGAAATTAATTCACTGCTTGAATTCTCTTTTACTGCAGATTTGAACAGAATTTTGCTGTGAATGTGCTGGGCACTTATTCCATGACTGAATTGATGTTGCCTTTGTTGGAGAATGCTGCACCTGATGCTCGAGTCATCACAGTTTCCTCTGGTGGGATGTACACAGCTCCCTTGACCACAGATCTGCAGGTAACTTTTGTTGTGAAATTCTTTGCTGTCATTTTTACAGCTGGATAATTATGGAACTCACAACTAATTTTTCTCAATGCAGTTTAGCGAAGGAAAATTCAACAGTGTTGAACAGTATGCTCGAAACAAGCGAGTTCAGGTTTGCTATTTTTGCATGCTAGAGCTCACATATCTTCTTAAGTCATAAATTGCTTGGATGTTGTGATTTTGTGGATATCACCTTGCACTTGCTTTCCCTCCTTCAGCTGAGTTGGTTTCATTTATATGGTGAAAAGGATAGAATGTTTTGGATTTATATTTTAGCTCTGATTCTTGTTTTATGCTCTCCTGCATTCTTGCTCTCTTCTTTTGTTGCTTTTTGATATTTTTTTTTTGAATTGGTTTCCAAATATAGGTTTAGAAATTGATTTCATCCTGTTCATTATGATGATTTGTTTTGCTATCAACTCATGGTGCGAAAATGCATGAAAGATGGCGATGCATTAACTTAATTCAATCATGTTGATTCAGGTAACATGCATTGAAAATCCATATAAACCAGATGGTGGTGCGGATAGAAAAATTTCTAGTTCTATCAACTTCTGTTTTCCCTCAACTTTTGTACTTCCAACTCAATATTCTCATTTGTTTCATCTAATGCATGGGCTTATATTGGTTCGTACCTTCTTTCTGCCCTTTGTTTTTAGAAGAAATTTAGGCTGCATTGAATAAGTGTGTGCATGCAATCGTTTATATACCACTCTGAAAATTAAATTATGATTTTCTTCAAGTATTTCATGATAACTGCCTTTCTTTGTTAGGTGGCATTGACTGAGAACTGGGCTGAAATGTACAAGGACATAGGGATCTCGTTCTATTCAATGCACCCGGGTTGGGCTGAGACACCAGGAGTTGCTAAAAGTCTACCTGATTTGAATAAATCGTAAGAAACTTTTCTGTTTATTATGATTGCAATAACTCCAATTTATTCCACTCACCTGCGCATGTATTCTGACTTTGAATTGTACGTGTTCAAGATTATCAGGAAAGCTAAGAACAAGCGAGCAAGGGGCAGACACTGTTATTTGGCTGGCTTTACAACCCAAAGAAAAGCTGACACCAGGTGCTTTTTATTTCGATAGAGCTGAAGCTCCCAAGCACCTGATGTTTTCTGCTACTAGAGGCTCTTATTCATTGATAAACAACATTGTCGAGGATCTTCGTTCCATGTCCAGTCTTTCTTCTTGAATTAAATGCACCGGTCAATGCTTATAATGAACTTTTGTTCTTAGATTTTTCGTTTAAAGTTAAATTTGAAAGTGATGATAGCTTCAGTTGGAGTGGTGGTTTAAGCAATTCTGCTCGTGTATTCACAGCTTATTGCTATGGTGGTTCCGATGTCTCGGTGTATTTTCTGTTTTTATAATGGCAACATGTTTACCTATTTGCATCTTTTTATATGGATAAAGAAATCATTTTGCTATAGAATTACTCCTTTTGTTTGAAAAATAACATCTAGTCAAGCATATACCATGACACAATTACAGAAGCTGTGGATCAGCCTGTGCCCTACACAAACGGCCCAGCGCTGCATTCCTACGAAGATTTGACCAAGGAATTACCCCGATCCCGTACCGTACGCTACATATCCATTTCCATAGTTATCGGGGGATCCCAGGAGTCTTTTCTTTCTCAGCCAATACTGCCGAAACCTTTGCCTAGCATACTCCATATAGTCGAAGTCTATTTTGTTTACATACCCCTGCAACCAGTAGAAACACGTTCCATGAAATCACTCGCGCATGCTCTTGTGAATAACATGGATAAAGCAAGATGCTGAATATACTAACCGAGATTATTCCCCATAATCCCCAAAAGAGATGGCTGGCCAGAGTGTAACGTTCCACCTCATGAAGCAGCAGCACTGCTTCATCTTCACTGGGCTGCTTCCCTGTGAATAACAGGAATTTTCCATGTAAAATAAAATGAGAATTCTCGTATAATTAGCAACACCATAAAACATGAAGACAGCAGCATTGTTCTTTCTCCGTATAATTAAATTGCTCAGTAGTATTTCATAAAACGAGACCCAGCAAAATGACGAATTTTAATAGTCATGTTGCTACCAAAGTCATTGAGCTCCTTTTTTCAACACATCTTATCTAATCACAAGTCCAAAGACACCTAGGCGTACAGGAAAATTGAACAATGTTCTTTCTCCTTATAATTCAATTGCTCAGTAGTATTTCATAAAAAGAGACCCAACAAAATGACGAATTTTACTAGTCATGTTGCTAGCAAAGTCACTGAGCTCCATTTTTCAACACATCTTATCTAGTCACAAGTCCATAGACACCTAGGCGTACAGGAAAATTGAACTTCCGTGTTTGAATGAGCATTGTTGATCTAAAAGTCACATTACCGGACGCAGTCAAGCATGTCTATTAATGGCACGTCTTGATGACATCAACGTTGACCTGACCTGTTCCATTCCATTACCGATCGATAATTTATTGTGTCAAGGTCAAAATGGAATACCCATGGTCAAAGCGCCATTAACATCAGCAGTAAGCTTTTGCAAACCAAAGACTAGAAGAAAACACAGTTCGTGGAAACTCGTTTTCTTTTTGTTTTTCTCTTTACATTCATGTTCAACAATATATAGATCAATCATACACTTAACAGTTGAACTTCTTGTCTCATAAACTTCAATTTAAATGCACAAGAAATCTATAAACTAACCTTCAGAACTTAGATATGTGTCAACAAATCTGCGGCGCTCCTCAAGTCCTGTTTGCGGATGCAATAAAGGAAAGCAAACTAATTAGTCCAGAGGGATAAAATATAATCTAGATCACAAATCATTGAAATGGAGAAAGGGTAAAATATGGAGACACCAGAATTGAAGGATAAAAATAAATACAACCAAGTTGCACACCTGGGTATTTATTATAGTCCAAGATATGTGGCGTTTCGGAATGATAATTCGCTACCATTTCACAGAAGTGATTTGCAAGGTCATACGCAACGTGTTTCGGAATGATAATTTGCTACCATTTCGCAGAAGTGATTTGCAAGGTCATACGCAACAGGATTGAAACTTGCATACTCGTAATCCTATAAAAGAATGAGCGATTTATAAGGGAAAGGAATGCCTTTTATCAACAAAGTTAGTCCTAGGCATATTTTCTTACAATTGCATTTCATTAATCACGATACTGAGCAGAGAATAACCCTAACAAACAAGGCATATACAGAATAGCATAGAATGCTTCAAGGTATTGATAGAATGCAAGTGTAAAAAGGGAGGAAAAGGGCACTTTATGAAAATCCGGTTGAAGTTTGGCAACTGGAAATCCTAAACAAATTACGAAGTGCATTTTTAATTAAGGGATTGGATGGCTACTATTTTCAAGTTCATAACTTGAAATGCAACGACAAAACTGTATGTTAACATAGAAGAATTCAGCCATGCAAATAGAAAACAGCCTTGTGAATATCATTAGATATCATTTAAAGAAAGACAAGTAATACCTCAAAAAAAGGCGGACCTGTCCACTTCTTATATTTCATTTTTCTTTTCTTTTATATCATTTGTGCAGTTGAAAACTTCTGCTGCGATTAGATAACAGTAGAATGCACGGTCACCATGCAAACATCATTTGCAGTTTCTTGCTAGAAGAATTTCAAACTACACCTGATGCTACTACTGTATGTTTTCATGGAATTGGGATATATCATGCCATTGAGCTCCAAAAACAATGATCTTGTATACAGTTACATAACATAGTTAAAAAAAACAAGGAAACTTACGATTAAGGTGATTGATCTTGTCTCTTCATCGAGCATTATGTTGCCATACTGCAGGTCATTGTGACAAAACCCAATATCTAGATAGTCATGTGACAGCTCCTTCTCTAGCATACTGATCTCATCTTCTAGACTATCCAAACGAAATTCTTTCGCACATTTGGCAGAGCACATGCTTTTGGCTTCAACCAGCCAGTCCCTAGGAAGATCAGAAGAAAGGCATCAGAATATTTTCAACGATAAAAGAAAGACCTTTAACTTCATTATCATATCAATACCTCATCCTGTTCCAGAGGAGTACAGTCCTGGGACCGGGCATCTCAAGATTGTGGAACTCTCTCATCTTCGCAGCCACCAGAGCAGATATTTCATGGTCACGAAGATCAGCAGCTGATAGTGTCTGGACATCCACCCAAGAAAAGGAGGAAAATGAAAGAGAAGATTAGTTGATTCATAAAAAGTACTGATACCTTCTCCCTCAGCGCTGGTTTCCTCGGATAAAATCTGATCTAAGGAGGTCAATGCGAGATTCCTAGCCATGGTTCAATCTATCAAGCTAAAGATAAGCTTTTCACAAACATTATGTAAAAACCAATTATTCAATTTGCTTGTCCCGACAGAGTTTGTTTTTATTAAACCCAGTAACACATAGCTATAGCTCCCAAATTCAATCGGGCTACAATAAATACTGCTGCAGCAGTATCCATTTGACCCTGATCCCATCCTGGAAATGTGAAATGTTTGCTGCAAAAAGTACAAGTAAAAAAAGGGAAAATCCCCAAATTCATGCAAGATGAAAAAACTATGCACCAACAGAACTGTACATACATAAGCGCCTGGTTTTAACTTCTAATCCAACTGTTTACTTTTGCGAAAGAAGGTCAATATTCCACAGCCCTGGGGCTCTTTAACTCAATTTGTGTCCTCTGATTTAGTCCAACATAATGGGAGCAGAAATATACTTCAACAAACTTGAACATGTAAGATTATGAAGGAGATACTTTATATTTGTCAACAGGTAATAAAATATTTGTCAACAGGTAATAAAATGATGGATATAATTGAACTTCAAAATCACCATTAACTTAAGGAAGAGGTTCAAATTTCGCTTACTCTAGCATGAATGAACTCTTCAACCCTTCCATCAGCAAACCGGCCAAGAAGCCTAGGACCTTGTCCATGCTTTGACATGCACTCAAAAGTCCTAATCTCATCATCCCTGTTGAAAAAAGCTTCGACACCTTCACCATAAATCCGAACCAATAATTTTCGATCAAGATTACCACACTTTGTAGGCCAGTTTATCTGGAAAACCTCATTAGTCATAGCCCCCTTCAAAGGTATCACCTGCAATGATTCCATGTCATCAACCACATCTCCCCACTCCGATCCTACTGATCGAAGGACTTTCTTCAGCTCATCTGGTAAAATACCGTCGACGAATCCCTTTGTTTTCATCACCATCCTTTTAGGAAAAAGCTTGTTGTGACAAAGTTTTAGCTGCAAGAAAGTATGATAATTGGAATCAACTCCATTCCTTCTAACTTATAGATAATCAATCACAGTCCAAAACAAACCATTAAAAACAAGAACAAGAACTTAAACAAAACCTTCAAGAAACGCAAAAGCCAAGCAATTCCCGACCAAAAAAAGAGAGAAGTGATGTAGGAAAACACACCCCAAGAAAGAGAGACAAGGTCCGAGAAATGAAAGCAATCCAAGATCGTTGAAGCTAAGAATTTATAACACCCAAAAGAAAGACCAGCCAATTAAATATTTGGTTATAATATTAGACAGAAAGAAAATGTGATTATAATTGTATTTATTTATATACTAATCCTAAGGTTACCTTTTCCTCCTTGCTGATGATAAAAGAACGTCGCGCGTAGAATCTGATGGGATTGCGTGTGAGATTCTGTGAGAAAGTCACAAACGGAGGCTCGGACCAGTTAAACAATCCAATCATGATCTGACACGTGTGTATAACAGCGCGGAATCTTCGCTGCCGATTTTTACAGCAACACGGAGACTTTGTGTGATTGCAAGGGACAGCAGAAAATGTTCAAAGTCAGAAAAACACTAGATGTCGGTCCTTAACCGATCCCAAAGGTCAAATAATTTATCTAAGAAAAGATAACACGTGTTACTTGTTTGGCTTTTTTACACGCCTATTTAGATTATTTAAAGAGTCGTTTTTGTGGAATTTTCTAGGTAGAAAGAAAATATCCGCGTGGGTGGATTCAGGGGTGGTAATTTTTTTTGTTTGGTTTTTATTTTTTAAAAATAATTAAATTAAAAAAATAATAATCTAAACTGAACTAAATTAACATGCTCGGGTTTGATTTTTAATGTACAAAACCAAAAAACTCTTTATATTTTTTTAGCTGTGTAATGATCTTTATAATAAACTTTTAAAAGATTTTTAATTGGCTTATAATTAATATTAATAATGTCTTATTTTTTTAAAAGATTTCAAAGTTATTTACTACTAAATATTTATTTGTATTAAATTATTATTATCAATATTATATTTGATATATTTTTTACCTTTTTAATTTTTTTTATTATGTTTGAGTGAATAGGATTTCTATTTACTGTTTCAAAAAAGTTTAAATAAAACATATTTACACACTAATAAATTAAAATTAAAATTATAAATCATTGTCTTCAAAGAGTTTAAAGAAAAAATAATAAATAACATTATTATAAAACACTCCAAGTCAAAAAAAAATTTATTTGCACATCGTCTAAATAAAAAAGCACATAAAAAACATTGCACTTTGATTTTTGAAATTCAAAATCTAAAATTATAACATGATAAATTAAATTAAGAGATATAAAAATAAAAAATAGTATTTTTAACATATGTTTCAATAAATACATCAAATTGTGAATTAATTATCATATTTTTTATTTTGTAAAATTTGGTGGAATATATGATAATTAGTTCATAATTTGATGCATTTATTGAAAACTATGGTAAAAATACTATTTTTTATTTTTATATCTTTTAATTTAATTTATCATGTTATAATTCTAGATTTTGAATTTCAGGAATCAAAGTGCAATATTGTTGATATGCTTTTTTATTGAAAAGATTTGCAAATAAAGATTTTTTTTTACTTGAAGTGTTTTATGATAATGTTATTTTTTATTTTTTTCTTTAAGTTTTTTTTAAGGTAATGGCTTGTAATTTAAATTTTAACTCTGTGTGATTATGTGTTATTTAAACTTTTCTTAAGCAAGAGATAGGAGTTTTGCTTACTCACATTGGTGTGTGATTGTGTGTTATTTAAACTTTTCTAAAGCAAGAGATAGGAGTTTTGCTTACTCAAACATAACAGAAAAAAATTAAAAAGATAAAAAATATGTTGAATATAAGATTGACAATAACAATTTAATACAAATAAATATTTAGTAAGAAAAAAATTAAATATACTTGAAATTTTTTAAGAAAATTAGACATTATGAACATCAATTACAAGCCTATTAGAAATTTATTAAAAATCTATTACAATGCTCATTACAAAGCTAAAAAAAACTCAAAAAAAAATATAATTTTTTTTGGTTTTGAACAGAATAGTTTTGATTTAATTTTAATTTTTTAATTTAATTATTTTTTAAAAATAAAAATCAAACCCAACTGAAAATTATCAACCGATAATATTTGTCCAGCAAAGAAGAAATCGTACGGATTTTCATTTGGAACATGGTTCAGCATATCTAAATTAGGGCCAGTCCTATGAGCATACGCGAATGCAGCACGTAGAAGTAACCCATGGGGCATGGCATGCACCTGAAATAGAAATTAAACACCATGCATGAATTGGGCTCTTGGGAAGCCGATCCCTTGTAGTTAATGATTTGATAACTAACAGGAGCAAGTGTCAAGGGAAGAAGGGCAAGCGACTACTTTGGGAAGTGGTTCGGCAGGTAATGAATGCTGCATTGAGATCATCACGGGTTCTGATATACATATATGAGCAAGCAAATGGTGTTTTGCTTGTAGCAGAAAGAACATCTGTCATCGTAGTTTGAATTTACATTAATGGAGAGGCCCGAGAAGCAACATTTTAAGGCAGATATGCTAAACAAGTATGGAACTGATTTAACAAAAATGGCACAAGAGGTAAAATCCGATTCTTTTTCTCACACGTTCCTGCGGAACCGGTGACATCTGAACTAGCAACGATTACACTGACTTTGGCTTCTTTAAATGGCATTTTACAGGGCAAGCTGGACCAGGTAGTAGGAAGGCGAAAACAGATCGAGCGTGTCACGCAAATACTTTGCAAAAGAAGAAAGGATAACCCTTGTCTTATTGGCGATCCTGGAGTCGGAAAAACTGTCATTGTTGAGGGCCTGGCAGCAAGCATTGTTGAAGGCACTGTTCCTTCAAAACTTGAGGGAAAGAAGGTAATCCTACACCTTGGTTTACCAAAAATCATCACATTTTCTACACCAGTAATTTGTACCTGTACACCTCAAATTGTGATGTGTTCTTTAGATTTTTGCTTTGGATATGGCGCGTCTAGTTGCTGGCACCAAATTTCACGGAGATTTTGAAGAAAGATTAACAGGGATTGTTGATGAAGTTAAACAAAATGATGGAAATATAGTTCTTTTCATTGATGAATTGCATACCCTTGTTGGCAATGGCCAGACACTAGATGCTGCTAATATAATAAAGCCAGCTCTTGCAAGAGGCGAGCTAAAGGTAAATTAATCCGTACTTGTGTAGTCTATTCGTAATCTGATGTTCCGATTTACAATTTCTTATCATTGTCTGTTCCCTCTTGTGCAGTGTATTGGAGCCACAACAATTGATGATTATCGAAGGTACATTGAAAAAGATGGAGCACTCAGAAGGCGTTTTCTGCATGTGGATGTGCCAGAGCCATCTATTGATGAGGCGGTAGAGATACTGAAAGGAATACAAGGAAAATACGAAGCTCATCATGATGTCAAATACGCAGATGAGGCTTTGGTTGCAGCAGTTCATCTATCAAACCAATACATAAGGTCAAAATTTACATCGACTTACCTTTTCTTGTAACCTATCAGATATCAGATAGCATTTTATGTTTTCATTTAATCCCTTTCTCAACACCTTGGAATTTATTTACATGTTATTCATGTTTAGTTAGATCTTGAATACACAACATATGTGCTTTTATATATGTTTCAGTGGTCTCTTTCTACCGGATAAGGCCATAGACTTGATCGATGAAGCTGGTGCCAGAGTTCAGCTGCGTCAAGCGCAATCAGCTTCAAAGAAACTTGTTGTGACTGAAGAGGATATACAAGCTGTTGTCTCTATGGTGACGGGAATTCCTCTTGAAAAAGTCACCGATAAAGAATCTAGTCGACTCTTAAACATGGAGGCAGAACTGCACAAGTACATTATAGGTCAGGAAGAAGCTGTAAAGGCAGTTAGTCATGCTATTCGCCGAGCACGAGTGGGCATAAAAGATCCCAACAAACCGATTGCGAGCTTTTTATTCACCGGTCCGACTGGCGTAGGGAAAACAGAACTTGCCAAGGCATTGGCTGTTGAATATTTTGGTTCCAAAGAAGCGGTCGTCAGGATTGATATGTCTGAATACATGGAAAAACATGCTGTATCAAAGCTTTTTGGATCACCTCCTGGCTATATAGGGTATGATGACTGTGGTCAGTTGACTGAAGCTGTTCGTCGCAGAGCCCATACCGTGGTTCTCTTTGATGAGATTGAGAAGGCTTACCAAGATGTTCACAGGGTGTTTCTTCAGATTTTAGATGATGGTACGTTGACTGATGGTAAAGGACGTAAGGTGGACTTTAAAAACACAATCATTATAATGACTTCAAATATTGGTAATAGCTTGATTGCCCAGGAAGACGAGGAAGACGAGATACGATTCAACACCGTCAAGCTTATAGTAGCTGAGGAACTGAAGAAAGAATTCAGCCCAGAGTTCTTGAATCGAATAGATGAAGTGATCGTGTTCAGAAAATTGAAAAATGCACAGCTAAAAGAGATTGCAGACTTGATGCTTGAGGAAGTTTACGGAAGGCTAAAGGCAAAGAACATCATTATACGAGTAACAGATGGATTAAAAAGGAAGATAATTGAAGAAGGGAACAACCTTAGCTATGGAGCAAGGCCATTGAAGAGGGCCGTTGTGAGGCTTTTGGAGGATAGCATTGCTGAAGGGATCTTGAATGGACTTGTAGGGGAGGGACGTTCTGTCATTCTAGACGTTAATTCAAACGGAAATGTTATCATGCTACACTGTGATGTAGCCGTAGGAACCAAAGATTACGAGCATTCTATGATTTAGGAAGATATATTTCGACTTTCTTGTGCTAGTTGCTATTTTTATTTTTATTGAGCTTCCGTCTATATCATGTAATAAGAAGTTAAATTAGATAGTACATGTAATTTAATGTCTTAAAAGAAGTTTAATATTTCGTCGAATCCTTAATAACAGGCCCTTATTTACTAACCCTGCAATTGCCTTGATCATTTACTAATTTTAACAAACTTGAAAGAGGGGAAGAACAAATTATGTGGCTGGGGAGTAACAGTGTAGATCTCGAAAAATTTGCCCTCGGAGGACCATCTCAGCCAGGTGGTTCTCATGTCTTTCTGCGCAAGTGACTTGTCCTGGTCGGATTGTTTGTTCCTTCTTTAACATGATTTTTCTAGCAGATTCATCTCCTATTTAGAGGCAACAACCTTGAAGTTTTAAATTTCCTCAAGAAATATGCTCAGTTATTTATGGCGGCTAGGTACTTTGAAAGAGTCTTCTTCTTCTTGTTTTTTTCTCGGGTTTGGTTGTCGTTTTAGGATTTTACTGGTTTACAGGAATACGTTACACTACAAGTTCGGGTTAAAATTTTACTTGATGGAAACAAAAAAATATTTAAATTGTAGAAAGTTATTTTACATTATTATTAAATTCAATAATTTATTAATCTAAAATATTTTTTATTTAACTTTTTACTTTGTTTAAATTTAAAATTAAATTATATAGAGTTTGATTTAATGTGACATAAATAACTAAATTTAGTTTATTCAAAGGCACCCTAACATATCAATAAAAAAAGTTTAAGAATAAAATTAAAATTAACCTAACAAACCTTCTGATCTAGCTTATTGCTTGGCTTAGGTTTAAAATTAATTTATATAAATGTTACTCTAATATAACCCATTTAACTGACTATTTGGAAGGCAGCTCGATTAATTAATAAAAAAAATTTAAAAAAATTAAAAAAATCAACTCTTTATTTATCATGGGTTAAAAATAAAATAATGTGGAAATTATCTCCATGTAATTTAGTTGATTTGCCTATTTTAAAGATAACCTAGATTATCATTAAAAAAATCAGAAGATAAAATTAAAAAAATAAGACTAAATTAAAAAAATTCTTAGTTATTAAAAAAATAAAAATCATTATTCATATTATAAATGAAGCTCCATAAAGTTCTTCCAAGTCTTTTAAATGCATGAGGTAATGGGTTTTTTTGGTTGTATGATTGAGAAGCATCTGTTAGGAATTTTATTAATTTGTAATTTCTTTTTATTATGAATTAAGTACATTACAATGCTGGTGGAATTCACTTGCCTTTGATTTACTTTTGTTCTGCGTTCGGGTGAAATTGCCCAACAAATTCTACGTTCAATTTTTGCTCTTTTTTTTTTCCTTAAAAATAATGTTCAGCTACCATCAAATAAATTGTTTTTATCTAATTAAATGATAAAAAAATAATAAGCAATGATATTATATGGAATGAATTTTAAAAAAATAATAAGCATCTGGAAAAAAAATTTCATAATAAAAAATATTATAGCTTAATTCTCGGATCATTAAATATAAAAAAAATAAAAAAAAAAGATAAAAATAACTCATTGACAAATATATAACTTATGTAATAAAATTAACCTAATTCAAGTTAATTTGTTAAATTTATATCCTAAATCATAAGATTAAAATAATTTAATAAAAAAATCATAAAGATTATTTTCATTAAAAAAAATATTTAATGATTATAGCTAGAAAAAAAACAATATTAGTCATTGTTAACTTCTTATATTCATGATCTATGTTATTAGACTAAAAACATTCTATTTAAAAAAATTATAAAATTCAATTCTCAATCAATTAAATATTAAAGGATTAAATTGAAAAAAAAATATACAAAATAATCCAAAAAAAATAAAAGAAAGGATAAAAATTAAAATAAAAAATAAATTATATTTTTTATTAAAGGGTAATAAAATAATTAAAAAATATTAAAAAATTAAAAGAATGAAGAATAAATTAAAAAATAATGTATCATAAATTAAAATTAAATAAAAAAATTAAAAATAAATTAAAATTTTATAAAAAAAATTAAGAATATAAACTAAAAATCAAAACTCGTGTTTTTCCCCTAAACTTCACTGAAATTAAGCTAATGCGAGAGGCTAAATTAAAATTAAATTATTTTCTTTGTTTTTCTCAGAACCAATCGGTCTCCTGATCATATTATTGAATGACCACCGGGAAACAAAACGTCACCAAAACTGAGAGAGAGGGGCAGTACGTCGAGATCCATCGGCAAGGCGAGCTAGATCTTGGAAACCAAACGCTCAGAGCAATTACCATCAGCAAGAATGAAAATCTCAATGATCGCCGCAAACGGTATAAACGCGGCACAGATCCGCTCTCCAATCGTCAAAGAACTCAATCTCTGCTTAACAAATACTAAAAAAAAAAAAATTAAAAAAAATGATTCACTTCAGAACTGTAGCCAAAAACATAACTAGCACAAAATAAATTAGACATCAAAATATTGATCAAAAATTAAATTATGATGATGATGTATGATTTAACGATAAATAAATTTTAAAAATTCAATGCTAAAATATAATTAATATAAAAATTACAATTATAAATTTAAAAAAATTTAGATAAAAACTTAATTAAATAATTTTATAAAATTATTTTGAAATAAAATATATAGTATTATTCAGACCAATTAAAAAAGTTAAGAGATTTTTATTAATAGTTTATGTAAATTACTATCTAAGACCAAATACTTAGATAATTTATTATTTATTATAATTTAATCTTAAAAAAGTTAATCTCAGATTCTAGATAATTCTAAATTAGTAAGATCCTTGAGAATCTAGAAAAAATTAAAAAATTATTGTGTATATAGAATTTTGAAAAACCCAATAATAATATTAGAATCATCATACAATTAGAGTTTGTGATTTAATGTTTTAATTGTTATTAACATTAATAAGAAGTTAAATTTATGTGCACAAGGCCAAGTTATACATCAGTGTCTCCATAAGGCTACTGTTTATGCTGGTGGCGACGCAGTTCGATGACAGCTAAGGCTGCCATTGATGAGGTTGTCGCTGGCGGGGCGCAATATGCCCCCTTTGGACGGCAAAGAATGATGAGTTCAAAATTATGATTTTACCCTGACAACTAATTTAGGGTCTTTAGAGTAGAATTAAGATTATGCTTCTGTAGCCTATATCTTATTACAATATCATATTGTCTTTAGCATAATTATGATTCTATCTCTACATATAAAATTATGATTTTATATAAAAATTAAAAGTAGAGGTTAAATTAGTTATAAAATTATTTTTTCTAATTAGATTAGAATCAAATTAAAATATTTAATTTATTTTTATTAGAAAACACACCTCAATTAAAAAAAAAAACCGTAGAGATGAGGTCCAAGAAAGTAGTATAAGAAATGAAAATAATTCAAATTTCAATGTAGCTAAGAGTCTATTTAAAAGTATGATTGTTTTTTAAAGTATTTTTAATATTAAAATGTATTAAAATAATATTTTTTATTTTTAAATATTTTTAAAATTAATGTATTAAAATGATTTAAAATATAAAAAATATTAAATTTTTTTAACAAACGCTCTCTAAGTATCTATGACAAAAAAACAGAAAAGATCTCCCAATTAAATATTTGATTATAATATTAGAAACAAAGAAAATGTGGTTATAATTGTATTTATATTTTAAAAAAATAAAACAAAAAGGAATTACCATACTCCTCCTTCTCAGCAAACACGATGAATTACAACGGTAATCTAATATAGTTTCTTTTTTTTTTTATCCTTTAGTTTTCTATTTATAATCCGTTAATTTCTTCTTCTTCTTGTTCTTCTTTTTTTACCCTGTAAGCTTAGCATTGCAATTATATAGGTATGGTACTAATAGGCTCTGCGGGTTGTTTTGTCTATCTATGTATAATCACCGTGAGATATTGAGAGAATATTTTGATATTTAATTAGTACTTGATTTTACAAAATAAAATTTATTTTTATTGATTTATAGCATGAAAGCTTTGATGATCGAGTTTGAGGCATAGACAAATATTAAGCCACTTTAATTTTATACATATAGGGTTTGCGTGCAGGAAAATATTTTTTCCTTTTTT
This sequence comes from Populus euphratica, assembly GCF_000495115.2. Taxonomy (NCBI): domain Eukaryota; kingdom Viridiplantae; phylum Streptophyta; class Magnoliopsida; order Malpighiales; family Salicaceae; genus Populus; species Populus euphratica. Next base: position 598,893 of record NW_011499975.1, on the reverse strand, counting down.
ATTATTTGGTGTATGTTCTTTTGTTTTCTTCTAATTGTATCCTCCCAAGCTTGTTTTTCTTAAATGACTTTAATTATTTATTTTGTTTGCTTGGACACAGGGATCTCACAGAATAAGGACAAATTTTGGTGGTCAATGCAGCGTGTCATTCTCTTCCACATAAAGCTACTATTGTGTGTATACGTGTGTGTGTTCTCATTCCTAGATATTTCAGGCAAACATGAAGTCTCCCAGGATCTCAAGTCAAAGAGACCTGATCTTGTCTTCATTGAAGATCGATCGGGTGTTTGTTTTATCCTTAGCTTAAAAACTGGACACAGCCCAATCTTTTTTCCTTTCTTTCTACTGTAAAAAATAAAAAATAAAAAATAAAATCTCCTTCCTCAAAAAGAAGTATTTAGCGGTCTTGCCAGAAAACGCCCAATGCCCAGGCCCAATCTCAGAGGAGCGTCTACCGGTTATCGTATTTAAAGGTTTTAATGTGATTTTTTAAAGGTATTTTTTATTTTAAAATATATTTTTTTTATTTTAACCAATCAAGATAATTTTAAAACATACAAAAAACTTTAACAAATGCTACACTCCCAAACGGGCCAGGTGGGTTGGGAGAGGCGGGGACGGCAGGGGGTATCCCGGTAAATCACTACTTGCAGTAGAAACACAACAGAGTCCTTGGTTTCATCACTGCTCACAGTACCAGAAAATTCAAATAGTAAAACAGGATAAGAAGATTAGTAGTATAGTATCTCCGTGAATTTTTATACCAATGCCTCTCTTTTTCCGGCAACTGCATTTTATTACTAGATTAATGATTTTCTTTAGTAATTAATTGATTGTAGCTGGCGCTGCTGCTCATTTTTGTGTCGCTGTGCCTGTCCATCTATCGATCAATGGATGTACCAGATTTTCAAAAAATCTCTCTTGGTAAGTTGGAACTCGCTTTAATTTTTCTTAGTAACTGTTGGTAGTGAAATTGTGAATTTCCCTTGTGCCATTTTATATCCGTGTATTGCTTGTTGCTTGGCTTCCTCAATCTTCGCTGAAGGATTGCCTTGTGTTAGCATTGGTATTCTATTTGATAATGGGTGTCTGGCATCCACATGAATCAGTGATGACGGCTTGGTTCTGTGAGGACTTGATGAGTATTTGCATTGCTATTTGTTTTCCGAAGTTGATTTCTTTACCAGACTTATTGTCTTCTCTTGCTATTGTTGTTTTCAGCAATGTAATGAAATGAAATTACAGGTGCGTTGGAGTATAAGAGGTGCAATTCTCCAATGGAGCCTCCGTGTAGATCTTTCGCATCAGTCAGTGCAGCTGAGAACAAACCATTCTATTTCTTACATGCAGTGTATGGTAAGTTTGTATCAAATTGGATCTACAATAAACTTATGTGCATGATCTTATGAATAAGTCTTTTTTGGAGAAAAAAATGGTGGCAGTACATTTCATCAATTTACAACGGCTGGTTAGTTTATCGCAATCATCTTCACACATATACTTTGGTGAGAGTTTTAACTCTATTTTTAACATGAGATCTGATCTCTCTTTCTTCTTCTTTTTTCGCTCTTTTTCAGTTGCAAATTCACATTTTCATTGTGTGTGTGTAAATATATACGCCTTCATGCCATGAAACGTTTCTAATGTCTCTGACAAGTCCAATGTGTAATATTGGTATCCATATTAGGTTAGATATTCAGTGGCCTTACTTTAGCTTCATGCTGGCCACCATTTTTTCCCCTTAAAGTGATAACTCTTGCTAAAATGAAAATCTCTTTGGTTTTTCTGAATGCCAAAAGCATGTCCATATACCCAACTGTTGCGGCTTATACCTGGGAAATCAATATAGATGGTATTCAGGATCTTGGCTGCATGATTTTTGCAAATTTGAGGAGCTCGCTGTTCTGTTGGCCAGCCTTGAGATTTTGTGTTTTGTTAATGAAATAGCAAGAATGGAAACTCAACTTCTAGCTTTTCTACAGTAGGCTTCCTAAATTTTTATTGTGGGTTTTACAGAGGGCATCATAGCTGGAGGTGCTGCAGGTGTTATTGCAGAAGCAGTTTTATACCCTATTGATACAATTAAAACTCGATTGCAGGCAAGTGGGCTTATTCAATCTCATTTTGCCTTAGTTTTTGCTCCGCATTGCATCCCATTACCAGAATGTTACAGACTAGCTTCAAGTCTGAAAAGAAATTCCATGAATTGTGCTATACTGAGCTTAGTTCTGACAGAAATGCAATTTCCTTTTTCTTCACCACACCTATTTCACGGTTGCATGATGCCATCATATTTTGCTTGTGCTGGATTTTCTTGGTAAAATTGTGGTTACTCGAGTGCAATTACTCTTTTTACTATATCTAGTTGCTTGATCGTAATTTGAAGTTTTGCTACACAGTGGCTCCTTGATCATTACTCAAAGTTACGCTACACAGTTGCTCTATGTCCAAATGTTATGTTTTCTTGGTGATTCTAAATATTTCGACACACTTCTTTCATAGCAAGTTTCATATATTTGGTAGGGAGGAGGACTTTTCAAACTGTGGCATGTGAATTGCGACTATACATGACAGTGGATGTGCAAAAGAATTCTATTGAGTCAAAAGAAAAGACTTAAACAAAAAGAATCCCAAATTTTGCACATTTTATACAAGTTATAAACTTTCTATTATTTGAGTTATGATGATAATCAATTGTACATGGTTTTCATGTTAGGCTGTTCATGGTGGAGGGAAAATCAATTTGAAGGGTCTTTATTCTGGATTGGCTGGAAATCTTGCTGGTGTCTTACCGTGAGTTTTTGGTTTCAATGTATATTCACCTATCCAGTGCGTACTTGAGAATGCAGATAGACAATCCTTTGGTGTATTGTTGGATAGGTGAAAATATGGTGTACTTTTGTATCAATGTTCTGTATTGCTGCTGCTCTTATCTGTACATTGTTTGTATGTTTCCTTTTTTTCATAATTCGAATTTAATTAGCACTTATTGTCGTCTTGATTATTAACTATTTTTGTGTTTGGTGGCATGCAGTTTATGGATCTATCTCTTTTCTTTTGCAGGGCTTCTGCTATATTTGTTGGCGTATATGAACCCACAAAGCAGAAATTGCTAAAATCTTTGCCCGAAAACCTCAGTGCCGTAGCCCAGCTGGTAAGATACCTGCCTAATGCACTACAACTTGGTAAACTAATTCTCAAGAATGCTATTTAATCCAGCAGTGTTTTTATGTGCTACCAGTCTTTAAATATTTTCCCCTGATAGTCCTTTCTATCACTTAGGCATTTTTAAATTTGCTTAACACGCTAGTAAGAAGGGTCCAAATTCATCCCTGTGCATCTTCAGCTAAACTATGTTGAAACTTGTTTGAAAAATAACCTATAGAAAAGTCAAGTCCTTCACTTTCATGCTCTGAGTTGCATATTGTGCACCTTCTTTTTTTCTTTCTTTTTTCTGCAATGGAGAGAGTCTTTAGGTTCCATCTACTGTATAGAGCCTCTCTTTGTTGATTTAATAGGGTACGTGACTTCATTCAGACTGCAGGTGCCATTGGAGGTGCTGCTTCTTCTCTTATTCGTGTGCCAACAGAGGTAATTTGGTATACTTCTTTGTTCTCCATCCTATCTTTGGTTCTTATCAGGTCTTTTCTCCCCGGAAATTTTTCAGGTTGTTAAGCAAAGGATGCAAACTGGGCAATTTGCTTCAGCCCCTGATGCCATCCATCTTATTGTCTCTAAGGAGGGTTTTAAAGGTCTCTATGCGGTATGCAACACTTCAAATTTTAAAATTTGATTTAGCACTTCCAAGTTTATTATGGGCTTACCTGCATGAGACTAGGTTTGATAGTGTAATAGTTCTGACAAGCATCATTTTTTCCAGAGCTACCTACATGTCATTTGGTGTACCATTTCTATACAGTGCTGCTTGATTTACCCCCTGCCTTGCTTGCCATTATGCACGTGAAAGCATATCTCATGAACTTTGTTGTTTATTTTAAACTTTCAGGGGTATGGATCCTTTTTATTGAGAGACTTGCCATTTGATGCAATTCAGTTTTGCATCTATGAGCAAATGCTAATGGGATATAAGTTAGCGGTAAGCTTTCTTTTACTCACCAGAGCTAGAGGCCCTTAAAATTTATTTGCATGTGTTTTTAACAATTCTGTTACCTGGCTATTGTGGATCTTATTATTTCCTTTACATCATGTTAAGAGGAAACTAATGAATCTCATGTGACTGTTCTACATGCTGCGGGTGAATTTATTAAGAAATTGTGCAGAAATGACTATTTTATTGTGTTTTTCTTTAGGCAAAGAGAGATCCGAAGGATGCGGAGATCGCTATAGTTGGTGCTTTTGCTGGTAATGAAGCATTCTCAGAAGCTTAAGTTCACCTTACTCTCTGGAGTTTTTGGTACTTGCACCCCTACTGTTGTCCTTGCATAAACTATTTTTGTCCTCGGCTTGTTATAAATGATGTGCTAGCTATTCTGAGCTGCAGTTTTTGCCATCTTCAAGCACTGATTCTTGATATGACCTACCAGTCTTGTGTTCTTATCGGAAGAACTCATTCCTTTCATTTAAGGATATAATTTTCTTCTTTGATATTCCATCTAAATGGAAGGGGTGATAAAAAATTCATGTCTCATCCTCATTAATCCTCTATTATGTGTCCTACAATACATATGATAGTTGCATTTGTATATAAATCTCTCCTTTCGTGAGAATCTCTCAGCTAATCTAGTTCACATGCAGGTGCAATAACTGGAGCCATGACTACTCCACTCGATGTAGTGAAAACCAGATTAATGGTCCAGGTAGAGATAATCTGTATAAGTTTTCTTTCAATGCATTTCATAAATCTTCTGTATCTTTTGAACTTTTGCACTGCTTGATTATCAGCCTTCTTCTTCCTCGTTAGTTGAAAATTACTATTGAATCTTCTTCGATCTTGTTGTCTGTTCAAATCTTTCAGGGATCTGCTAACCAGTACAAAGGGATTTTTGATTGTGCCAGGACCATAGCAAAAGAAGAAGGAACCCGTGCTCTTTTGAAGGTTGGTTCATTTCTTATCATTCTTCCCAAAATTTAAATAATCAAAATGAGGCGGTCAGTCTTTTCTTCTTTTTTTTTTTCTATTGTTTTGGTAGATATATTCACAAATCCAGAGGCAAATCCTTAGGTTTCAATAACATGGTACAGCTGCTCAAACCTGGGACCTATTTCTGACTACCCTTAATTTTTTTTTTTTCCTTCACAAAAAGACAATGGAAGCGATATACCGTTCTCACTTTTCAATTTACTTCTCAAGTTACTCGACCCAAATAAACAAAGCTGAATACAAGAGATGGTTCCATGCAGCTGACCAAACTAGTTAGACTTAGTTGAGTTGATATAAATATCAATTTGTACTCCCATTTAAACTTCATATACTTCTTCCTGGTGTCCATTCTTTCTTTTCAGGTAAGAAATCTGGCGTTATGTTCCTTACTAAAACAACAGCACCTGCTGTTATTCAATTTAGAGAAGTCAGATGTGGTTACTCCCCTAGTCTTGTGATAGTGGATAACTGATAGCTTGTGCCCCCATATCTTTATGCTCTTGGGAGTGTTCTTGATGACTTTGCATTTTGATTTTCTCCTTAGATATTGAAGTTTTATGATTTTTCTGAGAAGGTTTATACCATTTAGTTATAAAAGGGGGAACCTGGCCTTCTATATTTATATATCAGTTGATAAAAAATGAAATAAAGACCTTTTGGTGTTAGGGTTCAAACCTGGGTAAGCTTGATCACCCAATAACATGCATGCCTCTGAGCTGTGCTTCCATTTAAGTTACAAATTCCAAAAAACGTGAAAACTTTAGATGTCTTCTGATAAGTTAAAAGTAATGTTCGGAAAAGGATATTAAACATCTTCAGAAGTAAAAATTTTAATGAACAGATTGCAGCAGATTACACAAGACTTCCATTTATGGATTATGGACCATTTGCTGCAGGGTGTAGGACCAAGAGTATTATGGATCGGTGTTGGAGGTGCCATCTTCTTTGGTGTCCTTGAAAAGACAAGGCAAATACTCGCTCAAAGGTGCCCAGAGCCTAAGATGTGAGCAAGATTTAACTTTGCTAATCTCTAGGTTGAAACATTTCAACACACTTCAATGTCTGAATTTTTTGTTCACTACAAAGAAAAGAAAAGAGAAGGTTATGTATATTGTTCATCTCCACGGGCTTGTCTCTGACCAATAGCAACCCTTCTCGTGAATCTCGTTAATGTGGAAGATGAGCTTTTGATTATGGGATATCATAATATTTCAACTTCAGCATACTTCACATTATTTCTACTTTTATCTTTAAAAAATCGCTTTGATTGTGTGTAATTTATTATTGTTGTTGTTGTTGTTATTTGACAAAGCCTTTTTCCCAGCAGAGGAATACTAGTTTAATACATTATGGCTTGAATAAAAAATAAATAATCTTAAGAAAAATATAGGTTATAGAGAACTGTTTTTGCATTGTTATTAAAAATATGGTTCAATGAATTAATATTAGGATTTCTTGACTTGACTCTTCTCTAGTTTGAGTTTAGATAGAGTTAGTTTGAGTTTAGAATTAAATTATATGAGAGTTATTTTACTTGATTTGGTTGACTTAATAGATTTAAAAGTAATTTAAATAATTGATATTAAAAAAAATTAAAATATTAATATATTGAATCAATTCAAGCTTTGCAATTTAAACCGTTAAATCCATTATTTTTATTATATACTTCATTAAATTAAAGAAAAATATTATTTTTATTTAATTATATAATAATAAAAATAAACACATAAAAAATCAATCATAAATTAAAATAAAAGTTAAGTAAAGGGTTTCCATAGGCTATAACAAGCTCATTGCTCAATTACATGATCCGAGTAATGTCATGAAGAATAATATAATTTTTATTTTAAATTTTATTTAATAATTTAAATTTTTAAATTAAAAATATTTTTAAATATAATATTAAAATTTTATTGATCAAACAAGCAATCTTCTTATCTCTTGCTATCTCAGCCATGTAAAGTACTGCACAAACTCAGCCCATAAACAAAGTCTATCCCTTTCTCTTGCTCTCTCAGCCATGTAAAGCACTACATAAACTTAGCCCAGAAACAAAGTTTGTATTTGTTTCTTCTCTGGACAGACATGAGTTTTAAATATATTACCGAAATTGAGCTGTCATTTTTCTTTAATATTGGGATATGTTGGAAAACGGAGGTTCTTGGATATATAATCATTAATGGTATCTTTGAGACCGATATCCCTCAAGAATTTTAAAGTTGCTGGCCAAGAAATTCAGTTTCACCTAGAATTCTTCAAGATATAATCAATGAACGATAATCTGTCAGCTCTCTATCTGCAGGCTCCTTCTGGATGTAGCATGCAGCGAGCAGTGCAGTTCTGGTAGCAGGGTGGCACCGGATGAGCCACACATATAGTGATCGTTCTTTCATCTCTGAAGAGCTCCAGAGACACATCCGCAAAGTACATTCCATTGTAGGATATGCAGGCACTGATAAAAGATCTATTGTATTTGGTGCTGGCTCAACTCACTCCTTGACGCTGCAGTCCATGCTTTTATCTCAAGATAACTCTTCATCGCCTGCCAGGTTGGTTGCTTCAATTCCTTTTTATCCGGTTGGTACCACTCAGATTTTTTACTTTTATTAATTTCTTGAATTGACATTTTAGACGCTCCACTGATATCTGTGATAATTCTTATGTTGCTACTAAAGCCTTGCAGGTTCATGAACGGCAGGCAGACATTTTTCAATCAGTAAATCTCAATTCTCAAGGGGATACATCGTTATGGAAGAACAGTTCAGGCACTGGTACGGAAATAATCGAGTTTGTAACTTCACCAAATAATCCTGATGGGCAGCAGAATAAGGCTGTTCTCCACGGCCCAAATGTCAAAGCAAATGTCAAAGCAATCTATGACCATGCGTATTGCTGGCCACATTTTACAGCCATTCCAGCTCCAGCAGATGGTGACGTGATGATATTCACTCCACATTTTACTTCTATAAGAACGAATAAATGTACCAAGTCAACATAAATCAATGTTTACTCGGCATTAGTTTATTAAGAGTCTGAGTCTGACGCCTACTGCACAAATAATTAGGAGTTTGACAGCAGATTTGCAAATAATGAAAAATGAGTTATGTATTTTTTTTGTTGTAAAAGGTTCCGTATAAGCTAGTGCATACATACCTCATACCTGAACTGACCTTTTAGGCAACTGTCTATGGTTTAAAATGTTGACTTTCAGCTTCCTCTTCAATAAAAAGCAAAGGAATACAGAGACAACAATCAAGATAAAATAAACCTCTGAGTGCACCCTCCAGAAAACTTCAAGCCCGCACTTGCTTTCACACCTACAATCATTAACACTTCGTAGGCTCCCCTTCGTTGTGACCTCTGGATCAAGAATAAAGTCCAGAGTCATGGCTGCTTCTTCCAGTGATATACGTGTGGTTTTTGGTTTGTACCCAGGCATAGTGGCCATAACTACAGAAACAGTTGCCCCGTTTATATTAGAATTCCACAGCAATCTTAAAACCATCCAGTAAATAAAAAATATAGGATTGCAAGATCAATATATAGTATTCCAAGATCATACCGGATTTTGAACCAAGAAATGTTTGGGTAAAATGAACCAGAGGTCCCTACACTATTGATCAAAGCACAAAGAGTTTCTAAACAAATTATTTGAAACAAATAGTCCCTGAACAAAATTAAGAGTACAAATTAGTCCTGTTAAGTGACTTCCAGTTTCGATCCAATATGGATTCAAGTAAAATCATGTGTGTAGCACATCACACCCAGTCCCACTTAATAGAATGATAAAAAATATAGGTTTCGATCCAATAATTTATTCAAGGATTCTTTGCACTCTGACTGAATAATTGTACAGGGGCTCTGGTACAATTTACCCTATGTAATTCAATGATTTAACCAATAGCTAAATCAAAGGCTACATAATAGTGTTGGGAATATGCAATGAAGGCTATTAAATCAGAATAAGATTTAACATTTCATAAGATTAATAATTTCATTTACAATTCAAACTCCACAAAGTTTTTACTTTTGGATGGAACAGTGTTCTGGGTGATATTTTGGCGCAGCATTGTCGTGTTGCCACTTAAGGAACAGATTGGCTTTCTAACATTACAATATTCATCGAAATGAGTGATACTGTTTTGTCAATTTTGAAGTACTATTTGTTTACTTTAAACCTTAAGGAGACTCCATGTTTTGCCAAATTGCTAAAGTTTAATCCTCACGTTTTGGTTTTGGTACACGTCAATATATGACATACCCAAAGTTTAATCCTCACGTTTTGGTACACGTCAATATATGACATACCTTCATATCTCTCCCCTGGAGCAAGTAGCCGATGGTAATCAGCAAAACCTCTACCAGCTTTAACCTGTGAATTGAAGTTAAGGAGTTGCTAAGGAATATGTTACCAGAGAAATATGATGACAAAGCAACAACTTTCAAAGCAATGATAGAACATTTCCTTAAAGGACTGGCCCACTGGTTTGGTTAGCTATATACAGAAGCTTGAACTTGATATCCCAATCAATGTTATTATGTAATAACCAACCCAAAAGTTCAAAATGAAAGTATGTCAAGATGCATTTTACATAGCATTGAAACAGTTCTCAAGAGAAAAGGGAAAACAAAAAAACAAATAATTTTCCCACTATTAGAGCAGAGACATACCGCATGATGCTATGGTTTTGAATAGAGACACTACATGGACTTGAAAGATTTCTTGATCATGGCAAAAAACAAGACAATAATTTGTTTTTGGTGATGGATATTACAACATCCACAACCAATTTCTGAAAGAAAATCTCAATGTGCTGGAGAACAGCAGAACAAACTACAACTCCCTAGTAACAATAGAGAACAATCAAAAACAAGATATATAAATGGTTGTGAACTTACTGTGTAATTTATTCCCTTGATCGTAACAGAGCCAGGGAGTGGCATTCCAGTATCTGACGAAAAGATCCTTCCATGTATTCCTGTCTTTAAGCATAAAAGACATTTAGATAATGATTTGACACTTTGTAAATCAGATATATGTAGTTGGCATGACTTCAGAAATAAACTGTGATCTCCTTGAGCCTATAAATTATCTAAAATGATTTGATCAAACAAACAATAATGATATTTAGTTTTAATAACATGAATATGCAATCCACATGGATAGTATTGTTGCTTAGATATCTGAATTTCAAATCAAATTCACATTCAACTCATCCAAACTAATGTTTTATGAGGTATGAAAGTGGCGGTATATATTTCAATAAAAGAAATTTTAAAAATCCTCATTTGCATGACAGCATGTGTATTTGCCATGAAAATCATTTATGAGGGTTCCTAGTTCCTACTACAGATGTCACAAAAAGCAGGAAAAAAACTAATGTATGAATACATGAGGAAAAAAATTAATTGCCACACTGCAGCCTACCTTCACTAGGCTGGCTGCGAGGTTCAGTAAACTCATTTTGTTGTACTCCCAAAGAGTAGGAAGCTGTCCAGGTACATGGCAAGACAGATTAAGCAATTGAATGATGTAAGATGGAAGGGAATAAAGGAAAGTGGGAGGACAGGGTCACAGGGGTGATGTACTGACAATTAAACACGGATACAGCTTGAAAAAAAAAAACACTGACCTCATTGGCATTAGGCCATTTGTTTTCACTAATCTCCAAGGTCAATTCAAAGCATCCAGCATGTATATAATTCCAATCTTGCATTCCACCATATATTGGGTACCTGCAGCAAGTTTTGGTTAATGTAGTCGCTGAGCAACAAATAAAGGAAAAGAAAAGCAAAACTTATACAGGTGCAAATATATACTCTTGAAGAATGATTTATGCCAGTGCAGTTCTTGTGCATAAGAAACAGTTTAGAACTTGCCATACCAAAATGCTCCATTTGTGATTCCTCCAGGGAATTCCTTGCTCAGAGACATGTTATGGTGAGAATGACTATATATGCCCGCCATGAACCGGAATGTGTCATCATCAGGGCATGCATAGTAATTTCTCCTGAAATTGGTTGCACATAACAAGATAAGCTAAATGCGTAAAAGAACAGAAAAGAAATTCTAGGCAGGGCATAAATTATTGCAAGGCAACTTAATTATGGTGTCTTCAGTGTCAGTGAGAGCATTTAGGGAGCCAAAAAAACAGAAAAACATGAGCTCCGCTTCATGAAATTACTTGTGGCATCTTTTATACTGGCAGAACCTAAACTATGCATACACTAAACCTGAAATATAGCCATAAGAAAACTATTGAAAGGAAAGATTTGTTTAGAAACCACATCATGGTGACGATGCCTAAGATACATGTCATTTTTTTTTTTATGGAAACCTAAACTACAAAAAAAAAGGTGTGAATCAATAAAACCATCTAATAGATTAATGATCAATGGCCGAATTGAAAAAAAAAATCGTTAAAAAACAATGCAGAAATAAATGGAATGGGTTTGAATAAGCATGGTCAGCATGGCAATAGTACCAATCACCAAATGGATAGCATGTGCGGAGGAACTAAAGGATCAGTAACGAAACATGAAGAAAGAGGTACTCCTTTCAAGTTACATATCTATGCAATAGGCATAATTACCTTTTGTCCTCAGTACCATCCCATGGGTAATTTGCAACTAGGGCACCCTGAGAATAACAAGAAGCAAGACTAAGAAGTATGATTAAGCAAGACAAATCCCCATCCCTGTGTTTTCAACGACCTAGTAGCACTCACAAAAGCCCATAAAAAAGTTCATTTCTTTAGAATCAGCTGAAAGTGGCTGGACAAGTCAACCCAGCAACAATGATACGTTGAAAATGTAAAGATGTAAAGAAGGAAGAAAAGACAAGTTCTAAATTTCAGGATGAACAGATGTGAATGAATGAAGATCAAGTCTTCCATTTCTGATCAAGAAGAATGCCACTTGCAATGTTCAAAAATTTGATTTTGGGCACATATTGATATAAGAACCAGCAGATGTTCACATACCCATATGATTACTTCACCCCTCTTCATGTGAATTAAAAATTGTCTTTTAATTCAATCACAACATACAAAGTACACGGTAACATGCCAAATTAAGTGCCTATCACTCTTAGCTTAAAAAAACAAAAATATTAAATTATTTTTAATAACAAAAAAAACATGGTATGTACATGCTTTTCACCAAATTCGTAACATAATGGAAAAAAAGGAGTCAAAGCATTACCCCGTGCAAACTAGCAGATGCTGAAAATTGTATCTCTCTCAGCCAATTCATAACTGCTCTTGTTTCTGGTTGGCGTGCATTTATGTCATTATTGAGTGGAAAGAACTGGCATTTCATCTTGGTTAATTCTTTATCATAATTCACTCACAACCGAGTCTAGAAAAGAAATGTAGAACAAAATTCAACTAGTTCATAAAATAAAGCAACATGCAGGAACATTTCATTTCACAATTATGGCAATTTTATAATTTTCTTTGATAGTGGATCAAACAATTTGGACACAAGGACTAGGTTCTGGTAGATAAGATCATTTCAGTCACAGAAAAAATGTTCAAGTTCCAACATATGTATTACATGTGAGTATTATTTGAATTTCAATCTCGACCTGAAAGGTTCAGAACCAATGATTGGACCACTTGTTGGACAAAATACTATCAAAACCACAATTATATAGTTAATCCCACATATTAATATTTTAGCAATGCTATTAGTCTCAAACTGTTTATTATTTTCTTTCTTTCCCCTCCTAGTCCATCTCTTAAAAGAAAAGGAACCCAATCATAGTACTTGCATGAAAAATATATTCCAGAAATTACTCCAATTAGAATTCTTTTGACATGGTAAAACGATTCAGAGATTCTAAAAGTTTTTTTATCAGTCAGGATTGCAACTTGTGTCATAAGATAAAAACATGCAGAGCAGAACTGTAACATGTTACACATTGTAGTATTCATCCTCATCATAGCAGAGTATAATAAATTGATTTCAGGTTATATCTGGATTTGCCCCAAGAAAATAACAAAATCTGTGACAACAATGAAGTACCTGGTCTGGAAAATCTCGATTTAGATCAATATTGTTAGCATTACCACGGCTCCTCAAAAAATAACCATCAGGATTCATGGATGGAAGAATATGAAGGTGAATATTTTCTACAATCAATCTGGCCTGTAAGATAACAGAAGACTTGAAAATGAACCAGATATTTCTGTGAAGCATGCTTTGTTGCAGTAGTGCAAGTTATTAACCGGTGCACAAAGCAACAGGAAATTTCTATATTCATCAGACTAATTTGACTAGAAGAATTGAATGCAAACATGATGTTACCTATGAGAGCTTCTGAAACAAGGATACGAAACAAATAAAGAAAAAGTTTTGTAAGCAAATGTTCATATAATGTGACCAGGAATGGTCACAAATGATCAATACTGTAATTCTTAGCCTTTCTTGATGGCAGTAAATTTGGCTTAATTTAGAAAAGAAAAATGGATTACACCTGGAAGAAGACACATAGAGTCTGTCAAAGACTCCTAAGTGTAAAGGAGATAGTGAAGACATGGATAGAAACCAAAGAATAAATGTGCAGCTAATAGAAGTTGGGAAAAAAAAGCACATGCAATTAAACTGCAAAATAAAGTTCAAAAACTTTAGATGCAGACATGTAATGAAAGGAGAAGAGAAATACCAAGGAATCCTTCATATAGTTATCACATATCCAATTAGCGAGACATAACAGAAGCTCACGACCTACAGGTTCATCCCCATGGACATTTCCAATGAACTGAGAAATCAAAAGGAAAAAAAAAATTCAGTCACCTAGTTGCTCGCAGCAAATATTACACATTGCATACATGCATATGGCTGTAAAAGATCATTCACCTTGAAAGCAGGTTCAGGCTCTTCCTCCCCAGGCTTGTCAGAAATCTCAATAACCCACTACAGCCAAAAAAAATCAGAAACCACCTTTGTAAGAAATATGTAGTGCAGGTAAAAAAAATAGGAAAGAGGGAACTAAATAGAGTGAAACAATTACCAGTGGAACTCCATGGACACTCTTTCCAATACTGATTTATCCATTCCAGGAATCCCTCAACGAGAGAAACAAACACGTCAGCAAAATCACCTTGAAACCAACAAAAAAAAAACTATATTCGACAAAACCTCCAAGTATATAAATCACTTCCCGAATCATTTATGTATCAAAACTCAATAGAAACAGTGTCACCGCAATTAATTTCCAGCAAAGAATCATGAGAATAACCTGTAAATTCTAGAAATATTACTGCATCTTCGACCGAATTCTTTGACAGCCTTTTCAAGATCAGAGTTAGTCATGTATCCTTTAGCTCTATCATCACTGTTCCCACAAATTTTTGCCACATTTAAATTTCAAAAAAAAAAACCTACGCATATTCAAAAAGCATAAAAAATCAAATAAAAATAAGCTTTAAAAAATCAATTAAAAAAAGAAAATGAGATCGTAAAGTACCTTAACTTAGACGGTTTATCCTGGAATAACTGCCTCCTTATAGAATCCGAATAACTAATTCTACTACCATTTCTAATACCTGGAAAATAAATAAATAAAACAATGCAATTATTTTGCGGATCATCACTAAAACCTAAATCGTAATCGAAATCGAAAACAACAATCATAAACCGCGGAACCGATATTTTAGAGAGAGGGAACTGACCTGAAGGAAGAGAAGAATGGAGAGGGCCGCGAGCGATGGAAGAGGAGATAGAGAGAGAGAAAACGAGGAGAGGGAAGAAGAAGAAGAAGATTTTCATTTCTGCAAACAAAGCGCCAGGTTGGGCCAACCATCTGATGTTTGCAGCCTGCTGAATTTTAGTTTCTTCTACCTGTAGTAGAGTCCACAGGGGTGGTATTTATATTTATTTATTTACTTTAGTTTTGAACGTTGAATATGGAAGGAAGGGCAGGTGGGATAGCGGGGGTTGCGCACGTCATGCTGGAGACGGACGATTCTACGTGGATCTGGGCTTGGGTGAAATGGCCTATATAAAAATTTATTTTTAATAAAAATATATTAAATTAATTTAAAAATAAAAATAAAAATTTTGAAAAGCGTTTTGCAACTGCTAGCCATGGACAGGAGCAGTGCTTTCTCCATGTCCTTGGTTACAGGTCTCTGGATCGTGTTAATTATATATTTCACAAAGACTGAATTACAAGGCAACGTCAGAGGCCTGTTGCCTGGCAATCCAAATTCATCTTCTTCTTGCTTGAATAGTTCTCTAGCAATCGTGTTGCTAAAATATTCCAATGGAAGCACAAACCGTTTCCGATCATTACTGTAAACAACAAGGTGTCCCCTCTCAACGGTGGATGATGTGCTGCAACCATCTTCATCAACAACCTCCCCAATGGTTGTTGGCATTGTGATTCTTTTTCGGCTAAGAGCAGCCAGCTTCTTCGATTTCCTCACCAGTTTGATAAACTTTTTTTCATTAATAATTTTGTTTTCACTATTAAAAATAATTTTTTAAAAAAATAAAAGCAGTTTGATAAACTTTTTTTCATTGGTCATTTTGTTTCCACTATTAAAAGTAATATTTTAAAAAAATAAATTCTAAAAAAGTAAATTATTTTTTATATTTAATAGTGTAATAAAAAATAAGTCAGATAACACTTTCCAATATTTTATCATGTTATAAAAAATAAGTTGAAAATAATTTATTAATATTTTATTTTTTTAAAATTTATTAAAATAATGAGGAATAAATCTTATAAAATAAAAAATTAAATGGGAATGAAATTGAAAAAAATATAATTTCATAAATTATCTCAAATAAAATAAATAATAATCAAAATAATAAAGATCAAATCTAAAAAATTAAA
>NW_011499975.1:500206-582920 GCF_000495115.2 Populus euphratica | reverse complement strand
AAATAAAATAAGTAACAATCAAAAGAATGGGAAGCAAATTTAATAGATAAAAATTTTTAATTAAAAGATGATAAAGAAAAAGCAAATAACAATTATAAAAATAAAGACCAAAATTAATATAAAAATTATATTCTAATGGATGAAATTAAAAAGTAAATATTTAAAACAATATATATATATATATAGCAATAAAAAGTTTGAGAATTAAATTTGATATAATCAGTAAATAATATGATATTTTTAAAATTTTTACAACTTTCAAAATGTATTTTTTATCCAAATTTTTTAGAAAAATATTTTTTTAAAAACCAAGCTAAATTTTTTAACCAAAAAATATTTTTTGTTGATTAATTTTTTTAATAATAAATAAACATAAAAAAATTTAAAAATTAATTTTTTAAAAATTACTTTTCAAAAAATAAACATGTATTTAATATGATATGAAACGGGAAAGTTTTCCAGATAAGATAAAATGAGCCTTATAGGTCTTACAAATGCTAGGCGCTATTTTCCTGCAATGAAGGAGATAGTGGAAGTGGATTGTTTATTCATTCACAGAGCCAGAGGCAGACCATTTATAACGCAGCCTTCTAATGCCAGAATACATGGGAAACAAAGCCATGCGATAGGTGGTTGAGAGGGACTTTCAGCAAGGTGCCCATGTTTGCTTTTTTTTGGCAATCAGCGCACGAAAGTGGATCACAGATGTGAAGGTATACACTAATGATCCCATATATGCCACTGAAGGACTTCCACATGAGTATTTACAGAGTTCAATATGCACATTGATCAGTATTGACATGGAGTTGCGGGATTGTTGGTTCTTCATTCAGGAGAGAATATGATAAGGCACAGCATGTGGAAATTGACATGAGCAAAGGTTTCTCCAGGTTTTTATCTGCTCCTCGTCGGATTAACACGAGTATGTACTCCATGAAAAATGCTTCGCATGGTAATGTGATTGGTCCATCACTTGGCAGCCCAAACTCATCTTTAGATAATTCAAATAGCGCTCTAAGAATCCCACTGTTAAGATATACTAATGGAACTAAGAAGCGCTTTTGATCAATTGTGTGGACAACCAAATGACCCTTGTCAGCAAGCACAGATGTTCTTTCATCATTCCATGTTGTTCGTGGCAGTGAGTTGCTCTTCCTGTTGATAGAAGCTAGCTTCTGCATCTTCTTTCCCAACTTGGTGAGGATGCTGGAACTATTCATGTCGGAATACTTGGATACAGAACTCGGAAGACTTGAGGAATGTACAAGAGGGTGGAGCTATGAGTTTTGCTGAGTGGAATACAAACTGATCAAGCAGTGATTTTTATTTATACAGGATAACAAGGATTGTAATTCTTGTTTTTGTTTATTTCTTTTTTACAGGGAATCACCCATCATATCATCCATCTTTTGGTTTCGTTTTGACTCAGGAATCTGTCGAATAACGTGTCTAGTAGACTATTGACCTGGTATGTTTTGAAGAAGGTTGCCTTGATTTTATCAAGGATCTGCTTTTTTCATGCACTGAGTAACAGCACAGTCAAGGGTGCTGGGAAAGAATTTTCCAGATAGAGCATAGGACATAGGAGTAGGACAGTCTAACTTGTTTTAATTAAAATCAAAAATACAATATTTCTCTGTTTCAAGAGTTGAAGAGGAAGCTTATATTTTGTCTTGCAATACTAGCTTCCACCTTGTCAGTATAGGACTGTACAATGGAAGTAGCCATTGAGATCAATAGTCAGTATGATATGATAGCACTCAGGATTAAGTTGCTTATTGGTGTTGTGATTGCGGGAGGTTGACCCGCAATCATAAATATTATTATTTGGTAATATTTTAAAAGTAATTTTTTATTAGGGTCCCATTATTAATTGTGATTATGCCACAAATTTAGAAGAAGTAATTTTGTACTGTTTGCTGTGCTCAGAAATTCCATGAACAGTTAAGTTATGTTTGATTCTTCTGGTCGGGTCAGACTAGTTTGAAATTTAGAATGTATTAAATTGAGTTTGATTTAATAAAATAAAATAAAATATTTTATTTTTAATTATATTTTATTAAAAATTTAATATGATATTATATAAATTAAATAGAAATCGCTTGATAATGTAATATTTACAGAATTTAATCACAATCCTAATTATATTTTATTTGATGTTGTTACGCTTTTAAAAAATTTATAAAAACTGTAGTACTTGTTAGATGTATTTTATATGTGATAGAATTACAGATAGTTTAATGAAACAGTAGAAAATATTTTATACAAAGTATTATTTATTTCATGATATAATAATAATAGTTAAATCTATAATATTTAAATTAAAAATCATTAATATTAATATAAATATTTTTTAAAATTATTTTATAATTTCAATTTCAAAAGTATTTTTAACTAAACACATTAAATTATTTTTTATTTAATTTTAATTTCAATCGTACTTTTAATCAAACATATATTTTTTTAAATTAATTAAAAATAATTTTTATAAAATAATTTCATCCAAACAATAAATAAATATTATCAAACACACCTTAAAACAGTGTAATGCGACAGAAAGGGTGATGCTCACAGCAGAGAAAGTTGGAGTTCACCAGAGGGACCAGGGTGGCGCCAGCAATATACAATAGGGTTTGCGTTTTTCAAGAGAGCATCCAGGAATTCAGGCGGTGGTTTTTGAATGAAACGAGTCTGTTCGGGCTGCCTATTTGCTCCTCCTACTTTTTCTCCTTTTCTTCCTCTTTTCCCCACCGGGCCTTAGTTGGGCCGGGGGTTCTCCTTCTCTCTTTCTTCTTTTCTTCTTCTTCTCTCCACCTGGCCTCGATCAGGCCAAAGGTTCTGTTGGGTTGTCCCTCTAGATTCGATTGGGCTGGCCTTTTCTTCCGTCTCCTCTCTTTCTCACCTTCGGATGGGCCTTTTAGATTTGAGGGTTTGACTGGTCTACATGGAGGAGGGTCCTGTTGGGCTTATGGAGGGTCGGTTGGGCTTCATGGACAAGGGTTTAGTTGGGCTGTCAGCTCTTCCAGCCCACTTCTTCTTCCCTCTTTTTTGTTTTAGATTGTGGTAGCCATTGTTTTTTTTTTAAATTAATACATTAAAATGTTTGTTTTATTTTTTAAAATTTATTTTTAACATCTGTAAATTAAGATGATCTAAAATCATAACAAATTAATGTATAATAAAAAATTAAAAATATATTTTTTAAACACAATAAACAAAAAACATAGCTGAAATTTGAAATGGTAGTTGGTCCACCTCCTTGATCCAGATCTGAATTAGGGCGGACTGCAAGGCAGGGGAGCATATAAGCCCACTACGACACAAGCCCAGTCCTATCTACCTAGCCCAACTGCAAATAAATCCCTTAACTCGCAGCACCAGGCAGCCCTAATCAGTAATTAACTAGTGATTTATGGTTTGTTTTTTAAATAATAATCGGGGTGAGCTAGACGTTAATGGAAGGCAAAGTCAGAGGATAGCATAGAACCGCCGTCCAACCTTTTCAAAATGGTAGATGATTGGCCCCAGACAAGATCCTTGTCCAAGGACCCACCATGACAGAGCGCAGAGCACGTGTACGGTCAGGAAACGAACACCAGGTCACCAAGTAAAGGGTTGAAGGCCCTGGAGGGTTTTTTCCAATTGGGAGCAGGGTAACTATCATGCTTGATGGCCTTGGTGAATGAATAAAAAACTGCGATGATGGGTGCCGACGGACCCCACCATGTTTCTTTTCTATGTTTTATTGTGAGTGCGTAACCGACTTTCACCTCCCAATGCAAACTTTATGCCATTGTTTTTTGTCGTTCTGGATTCTTCCTTTCTGCGGTCATTTTCTCAGATTAAACACATTCCTCCTTGTGATTGTGGTCATTTTTTGACCTCCCTCTCTGTACTGTACGAGAAAGTATATTCCAAAACCAAAGAAGCCCCAACATATTTTGTTGCTTAAATGCTCCGTTTCTTCGTTTATTAGCTTGCGAAGGGAGATCTTGACCCCTCTGAACGACGTTGTTAAAGGCCCGTGACTCGGTTTCATATCACGAGTATTATTTACTAGAAATGATTATGTAAATAAATTTAGTAATGAATGAGAGTTTAATTAATTAAATTCGTGTGATAATATTTCTATTCGTTATTTTATCTTCTGAAAACAATTTGTATAGCTTCGTGGGCATTGCATGTAAATTTTAAAGCAGGTGATAGTACCTCGCTATAATGAATTTCGGAGAAGGCACCGGATTGATGGCGTGAAGTGTACCGCTGATAGGTGGACGAATGCGATTACACGAGAACGCCGCCCACAGCTTGCTGTCTTTGTCCGTTTTGTATATTGAATGTTTTATGCAGTTAATTTTTAAAGATTTTTTTAATATATTAAAATAATATTTTTATTTTTAAATATATTTTTAATATTAATATATTAAAACAATATAAAAATATCCAAAAATAATTTAAATAAAAAAATAACCCCTTTAAAACATGAAAACAAAGTAAATGTCCATGCCGTAAAAGAATTGGTTGGGTGGATTGAATTGTTGATATCCAAAAGGTGATGTTGTGATTAGCAATTTCATCGGCATTGATTCTTTTGTGATTTTCGTTTGAAAAATCTAAAGCAGTCAATTGATTACCTTAACTTTTTTTTCATTTGCATATGGCTTCGAGTAATAGCAGTTGTAAATAACCAACTTTCACCTGTAATTATTATATAGGTACTAAAATGAAATGGTGATGTTTTTATAGAAATAGTATAATTATAAATTTTACCAATTATTTTTGTTACCATTTTTCTTTTTATCTTTATTCTTTTGTGACATTTTTTTTTTGCAATTTTTTTTTAAAAAACATATTATTTTTTATTTTTTACACTTTGAATATTTATCGCTTTACATTTCATACTATTATTTTTTTTTATCTTTATTCTTTTGTATTTTTGAAAAAAAAACAATTGTCTTTGCACTTTTTTTTGAAAACTTATTATTAAAATAATAAAAAAATGATGTTTTATTATAGCAGTTACAACATTATTTTATTTTTCTGTTATGTTAAAAATAAGCTTGAGATTTTACAAGTTCTTATTGACTTTTATAATTATATATAAGCTTCGGCATTTTGATTCATGATTATATTTTTTATTTGGTGACAAAAAAAAATGTTAAGAACACTTATATATTAATTCTTTCATGTTAGGAAAAAATATTTGACCTATATCAAAGCGGGTTAAATAGACACGTTGACACTTTGTTTTTTGTATTTACTGGCATTTAGATAGTTTTTAATGTATTTAATTAAATGCATGCATGGATCTTTTGATTTATAATTAAAATTTTAAAAAAATAAAAAGCTTGCATTCTTTTGCAAATAAAAAATATCCAAACTAGTTATAATTATTATAATAAACTCTAAACTAAATGAAAAATCATTATAGAAATCTATAATGAATCCACAATGTTTTCTCATTTCCCCTCTCTCTATATGAAAATAAAACCTTGCACTAGAGTTATTGTGGTCTTTTTCATATGGACATATTTGAATCTGAAAAAATCATGGGATGCACAAGAATCTTTTTGCATTTTATTTGAATAGTACAATTACCAAAATAATATTTTATGCAAAAAAAAAAAGCTTTGTACAATGGCATTGTGGTCATTTTATTAAAATGAATAGCAAAAAACTAGGATGCCCACTGGGTAAAGTAATTTTTACACTTTCTTATATGGGTATTTTTATCTTTGTCTTTATGATTTTTTTTTTAAAAAAAAAATTTTAGGTTGACTCAAAAAAAAATTTGTTTTTCAATAATATAAAATAATAAAAGAAAATCATTGTTAGCAAGTGAAAAACATTCCCTGGTAAGTAGATGTTGACCACATCTTTCAAGTGAAACATATGATTGTATCCTATCATTAAATGTTACCTCTCATGGCTACATTAGAAGTGCTCTAACATTTTTTTCCTAGAGATATAATATAATGGTAAAGGATAAATAATTTGTCGCAGATGGTTTTTTTCTCTCTCCTCCCCCAAAAAAAATGCATGTTAGCCCTTTTTTATTTTGGTTTTTCAATTTCAATTTCAATCCCTGTTCTTTTAATTTTGGTCCTGACTTTTTTATAAAATTTTGGTTTGTTTTTAACCTTCGACCTTCAATTATAAATTGTCATATATTTTCCTTTTCAATCCATTTCTTATTTGTTTTATTTTATTTTTTTCATTGATTCTTTTGTTAAAGTTTTATTATTTTCAACTTCATCGTTCAATCATATTTCATAGTTTATTATTTTTCTCAAATTTGATCCTCTAATCATAGAATCTTTGTTCCCTATAATTTATTTTTTATTTTGATCTCCGTCGTTGTTCTTTTAATTATAATTTTTTAAGATCTTTTTGCATATTTTTTTATTGGTTTCACCCTTTAAAATTTGATTTACAAGGGATTGAACTTTATGGTTTTTCTATTTATGGTCCTTTTAGTATGACGACTAGGTCACATGTTTTAAAAATTAATTGGAGTTGGCATTCTTATTTTTAGCTCATTTTATTTTTTGAATCCATCATTTGAAACTATTTTTTAAAAAAAAACAATTGGCTATGTGATTTTCTTAAATTTGTTTTTTATCGGATTATTCTAGTTTCATAAATTAAGTTATGGGTTTTGAAGGTCAATCGGGGTTGACTCACCTCTTATTATCTGGTTTACACGTCAATCACGTTAACTCATGCTATATGTTTATCCAATTTCATACTTTCAAGTTTTTTTCTAAGGTTATTGTGATTTTTTACTAGTAGAAATTGTATATAAAATCAATTTATTAAACTTGATTGGGCTTGTAGCTCAAATCATTTCTTTTTTAAAAACAAACGTGTTTATTATACTTGGACTATCATTGCCTTTTTATTATAATTTTTGTTTTTATTTTAATTGACATCATTTGAAAAAATATTTTTTAATTTATGTTTTAATAAATATCCCTCCTTTGTGATTTTGTGATTTTTTAATTATTTTTTATGTATTTAATTTTTTGCGATATTATCTTGATTTATTCATTTAAAAAAATATGTCTCATATAGATGAAATTTATTTTTATTTTGAAAAAGATAATATTCACAACATGTACAATCTTGCATGATATTTTTTTCCTTTTATTTCACTCAGTCAATTTCATATGCGTCCATTTTTATTGTTCTTTGATTGAATAAAAAATTATTCATAATAAAAACAGATCTATAAATACCAATGAGTGAATATTTCATTTTACAGGAACAAATATTTTAATTTATATTTATCTTTTTATTTTCTTATTTTCACGTTTAATTATAATTAATTTTTATTTATTTATTTACATGTATAATTATCGATTTATTTAATTAGATGATTGCATAAGCTAAAAACCAAGTTTTCCTCTAAAGACATTATTCATACCCTCACATTTAATAATCGCGGACTCATCGTTCATAATTTTTATATTTTTTTATTTTATTCCTCAAACACTTTTTATGTGATTTGAACATTTTATGGCCAAATTAGAGGACACTTGCATCAGATTTCTTAAGGAAGAGCAAAATTAAAAAAAAAGGATCAAAATAAAAATAAGTATTGGTTTCAATATTGGGTCAAAACATTCACCTTATACTCCTAATTTTCAAATTATAAGTCTATGATCCCTCTAGTTTTTACAAATTTAATTTTAATTCAAAGCTTAGTTGTTTTTATTTTTCAATCTCTAATTTAGGATATAAAAGAAAATGATTATAATGAAATAAATAAAAACTATCAGTTGCAGTTGATGCGGATTATAATTTTTAAAAAAATGATTATAGTATTAGTGAATTTCATTGAATGTAGGTTTTTTATCCTTCAGTTTGGATGAGATAATAAATTTGGATCAACGAAGGTTTTTTTTTTATATTTAGTTTTGGGTTTTGGATGATTTCTATGTTATTTGAGGCTTTTTGCAAGTCTATCAAAATATTTAAAATGTTTCATAAATATTTTGTTTTAGAATAAAAAAAAAACACCAACCCTAATTTTTTGAATACCATCATGACCGGAATATTAGAAAAAAACAAATGATATGTCGTGTGGCTAATATAGATGACACGTAGCCTGCATTTATTTTCTCGATAAATCTTGTCATTCACCCCCATTACCTTACAAACAAAAAGTTTTTGTTTGCACAAGCTTGCCTTTGCAGTAGAAGATCCATTCTAAATGGATCAAGCTCGTATTCGTTATTTGCGTATTATTTTTATTGAAGAATAATTTTTAATAAAGTATTAGTTTTAGAAGTAATGCAATTTTTTTTTTTAATTTTAACTCAAACATGTTTGCTAATCATACATTTTTAAATTGAATTTTCTGAAAAAACATTATTTAGAAAAAATATTATGTGAAGTCAAGGTTTGTTCTTTTTTTTACAAAATTGATTTTATCTCTAAAACTTAATTCACACTAAATAACATCTTCTTTTTTATTTTTGCATTTTAAAAGTTTTTTTGAAAAAAATATTTTTTTATTTATTTTAAATTATTTTTTTTAATGTTTTTAAATTATTTTAACAGACTAATATTAAAAATATTACTAACATATATTTTAATATAAAAAATTATTTAAAAAATAAACATAACAATACTCCTAAAAAAGTAATATTCATAACCGTATTATCTTTTGTTATTTTTTTATGACTTCCCGTTATTCCTTATATATCTTTATCGATGGTTTATTTTTCCTTTTTAGATCAAACAAATACGAAAAAATTGCAACAATGTTTGAACCTAGAAAGAAAACTGGACTCCTACTTGCACTGGTCAGTAAAAGGGTATATTAGTCATCATAAGCTACCAAGGAAAACAAGCAGAGGTCTGCGCCTTTCTGGGGTCAACAAACACGAAGCTATTGTCCAGCAAATCAAAGCGTGCCACGTATGTTAAGACATGTCACTGAATAAGCACATACATGCCGTTTTATCACATACATTCATGCAATTCACTATCAATAACTCAAGATTGACGTGGTGTCTGAGAGCGTTACTGTTCCTGGATGCTATTTTATTAAAAAAATTAATATGTTTTCTGATAGTTTTACTGTGATGATATAAAAAAATAAAAAAATTTATTTTTAATTTATTTTCTTAAAAAAACTATTTTTAAAAACAAACTACACAGTGTCTCAAACAAACACTCATCTATAAAAGCATTCATGGAAATGGGTCCCACAGAAATCATAGTGGTCACCTGGTGTAAAAACCCAGGATTTATAAAAAAAATATATACATATATATTCCTAGAGCGGCATTGGACCACGTGTAACTTAGGCTGAGATCCAGGAACTCGTGTATATCTGTAATTCGTTTCTGGTTGGTTATTCGTCACCGCAATAATAATAATTATTATTATTTTCACTCGATTCTCTTATTGATTGTTTTGCTGACTGTTCATGAAGAAAATATCTAGGGGCGATGCGGAGTGTTTTAGCCACCCCCAGATATTTATGAGCCTGACCGTATTTTCTGCCCATGCATTTCCAGCCACTGAAATTGTTTTCGTGTCTCGAAGTAATTGAGCGATTCTTTTTCGGGCAGCACTCGATGACCGGTGCCTTTTGGGTTGTGGTTCGGGCGTCTACTGGAGAGGAATTTCTTTGGTGCTAGATGCCAATTTTGAAGCTGTTAAAAATCGGAAATTTAAGGGAAGGGTCCCGATAAATGCGGCACTGTCAAGTGCAAACTCCTATTAAAATCTTATTTTAAATTTTAAGGCATGGATTTCTTTTCGTGCCAGTTATAACAACACGTGGAGGAGGGGGAGCTGAGTTCAAATTGAAATTCTTCCCAGCATTGTAGTTTTTTATTTTTATTTTTATTTTTACGACCATTACGAAGCATTTTATTTAATAACTCTGAGTTGTTTGCATTTTTTTAATTCCATAATTAAGAATATTTTTAAATCAGTTTAAATATCAGACCAGCTAAAATTATTGAGTATCTGTTTTTATAAAAGAAACTACCATGCATATAGTTAAAAAATTGATGCGGGTGTCTTCTATTTTGTTAGTGGGTTTTATTTAAAAATTTGATATTTTTTAATATAATTTTTTAATAATTTTAATGCTCTAATATCATAAATTAAAAAATTAATATTTTTAGAAAACATAATTTTTTTAAAATAAATACATATACCACGTAACCAAAACCTCACCAAGTATTTTCAGACTAAAAAGGTGTCTTTATGTATGGTAATTGTTCTTTTTTAAGGTGTTTTTATTTAGAAATATATTATAATAATATTTTATTGTTTTTTTAAATATTTTTAATATTAATATATAAAAATTATATAAAAAATAATAAATTTTTATTGTATTTGAAACGAAATCTCAAAGTGTCGTGCAAGAGCATGTTTCTTCCGCTTAGAGGAGTCAACACCTTTTATTGCTTTCAGTAAGTGGAATGAAGTCAACCCACGATCACCATTATATTATGAACTGGGAGTGACTCGGTGCTTCTCTTTTATTCATCTTGAATGGGTTCTCCACTCTGAAAATGTCAACCAGCACTCACCATTTCTGGTTGCCTGTATTGGCTGAATTATTCTAATTAATTCCCTTGTTTTCCTGATTTGGGCCTTCGGAAGTCAAGTCAATGATGACCACCTCGTGTGCTCTCTGCCATGGAAGCCACTATTAAACCAGCTCGATTAATTAAACCCCAGCTTTTGGTAATTAGCGTACATATATTTATATATATAAAAACAAATCAGTAAAATAACGGATAGAAAATACAATATTTATAGCGTATACAAGAAGTTATAAATATTATAATTCAGATATAGCTGAACTGATAAGATATTAAATTTATTTCTAAAAAATTATTAATTTGAATATAAATCTTATAAATCTTATAATCCCTTGAAATGTAAATTATTATTTAAATTTTAATGTGTTTGCTTATTACTAGAAAAGTTAATTAATAAAAAATTTAGCTTAATTTTTAGGAAAGTGTTTTTGTATTTTTGGAGGAAAATACTTTTCGAAAGTTATAAAAAATTTAAAAATATCATATTATTTGCCGATTATATTAAATTTGTTCCTCACATTTTTTATTGAGTTATATATATATTATTTTGATTTTTTTTTCAATTTCATTCCATAAAATTTGATTTTTATATTAACTCTAATCCTTATTTTTATAATTACTATTTATTTTTTCCTTGTTATTTTTTCATCTATCAAATTTGGTACTTTTTTTTTTGAATTATTTCTTATTCTGTTTGAAATAATTTATGAAATGATAATTATTATTACTTTAATTTTTTCATCTTTTAAATTTTTAATTTGTTATATTTAATCTCTATTATTTTAACTATTATTTATTTTATTTGAGATAATTTATAAATTTTTTTTAAATTCATTCCCATTTAACTTTTTAATTTATAAGATTTGTTTCTTATTATCTTAATAAACTTGAAAAAAATAAAATATTAATAATTTACTTTTCAACTTATTTTCTATAATATAATCAAATATTAAAAATTATTTTTTAATTATTTTTTATTATATTATCAAATATCAAAAAATAATTTATTTATCTTGAAAATATTTTTCAGCAGCAAACAAAATTTAAATGATCAAAAGAGGGAGGCTACCAGCTTAACAAATGATTAATACGAGGTGGAAGTGAAGATACTAAAAAGGCCATGTTCTTTCAAGAAACTGGAAAGACAGGGGAAGGAAGGGGTGGCTCATTGAAGTAACAGGACCTGTTAAGAAAGCCTTGAGAATCCACATCCATGGCTCTGGGAAATTCAGCAAACACTCTCATGATGTTCTAATTTTCTTGATCCATTTTCTACAGCCGCTCCTGTGCATATGCAGAATCCGTCTTGATCGCCAAGAAACGAGTCTCTCCAGGCCACCTCAGCCGATGATTATGGGGCCATGACCGTAAATTTGGCTTGCCAACAGTGTTCATTCTTATCCTTCTGCAGTATTTGCTGGCGTGCGTATATTCCCACGATCAACATGTGAACTAGCCTGATTCTATTTTTTTCCCCTTTTATACTACCTCTTTAATCCTAAATTTCCAATTTTGCCCCTGTACCCTGCCTAACCAATCATGTCTCGACAGGTTAACCTGGAACTCCACTTACTCGGTTTAGGCGGGTTCCAAATGGTAATTGTCATACACAACATGTAAGCCCAACAGTGCTTCCTCGGCAACAAGTGGACTTGGACTTCTCTGAATATGTTCAAGTGTGGTTATTTTTGTTTTCAAATGTTCTTTTAAAGTATATTTATTATGAAAAAATATTAAATTATTGCTTTTTTTAATAATTTTAATTTTTTAATATTAGAGGCTTGAGAAAAATTAAAAACATTCCTTGACATAAAGTGGTCATTTTAAGATTTTTTGCAACTAAGCTTATTGCTTCTTCTTTCCCCCCCTCCGACGTGTGCTTAATATATATTATTGATAAAGTTGTTGTTTCAAATGGATAGATTACACCAGTTGTCCCTGGCTTTCTTTCTTCGAACGCATGTCAAAATTAAATTTATATTTTTATGATACCAGGAGACATGTTATTTGGTTTTTAAAAAAGAATACGCATGTCAAAATTAAATTTATATTTTCATGGTACCAGGAGACATGTTATTTGGTTTTTAAAATTTATAAAATTAATTAACATATATACAAGTTGATTCAAATATTTATATTAATAAAAAAAATATATTTTTAATCATTCACGTTGTTTGTAGGATTTTAATAGAGTGTCGAGATTCCATAATCATATCCCATGAAGTAGGGTAAGACTGCGGTCCAATTGAGTGATTGTAGACATGTAATAAATGAAGCCCAAGTGGCGACCTTTTATCATGCCTAACGAATGTGGGAGTTATAGAGCCACGTTTTCTATCGTATTATTGTAGCTTCACTTTCAGTAGACAATTGGGCTACAAAAAATATCCACTTCGTTTAATATGATTTTATTTTTACTTTCAATGGCAGGAATTTTTATTTTTTTCACATAGCATTATAAGGTTACTTAACATTAATCAAACTAGGCTCACGGTTTTAATTTAGCCAAAGCTGGTCACCTGTACTGGAATTGAGAATTTTGCAAATAAATATTCTACACACATCACAGTAATGTTGTAAATAATTATTTTTTAAAATATTTTTTTATTTATAAACAAGGTGGAATCAAGGGTGATAAGAAAAAACGGACTCCTACAAAACATTTAAAAAAAAATTATTTAATATTTTAAATTTAAATAAATAATTTTTTTAATAATATATATTATTATATTAATTTTGGCCTTTCTTGTAAAATGCATCTAGTTTTGCCATACTTATAAATATATTAAAAAATATTATTTTATTTTTTAAATTTATTTTTGATATTAACATGTAAAATTTTTAAAAACACTAAAAAAATTTAATTTTAAAAAGAATAGATTTCTATCAAAACACTTACTTTTCAACCCTAAAACAAATGATGACACAGTAATCTACACCATTATAATAATAAAAAAAAAGTAAAATTGAAAATTTTATGGATCTGCCTATCCCTACATGACACGTCATGAAACTCATTTTCATTTCACATTTTAAGAAACGTGATTACAAGCAAAAAAATAATATAAATTATATTTAATTTTTTTTAAATAATTTAAGATATTAAATTAAAATAATTTTTTAATATATTATTAAAGCTTTAAAAATCAAATAGTCTCAAGTTTGAATTTTATAATTCTTATTTTTTTAATAAAAATTAAACACAAAGTAATTTAAACATGTATAAGTTTCAAGTCCAAAGAATTTTTACCTAAAAATATATATTAGAGAATAATATAAATTATATATTGAGATCTTATATTAGAGAATTAAGATGGTTCTTTCTTTACATTTGTAAACTCTATTCGCCTTTATACTTGCATGCACTTCAATCCTTGTTGTTTGCAGAATTTACAACTCAATCATATAATTTAATGTGAAAACTCTATTCACCTTTATACTTGCATGCACTTCGATCCTTGTTGTTTGCAGAATGTACAACTCAATCATATAATTTGTTTGATGTTTCGGTCATCAAAGGCTGAGAGAGAAGTCACAGGAAAGGGAGAGGGAAAAAAAAAGATTTTCAGTGGTCATGGTGTAACATTACTCACTTATCATTGCGTGTATATTCATGAACACTGTCTATTCACCATTTATTTTTTTCAATCTCGTACCTGTAATTTGCAAAATAATTTGATTCATAGTTTTAAAATTCGGTTTAGCAGGTTGGTCTGGAATCTAACCAATTCAGAGTTAAATCCGGTTAAATTGAAGAAAAAATAGAAAGAAAAAACTAGTGTGATCCGATTGAAAATTTAATTATAACTCGTTGATTTTTTTAACTAAAACGATATCATTTTGATTTAAAAAAAAATAATAAAAAAGATCTGATCAAAATCCCAAACTTGAGTCTTGCACCATACCAAATCTAAAAACTAAAATTTGATTATCATAAAAATTTATTGAGAAAACTGAATAATATTATTTTTTAAGGTTACAAATATTTTACTTTATTTAAAAGAAATCAAACTCACGAGTAATTATTTTAAATTACATTGGTTTTGGATAGTGTTTCTTGTATAAAAAATATCTCTCGAGTGAGATAGATGCCATTTCTCTACTCAAGATTTTTTAGCTCAATAATTTTCTAAAAGAAAAATCAACAAAAAAATATATTCTAATTAAAGCATCAATATCTGAGATAACATTTCCTGTTTTTCAAATTTAGTTTTGATATATTTAAATGTGAATGTAATTGTAAGTTATTATATTTTTTTTATAAACATACGTGGCAAAACTCGGGCCCTATGATAATAAAATAAACTAATTGATCTCGGAGGCCTTGCTACTCTCCTCCACTCAAAGCTACCGTAGACCACACTCCAGGGGAACAATCCATTTTATCCCCAAAGCTTCCTATTTTTATATATCTAGTCTTTGTAGTTTTATATTTCTATATTTTAGTTATCAGACTTAGACTTTATGTCATCACGAGATAACAGTGAAAGTCAGTGGAAGAGAGAGAGGGATATATATATATTTCAATTGGCCACATTTAAATCATAAAACTGAGCTTAAATATCTAGCAAAGTTCCATTTCCACAGCCAATACACGTCCTTGTATTATTTAAGGTTGATGGTAAAATATTTTTTATCAAACAATTTTTTTGTAAAATACATTACAATAATCAAATGTAAAAAAATAAAAATAAACACAGGAAAATATATTTTTTAAAAAAACTTTGCAATAAAGTAACTTTTCTAACCTAAAAAAAAAAATATTAGCAGAGGACATTAATTCTATCCCGGGGAAGTGGAATTCACATGGATCTACCCAAAATGCTGTACCTATGTGCATAGTAAAATAACATGTGATGAAGTGTTATGATGAGACCAAGTCCAGACAACCACATGGCAAGGAGTCCATGCCACTCGGCAACATACCCAGAGCAAAAATATCTTGTCCGGTTCCACGTCCCCCCCGCATTATTTTCTAGAGAACCAAAAATTTACCCCGCAATAATTCAAAAGTTGGAACAGACTACAATAGTTTATTCACTGTGATTTGTGTCGTTTTAGAGTTTTGCTGGGAGCCTATCTGGCAACCCCTCACCTTTTAGAGACTTTATAGCGCGAGCCGAGGGAAAATAAAAATAAAAATAGGCCTGCTTGGTCGCGTTTAGAAAGGGACTGGCTCGGGGCCCGCAGCATTCACATTTTTCAGCTTTAAAAAATAATCGCGATTCCGATGAACTAACTCCCCCAAAAAATACTTGTTGGTATTCTAAAAACAATTATATGATTTTACTTTATGATAAAGTAAAACTTAAATAAAATTTCGTACAATAATATTAAAATATATTTTTAATTAATTCAAGAATATCATATTGTATAAAAACATTTTAATAACACTCGTCACCAGATGATCATATCAAGAGTCTCGATCAAAGCAAAAGCCATAGTTACATGAAATGGAGCCAAAATCCTCACCTCGTGCTTGGCAGAAGACAATTGGTGTGGAGGTATTTAACATCTATGTCTTATCTTCAAATTATACATTGTTTAAGTTTTACGTGTGTTCTTTTGAAGACGAGTAAACACAGTAAAAATACATTAATATTAATTTCCTTTTTTAATAAGATATAAATAATTATATTCTTAATTAATCGTGTATAAGCAAATGTTTTACTTTATTGCACGACTGTATCAAAAAAAAAAATTGTTATTATTGTTATAGTTAGAGAAACATTATAACTAATATCGATAAAAAATATTTAATTTAGATATTGTTTTATTTAAATCCCAAATCCTAAAGTTTATATTATATATTAGATTGTTAAAAATGCAACAATAACTTGAAATTTTTTATTGGCTCAAATT
Organism: Populus euphratica; assembly: GCF_000495115.2. Classification (NCBI taxonomy): domain Eukaryota; kingdom Viridiplantae; phylum Streptophyta; class Magnoliopsida; order Malpighiales; family Salicaceae; genus Populus; species Populus euphratica. The sequence goes on along the minus strand of NW_011499975.1, from coordinate 566,484 downwards.
ATTTTTTATTATTAGCTCAAATAACTTGAATATGGAGTTAAAAAAAATTTTGGTCTTTTTCACAGTAGTTTTTATTTTATTACCAAGTTGGTCTAAGTGCATTTTAATATTTGACTAGATATAAAAACAATAATAAAAAATAAAAGGGTAAGGCATATAAAGCGCACTGCATGGCATGTGTTTCATCTCTTTCCATCTAAAAATACTTTTCCACGTCATTTTTCAAGTAGAGTGACGCTGATGATAGTTAGGTTGTTTAGTTTGTTGTCGGTGTACTCCTTTTTATTTTCTCTCATTCCCCTCAAATAACTTTCATTTCGTACATCAATTCCAATTTGAATAATTTTTTTTTTTTTTATTGTTAGTATTTCAACTTCAATCTTTAATTTTTTCTTTGATTTTTTATTAATTTTTTATAAAACTTTTATTTGTTTTTCATTTCGTACATCAATTCCAATTTGATAGTTTTTGTTATTTTCAAATTAGTTAATGTTCTTTTCTAAGTGGAGGGACACGTGCAACGATGGTGGTTGGGTGATTGGTTTTGTCTTCCGTAGACTCTTTTTTATTTTCTCTCATTCCTCGAAAAGTACCAATAGGCTATCTTGGTATTTCAACTTTAATTTATAATTTTTTTATTTATAATTTTATTCTTATTTTTTTTATAAAAATTTTATTTGTGTTTTTATTTTGTGCATCAATTCCAACTTGACATTTTTTTTGCCAAGTTGTTTTTATTCTTTTGGTTTTATAAATTCTTTTGTTTGCCTTTTTGTGAAAGTTTTGTTGGTTTTCAATTTTATCATTTTGATTCAAATTTATGGTATTTTATTTTTTTAATTTGATCTTCATTGTTTTGATTTCTGTTTTTTTTTCTTTCATGGCCTTTTTGTCAAAATTTATTTTATTTTCAATCTCATCATTCAATCCAAATTTATGATATATTATTTTTATCAATTTGGTCATTGTTTTTTTATTTTTTATTTTTTAAAAGTATTTTTTATTTTCAATTTCACCCTTGAATTAAAATTTTATTTTTAGTTCCTATGTCAATTTGGATTCATGCTCTTTTGATTTTTTTTCATTTTGCTAAATTGATTTTTCTTTTTAATTTTTTTCCTATAATCTAATATAATTTTTCTTTGTATTTTAATTTTGATGCTTATTCTTTTAATTATTATGTTCTTAGTCTTTTTGTATTATTGAAATTATTTTTTGAAAATTATGTTCTTAGTCCTTTTGTATTATTGAAATTATTTTTTGAAAATCAGGTTTCATGATTTTTTTAGAAAAGGTGTCTTGGATCTGATTACCTAGGTTATGGGTTTGAAAAGGAGTTTATAACACACACGCACACACACACAACAATCATAGTCAATATGAATTAGTATAACAAATCTACAACCTCAATATCATAAGATTGTACTAGAATGATAGAAAAAAATAAAAAGAATATATATTGTACCTTAATTTATTTGTTTATATTTAATGGGTTGTGAATTGAACTATATGGTTTGTTCTTTTCTAATTTGTTTTCCCTAGTTTATTATGGTCATTTTTGTTTTTAAATTTGATCAATTTATTGTCGTTTCTTAATTGTTTGTGTGATTAAAATAAAAACAACTTATTTGACTCAGTCGGGTCATAACCCAAGCCATGATTTTCTACTCCTTTTTAAAAACATGTTTGGGGCATTTGAACATTATTTTTTATGTAAAAAAAAAATAGTCAAACCCTATGGAGAAACGCGAGCACCAGTCCTATTTTTCATTAATTAATACTAATCAAAATGAATTAAATAAAACAAAATCATTTTAGAACACATGAAAAATAATATTGTATATGTTCTTTGTGTACATTAAATTTAAACTTTCTATATTTTTAAAAGAAATATTATGAAATTTTGTCACATGAATTGATACTTGATTGAATCAACGTACCTCATATTAAAAGGCATTTCTTTATAAAAGTCTATGACAAGAAAGGACCAAGATAAAGGTCGTGATACATGATAAAAATGTAAGGCAAATATACTATCTTGCTACACGTCAGGCTAAAGCATATGAGAGTCTTCTACCTTGAAAGACCTGACCCTTGTCGGCTTATTTACGAGTGAGATTTAAATGCCTGTTAGCCTAACACTTGCAAGGCCCAATCTCCCAGGCTTAGCCATGCGTGTGTGGGTTTGACACTTTGCTATATCTAATTTTCTTAGGCTCGGATGCATGGTAGATCCAAATACTTATAGGTTTAATATCTTATCAGACCCGACCTTTTTTGAGCCAAGTCTTTCTTCAGGAATAAGTACTCGGGGTGGGAATTGAGGGTCATCATCTTCCTCTCCCCATTTAGATCAAAAGGTTCCTTGAAGGTCATCCTCGTGTCATAACAATATTGATATTGATCATAAAAGAGGATTCCATTGACATTAATTTTTCGTGTTGATTGACATGTGACCATTTTTTATAAACAGGTGATATCCTCAATATTAGATATCACGTAGGAAAACTCATATAATCAATATTAATATTAATGATTAGTATTTCATTAATTTTTTAAATACCATTGCAATCCTAACTTTGGATCTCAATTGAAAAATTATAATTTTCTCCCCTTGCTTAAATAAAATATGGCTTAACTTATATGAGTAACAACGTCTTCTTTTTTTTTATGTACATCACAGGAAAAATATAAGCATGCGGGCATTAAGAGGCAATTTTGTTTTTTGTTTTTATTTTTAAGTGCATAATAAAATTATTTAAATGCACATGAAGTAAAAAAGCATATAGTTAAAGGTTTTTTTTTTTTGTTTTCATTTTTTTGTCATTTATTGTTTTATCGAAGGCATTATGGTCTTTTAATATAAATGAAATAATATTAGAAATTTAAAAGTTACAAAGACATAGGAGGCGACTCACATTTTGGGTGACGCATGTGGTGCTTCTTAATGGTCAAAATATTATTCTGCTATATTATTAGAAATGCTGCAACATCCTTTTTCTTCAGGTGCGGCGTGTGTCGACGGAGATTTGATGATTTGTTGCTTGTAAAGCTTTTTTTTCTTTTTTCTTTTTGTCTCCTCCCTCTCAAATTACAAGTCAATCATCTTTGATTTTTTTTTATTATTCAGCTTTAGTCCCTTTTACTTTTCTTTTGATTTATAATTGTGGTCCTTTTTGTAAAAGTTTTATTTCTTGTTAATTTAATCATTCAATTTTAATTTTTAATATATTATTATTTATAATTTAGTACTTATTATTTTGGTTTTTGAGTTTTTTATTTGTCTTTTTATAAATGTTTTACTGGTTTTCGACTTTACAATTCAATTCAAGTTTATGGTATGTTGTTTTTTTTTCTTCAATTTAGTCCTTATTATTATTTTTTCTTTTGATTTGAGTTATTTTTCTTTTCAAGTTAACATTCCAATAAAAAAATTAAAAAATTTCCCTCTAATTTATTTTTTATTTTGGTTTCCATCTCATTCTTTTAATTGCCATTTTTATCTTAGATCATTTTGTTTGATATTTTTATTAAATTTTATTCTTTAGCATTTGATTTATTGGGATTATGTTTCGTTAATTTTCAATGTATAATGCTTATAATCTAATAACTTAGGTTACAAGTTTAAAATTTTTATGTTGGTCGACATATTTTTATATTTATATATTGTTTTTAATAAGAAAAATATTTTTGTGATTTTTTTAATTTTTTTTTATGTTAGTTTATCTTGGTTTTATAACCTAAACCATATATTTTATGGGTTAATCCCGACTAGTTTGTGGCTTATTATCCAAATTATATTTCTATTGCACTATTTTGGGTTAACCCAAGTATATTTTTTTATCAAGTTTTAATAAAGTTTTTACTTCTAAGGGATTTTTTTCTAAGGTATTGTGATTTTCTTTTTAAAAAAATTATCAATTTATATTTTTTGCATATTCTTTTTAAACATGTAATCATAAAATTCTTTCATGTATTTTAAAATAAAAATTAATAAATTATATTAAAAAATAGATTTAATTTTTTTTTATTCAACTCTAGTCAAATCATATAAAAATACGATGTAGATGGATGAGATAACACTCAGTAACGGATGGGTTGGATGAAAATGGTCACCCTTGCAAATTTTATATCTACGTCCAGCACAGCAACATCATTGAATCCATGTTATCATGTCATGATGTATGTATGAATGCACATGCGTAAATTTACATGGCAAAGATTGACATGACGTGGTTCTATAAGGTTAGAGGAAAATATCATTGCCACGTACGCAAGACAATCTCAGACCATCTAAAAGATCTCCTCCTCTTCTCTACTGAAACTACAACCTCTTAAAAAAAGAAAAGAAAAGGGAACTGTCAAGGAAATTAGAGTGACAAAAAAAATCTCAAAAAATCAAACCAGGCAGCTTAAGTTCAGATACCTGAAATACGGTTCCCAGACACAACTACCAGGTACGTTGGTGTCCGTGTTTTGTTTATCATGTTATAAATTTCATTTTCTGTTCTGTTCAGTAAAATATTAATGATTTTTCTTTTCTGGGTTCATGGATTTTAAGTCCAGTTGTTTGTAGTTTCATGTTTTCTGCTTTTTTTCTTTGCTTGTTTAATTCGTTTAAAGATTTTTCCTCCTTTATATAATAGTTTGAAAATGTGGCTGTATCATAGCCCCTTTGATTTTCAAAGCAGATTCCCTTTTCAAAATTTTATAAATTGTTTTGGAGCGTTATTCTGTTTTTTTTTTGAATTTTCTTTGAATATCTGGTTATCAACTCTAAGCCAGCAAGCCATTTTTAACCATGTTCTTGCAGAGCAGTAGATTCAAGTATTTGTTTGGATTGCAAGACACTGTGTAGATATTGGGTGAGAGGAGGAAATACAGAAACTAACAAACTAAGATAATTTTTTTTGATCGAGAAATTCTGGGGGATTCAGGGAGGAATACGAGGGGATGTTAAATGACGATATATTGATCTTGATTGGTAGTGGCTGGAAGAAAAAAATTGTTGTTGGTTTTTGGTAATTGAAAGGACAGACAACTTTGTAATGGCTAGTTCTTCTTCTGAGAGATGGATTGATGGTCTTCAATTCTCTTCATTGTTCTGGCCTCCACCTCAAGATGCCCAGCAAAGAAAGGTCAGTTGAAGCATTTTCTCATATTTTTCTTTTCCTTTGTCTTTTTAACAATTCTTGAAGCATTTTATTTCATTTCTGTGGCAGTTATTGGATTCTGATGAGTGCTGCTGCATGCTTATTATATTCAATTTTAATTATTTATTCTTTTCTTTCTATTCCAGTTCTTTTTATTTATATATAGTTGTATCAGCATATTGTCTCTTAGGTTTATTGGGTGCCAAAATTCAGATTATTCTTGCCTTAAAGAATCTTCAAATTTCTTCCTAGTAGAAGGAAGATATAACCATGGAACACAGTTTCAAGACTGACTTTGTTACTTAGAGGACACCTTTATTTCGGTGGATCAACCAGCACCACCTATATCGGTCAGTAGTATGTCACAGGAGGACTGGCTTTGCTGCAAAATCTTTATTAAATGGGATTTTTTTTTAATATTTCAATTTGCCAGCTATCCTTATGCATAAATAACTGATTTTTAGAGAGTAGAAGTGTGATTTTGTATTCGACAGGGTATAACCTTTTATTAATCCAACTTGCCTATCATTTCTAATCCTTGATCAAATTCCTTGCCGACTCAGACTTTCAAACATCGCTGTGACCGGTTTTATGTTTTCATAAGTAGGTATGCCATGGAGAGCAATAATATTGCTGTTAGTTTTTAGGATATGAGAAACTTGAAAGTTGAATCAAGAAAACATAAATGAAATGGTTATAAAAACTGTATTCATTTCTAACTATAAATCTCATGCTTTTCCATCATTTCTGGCAATTGTCAACAACATTGTGATGAGATAATGAAATACTCTTTTCTTCAAGGCTCTCTCTTTACCATGGTTTACTGTTTAATTAGGTCTTAGAAGATGTGAAAATTTTGATGTGGTATCAGGAAATTTCATGTACTGTTGCCTCAGATTGAGGAAATACTGAATCTATTTATGAGGAAAGGTATTGTGAACGAAAATGGTGCTGACTGCTCAGAGAAGTTAGGATTCCTCTGATTTTGGATATTTTTAGCATAAGTTGGCATTTCCCTCTTAGGCAAGTAAAATTTTTGGGAAAAACAACCATGCAGACATGTTCACGCTTCATGAATTGTTCTTGTAAAAAAATTCCATAGTAGCTTAAAATTTAACTTTCAAATCCTTGCTCTTTGTTTTCTATGAAAGAAAGTAGGGACTATGGGTGGATGGGAAAGGGGTGGATGGGATGCTCGTCTTTTTGGTTGGGTGGATGAAACGTCCCAGGGAAGTATAGGAAGAACCCGCTTATCTTAGCTGACATGTAATTTGCAATCTGCTCAATTCGGGAGGGTTAATTTCCATCTTTTCTCCTCCACAGCCATGCATTTTACCCTTTTTGTCCTCCCATCTATCCATCCTTTAGACTTTATTGGAGTTTGTCTTTTAGGACATCAATCAGAAATTACAGAATCAGCACTTGTTGATAGCGATTAAAACATCACCATGTTATGCACAGATAAACTTTTGAGTTTGAAGTGAGAACTTCTATTGTCAATTTGTTCCCAGCCATCACTTTTTCTCCAATGGTTATAGCATTGAATTTGTCATTTGACTTGGAAAAGTCCCACATCTGCATCTTGTCTTTGTTTTCAAAATTACTCTATCGTACATCTGCACTTATTTTCCTTCTGATTGTGACATTTCTTTCTATTGAAGTTCAATTCCTACAAGAATTGATCCCCATGTTTCTACATGTTTTCCCTCGTCTGCAGGCACAAATTACTGCCTATGTCGACTACTTTGGGCAGTGCACATCGGAACACTTTCCAGATGATATTTCTGAGGTATGCTCTCTGAGTCAGTCTTTCTTGTTCATGCGGTATGAATACTTAATTTTATTGAGACTCTTACTTTCATTGAAGTTTATAACATATATTGGTTGTGGATATGGATACGGTTTTGACAGTTGATTCGCAATCGTTATCCATCAAAGGACAAACGCCTTTTTGATGATGTTTTGGGTAATGATTCCTCACCTATGCTAATCTATAAAAGAATTAATTGCGCTTGTCAAGTTTCATATCAATGATTGGTGGCTGCAGTAGTTCTGATTTAAATATTTACATCAATTTCCAGCTACGTTTGTCCTTCATCATCCAGAGCATGGACATGCTGTTGTTCTTCCGATTATTTCATGTATTATAGATGGTACACTAGTTTATGATAGGAGTAGCCCACCATTTGCCTCTTTCATTTCCTTAGTCTGCCCTGGTAGTGAGGTATGTAATGTAAACCATTAGCTTACACAAGTTTTACCTTTGTCTTTAATTTTTCTAATTTGTTTACAGCATGCAATTGCTGTATGGGTTGAAAAAGAAGCTTCTTATTTACAACACATCTTTTGATACTTATACAGAATGAATATTCTGAACAATGGGCTCTGGCATGTGGAGAGATTTTGCGGATTTTAACTCATTACAATCGCCCAATATACAAGAGGGAACAACAGGATAATGAAACAGACAGAAGCAGTAGTGACAGCCACGCTACAAGTAGTGAATCAGCAGAAGGGAAATCCTCCAGCATGCCTTTGGTACAACAAGAGAGAAAACCTTTCAGGCCTCTGTCTCCCTGGATCACCGATATATTGCTTGCTGCACCTCTGGGTATTAGAAGTGACTACTTTCGTTGGTGAGTGCCATATTTTATGTTGACTGGTTTTTTTGTGGTTAAAAAGTAATCAACATAACAAGAAAAGTAATACAGTACGATTGCTTTACATTTAATTCTAAAATAGGATTAAAGAGCATATTTTAAGTTTTAGTGTGATAATCTTCGGTCCTTTCTCACCTGCTCAATTTATTGCAACTCGTATGTCCTGATCTTGAAAGTTAGGTGTTATTTGGCATTGAAATTAATCTGTGTACTGCTACACATTCCCTCCTTTTGTTTTTTGTTCTAACAACAAGTCTTGAGATTGAAACTAAACATAAAAATATCCTTGATCAGAATGGACATGACATGATGATGAAAATCAGAAAAAAGTTAATAAAATCAAAGGAGAACTCCATCATGAAAGTAGATAATAATACTTTTTCCTGGCAAAACAGGGACAGAAACCTTTTTATGGTTTGTGCAGAAACTGTAATATTGAATTTCTTGAACTGTATTCTACTTCCACCGGCTTGTAAATTATAGATAACTGAAACTGCCAAGCTCCTTGCATAGATGATTGGATAAAATTCTCTCTCAAAACATAATATATAAGAAATAGGTGGGGTTGGAATTAGATCCTTTCAGCATCCCATGTAGGAAGTGTACTGGAATGATCTTGGACTTGTATGGACGGCTGAAGTTTCAAACGTGTGAGGCACCTTTTGTGGGACAAAATTGTGATGCCACATGGCAAAAGCAGACAATACCATCACACATGATACCAAAGCTAATATGGAGGTACTATCATATGGTGGATCCTGCATGTGTGGATCCAATGATGATGACATCAGAAATCGGGGGTTAGGGAAATCTGTCACAATTCCATATCAAATTTATGCTAGAGTGATCTTGGGCTTATTCGACAGTTGAAGTTTCAAACCTGTGAAGCGCCCTCTTTTTTTTTTTTTGGGGGTGGGGTTGGGGTATCACCTGTTGCACTGACACGGTTGGTCTCACTAAATTATTGTTCTTCTTTTTCAAATTTTAAGCACAGGGAATTCATTTTGGTAGAAATTTGCTACCAACTTGTCATGGAATACAATGAATTATATTTATTTTCTTCTCTGTTTTCAAAATTTAAGCTAGAAGTTCATTCAGGGAATTTTTTGTGAACTTGTCATGGAATATAATGAACCATATTTAATTCTCGTCAACTTCTTGTTATGGGGATTCCCTTAACCTCAAATGTTATCATGCATTTTCAGGTGCAGTGGTGTTATGGGTAAATATGCTGCGGGAGAGCTCAAACCACCAACAACCAGTTAGTTAATCTTTACTTTAGAAACATAGCATGCGAATTTTTGCTTTTCTAGCATCTGATAAACTTTTTTATATTATGGCTTCAAGTTTGATTTTAGAATATTCTTGGATGTCTCTTGCATAACGAGGTTAAATTTCAAAGTTAAGGAGATTTGCAAATATTACAGACGAGGTCTGGTTCCTTGATAGGGAGTTTACTAGAAAAGTTTGTAGTGCTGTACAGGCAGTTAGGCTACTGAATGGCCAAACATCACGTTTAAGGAATAGCTGGACTCCAAAAGTGAGCGTCTAAATTTGATGTTGAGCTGTATTGATAAAGAGAATGGCGAAGATCATATATTCATTCATTTGATGTTGAGCTGTATTAAGTTACATTTAAAATGCATGATGATCTTTTCGCTTTTGCAATTACAAGGATTAACACAAGATAGTGGAAGACATCATTGGTGTCTAAAGAGAAATAACATGAGACAATTCTGAATTTTTATTTCTTAGATAGCGCTCAAGACACACATGATGATATTTCCATCTCTGGAACATATTTTGTAAAGTGAAATTACATGTGGTTTTCCTGTTTTGCATTCCATTGACATGTTTGTTCTTTTGCACCAAAATGATAAATGTTTTTCTTTGATAGCGTGGTACTGTTTTTTTGTTATTTCTCAGCATTGTCTCCAAGTCTGTTATCATTGATAAGTATTTTCAACACTGCATTTAGATAGCATTTCAAACGGTCAGTAAAACAATCAGCAAAGCTTAAAAAGTTTCACTGAAGGCAAAGAAAAGCACTGTCTTTGCACTGTTTCCATTGCCAAAATTACTTTGGAACTGAAGGTCTAGCTTAAAAAAATCTCTGTGTGGTTAATCCTTGATTGTAGTAGTAGAGACATGCTGTTCATTGTGGTTGTAAGTATGAATGCATAATATGGTTGGGAGCAATTATTGTCTTTGCTAGAGAATAATTTAAATTTTATTGCATAATCTACAAGAATAACATGGCAGCAGTCTACACCCTGAGACAAATATCATTATCAACTGAATATCTTTTGTATTTTTGTTAGCTTCTTCACGTGGGTCTGGAAAACATCCTCAGCTCATCCCATCAACTCCAAGGTGGGCTGTAGCAAATGGTGCTGGGGTTATTTTAAGTGTGTGTGATGAGGAAGTTGCTCGTTATGAGACTGCTACATTAACTGCAGCTGCTGTTCCTGCACTTTTACTCCCTCCTCCAACAACAGCTTTGGATGAGCATCTAGTTGCTGGCCTACCTGCTCTTGAGCCATATGCGCGTTTATTTCACCGGTAACTACATGCTTATATAATTTTTTTTTTTTGAATTTGCATGTGTATTTGATTAACTTCTTGAATATGGTCTTTGTATCATCTAAGGATTCATGTACATGCATGCTCTTTAATTGTGGGGGCTCAGTTCTTTGTGTGCCTCTTCCTGCCCTCATGTATTTTTATTGAACATTTATCTTTATCAATTTTTGAGTGTTGGCATTCTGAAAAACTCTGTTAATAAAGGTGGGGACTAGCATACAAGAGACCTTAAAGATCTTAAAGATGGTGGTGGGACACCGAGTCCCCTGTCAACGAGAGTGACAATCTCAATTTTACTAGTTTGAAGCATTCTACTTAGTAGTGGTTGTTAAATGTGTTCTATTCTGGATTAGGTATTATGCCATTGCAACTCCGAGTGCCACTCAACGACTTCTTCTGGGACTTCTTGAAGCACCACCATCATGGGCTCCAGATGCACTTGATGCTGCTGTACAACTTGTGGAACTTCTTCGAGCTGCTGAGGATTATGCATCTGGAATAAGGGTAACTATATGCTTTTGATCAATGACATTTAAGTGTACTGTGATAAGCGTATTGCTTTACTTCTAATCTTGTTCTGAGTATGTTTGCCTTTATTACAGAAATTCACCTTGGCAACCAACTATGCTTTGTATTGATTTCTTATTACGTGGTTAATAGTCTTTATGCTAATTCACGTGTTCTTGTCAAGAGATCAAGAGGAAACCAATTTTCTTATTGGAAAGACTATACATGTGGAATATTTTAGTTTTTTTGTTTTTTTATTATTATTATAAAAGAAGAATGTATTATTAAGAGAGAGAGGAGAAATTACAGCAAGGTTAATAAATCCTCCTCCTATAGAATGTAAAAGAGAAAAACTAAAACTAAAAAATTAACTTATCTGTCTTTTGTACTTAGCCTGTGCAAAGCCATGAAAGATAGCTGTTCCCCCTTTCAGGAGTCTTCTGATGTATGTCATCAATGAAAACAAAATATGAACAATTTTTACTTCAATAGTCGCTTTTTCTCTATTTCTCTACTTGTGATTAAATCACTTATTTCCATCACAAGGAAGCTTTCTCCTATCCAAGACAAGTGGATTTTACTCAGAATATCATATTTTGACTTGATTAGGTTCTTTGGCCCACCTTTGACTATCTAGTTTCTTTTACCTTTTTCCATTTCATTCTCCTGAATTTCAGTGTTCATTTATGCAGCTTCCCAGGAACTGGATGCATCTGCATTTCTTGCGTGCAATAGGGACTGCAATGTCCATGAGAGCAGGTATAGCAGCTGACGCAGCTGCAGCTTTACTTTTCCGCATTCTCTCACAGCCCGCATTGCTTTTTCCTCCACTAAGGCAAGTTGAAGGAGTGGAAGTTCAACATGAACCTTTGGGTGGTTACATTTCATGCTACAGGAAGCAGGTAATATGAATGTTATTTGGTGACACGTCTTCTTATGATTCAAGCTATGAGAAGCACTACAATGTCTGCTTTGTTGCATTTTTGAACATGGTAACAGATAGAAGTGCCTGCAGCTGAAGCGACTATTGAAGCAACTGCCCAGGGAATTGCATCTATGCTATGTGCCCATGGACCTGAGGTTGAATGGAGAATTTGTACCATTTGGGAAGCTGCTTACGGTTTGATTCCTTTAAGTTCCTCTGCAGTTGATCTTCCTGAAATCATAGTTGCAACACCATTGCAACCTCCAATATTGTCATGGAATCTGTATATACCTCTCCTTAAGGTCCTGGAATATCTTCCTAGTGGAAGTCCTTCTGAAGCATGCCTCATGAAGATATTTGTTGCCACTGTGGAAGCAATTCTTCAGAGAACATTTCCGCCGGAGTCTTCTAGAGAACAGACCAGAAAAACAAGATATTTTTCCAGCTTAGGGCCTGCCTCCAAAAACCTTGCTGTGGCAGAGCTTCGTACTATGGTCCACTCGCTCTTTCTAGAATCATGTGCTTCTGTAGAGCTTGCATCGCGACTACTATTTGTTGTGTTAACTGTGTGTGTCAGTCACGAAGCTCATTCCCGTGGGAGCAAGAGACCAAGAGGAGAAGAAAACGATCTGCCTGAGGATGGCACAGAGGACTCACAATCAACATCTGAAATGCGAAGAAACATGAAATCTAGAAGGATGAAGAAACAAGGTCCAGTTGCAGCGTTTGATTCTTATGTTCTAGCTGCTGTATGTGCTCTGGCTTGTGAGCTTCAAATATTCCCCTATGTTTCCAGGGGGAGTAACCATTCAACTTCTAAACATGCAGAGACTGTAGCCAAGCCTGCAAAACTGAATGGAACTGTTAGTGAGTTCCAAACTAGTCTCAACTCTGCAATCCATCATACTCACAGAATTTTAGCTATTTTGGAGGCACTTTTTTCTCTAAAACCATCTACTATTGGCACATCTTGGAGTTATAGTTCAAATGAGATAGTCGCTGCAGCTATGGTTGCTGCCCATGTTTCTGAACTATTTAGACGTTCAAAGGCTTGCATGCATGCACTCTCTGTTCTGATGCGATGCAAGTGGGATAATGAAATTTACACCAGGGCGTCCTCACTATATAACCTCATTGATGTTCACAGTAAGGCTGTTGCATCCATAGTTAACAAAGCTGAGCCATTAGGAGCGCATTTTCACCCACCAGTGTGGAAAGATTCTCTTGTGTGTTTTGATGGTAACAAGCAGAATAGAAGTGCAAGCAATGCCTGCTTTAATTCAGGGCAATCATCTGCCGTGCAGTCCACAGAATTAGTTCATTCAGAAACGAAACTTAAATGTGAAAGAGAATCACATTCAGAAGAAGGCTCTGGAAGCACTTCGGGAAAAGGTATTGCTGGATTCCCATTGGATGCTTCAGATTTGGCCAATTTCTTAACAATGCACAGGCATATTGGATTCAATTGCAGTGCACAAGTTCTATTGAGATCAGTGCTTCCAGAGAAGCAAGAGTTATGTTTCTCTGTTGTTTCTCTGTTGTGGCACAAGTTAATTGCATCACCCGAAACTCAACCTAGTGCAGAAAGCACTTCCGCTCATCAAGGATGGAGACAGGTCATACTCCATGTTCTAATCACTTTTCCTTAAAATTGGAAATAAAAGTTAGAAGCTTTAATGCATTTTATATAAAAGGTTTCATGCTACACACACACACACACACACACTCAATGGGCATTTAAAAGTTTTTAACATGTGACTTGGAAGCATGAGGTGCTTCCCAGTTGCGGGGAAATGGATTTGATAGATCCATCAGGCTATATTTTATCTAGATTCTCATTATTTTCTTTGGGAGAGCTTCCTCTAACTTGTCAGCATGTATTCAGGTTGTTGACGCGCTATGCAATGTTGTATCAGCATCACCAACAATAGCAGCCACAGCAGTTGTTCTTCAGGTCTAAATTTTGTCTTTCTTGTAATTATGCTGTAAAATGCAATTGTTTACCCTTTACTGTTTAGCCTGTCATTTTGAAACCGCCCATTTTTTTTTTCCAAGGTGGCATCATCTTCAGAATAGGGAAATACAATAAAAATTCAAAACTACCTATTTTGATAATGCAAAACTTACTCACCTAGAAAATGGGAAGGTGCAAAACATGGTTTCTTAAATAGTTTCTGCAATTATTTTGATCCCAAATTTGGAAGTGTAGCCTGTTGGTTGTTAAGTTAGCATCCTGTTTTTTTTTGTTCTATTTTATTTTCCTTTAAGATTCAATTGCTTTGTTTGTTTATTCATTTTCTCTGTGTCGTTGTTAGGCGGAGAGGGAATTGCAGCCTTGGATCGCCAAAGATGATGATTCAGGTCAGAAGATGTGGAGAATCAACCAGCGGATTGTCAAGTTGATTGTTGAGCTGATGAGAAATCATGATACCCCAGAATCTGTGGTAATTTTGGCTAGTTCATCAGACCTACTTTTACGTGCCACAGATGGGATGCTTGTTGATGGAGAAGCTTGCACTTTACCACAGCTTGAGGTAACTTACCAAAGAAGATTTCACTTCACTTTGGAATATGTGACCTGCTCTTTGTAAGTTAGACATCAGAATTATATTGACTGAAGGCTCGCTGCATTCCAAGTTTAGTCAGGAGTCCTTTGTCAAAAAAAAAAGAAGTTGTTCTTCATTGCGGTTAATCTTTCAATCTTCAATTTGGCAGCTATTAGAAGCAACAGCCAGAGCAGTTCAGCCAGTGCTGCAGTGGGGGGAGTCTGGATTTGCAGTTGCAGATGGCCTTTCAAACCTCTTAAAGGTGAATATATCCTCTTTAACACATCCAATTTCATTTAGTATGAAGGCTGCACATACACACGAGCGTGTTTATATGCACACTATGAATTGGGTAATGCCAGTTTGGGAGTAAATATGACGCTTGCTCATTGGGATTTTTGGGCCAATTCATGCAGTGTCGTCTGCCAGCGACTATACGATGCCTTTCTCATCCAAGTGCTCATGTCCGTGCTCTGAGCACATCTGTTCTACGTGATATTCAGCATACTGGTTCAATGAAACCTGCTTCTAAACTCACACACAGGAATGGAATCCATGGACCCTCTTATCAATATTTCAGATCCGATGTCATCAACTGGCAAGCTGATATAGAAAAGTGCCTAACTTGGGAAGCCCATAGCCGACTCGCAACAGGAATGCCCATTCATCACCTTGATACTGCTGCCAAGGAGTTAGGCTGTACTATTTCCATTTAACATTGATGAGCTCTTGCCAGCCATTGCAGGTTTTATCATTGGTCTTTCCATGAGTGAAAACTTAGAGATATAAGTAGAGACCATGTTAAGTTGATTGAAGGATCTGATGGCCAGAGAATTAACTTTCACTTTGTTCTAGGTTTAAAACCTGAGGTATAACAGTGTATAGTGAATCAAATCAACACGGCCATATTAATTTTATCTAGTTCGAATAGATGCCTATTTTCACGCCAAGGTTCAACATGGATGGATTAGGTTTCCTTCAACAGTTTGGTGTACAGCAGAGGGGACAAGTTCTATCTGAATTTCCATAGCATAGGTTGAGAAGGCATCGGGTTCTCTCGTTGTTTCCAGAAGTAGATTGTCTTTGTATTTCGGTCCACTGTTGGTCTCAGTTCTGTCTCTGGTTGCAAGAACAATAACTACTCATCCCTGGTTCTGCTTGGAACTCTGAACCAAGACATGGCCTTCAAAGAAATGACCCCTTCCCATTCAAAGCAGAAAACTAGGGCATCAAGACATGGAAATAAATTCTGATACCCAAAGAGTAAGAGAAAAATGGGTATGGATATGAAGATAATTTATGTTTTCCTGATATTAAAATTTAATTATCTTTCGTGGAAAACCTAGTGGATTATAAAAATTGCGAGTGACGAGCTGTAAATACGATCAGAAATGAGATCTTAATTCTCATTGAATGCTAAAGGGGTAGTGCATTATTTTTTTCTACATGTTAAAAAAAAAACACAACATTCTTCTAAAATCTGCTTCCACGGCAAGCCATGCCAGCCCAGCGGCCTAGTGCCAGTCACTGGTTCGACAGTGCCTTGTGACAGGGATGAATGGGCCTGATGAAGAG
Source organism: Populus euphratica (assembly GCF_000495115.2). Classification (NCBI taxonomy): domain Eukaryota; kingdom Viridiplantae; phylum Streptophyta; class Magnoliopsida; order Malpighiales; family Salicaceae; genus Populus; species Populus euphratica. The sequence continues at coordinate 550,535 of NW_011499975.1, read as the reverse complement.
AGCTTTTTTGCCTGCCTTGATCCGATCCATCATCTGTCTCGAAGACATCTCTTATCTAGTATAAAAAATGGATTGTAATAATTGGACACGCGTCCTCGAGTATTAACTTGTATTTAAATCTTCAAATAAGCTGAAAGTAAAAAATAATAATTAAGAAACCAAGAATGTTTGTTTTTTCATAAAAAAATATTTTTACTATTTTTATTTTTTCTTCAGATTAATTATTTTTAAAGTTTTTAAATTGTTTTGATGCTTTTAATATAAAAAATAAATTTTAAAAATACACTACCTAAGAAAGAGGGAGCTGACTCCCTAGTTGTAAGACCTGACTACACTTGTGGTCTGTTAATCCAAGGCCTAGATTGAGTTCGATTAATGGAAAATTTATTTATTTTTTCAAATAAAACATTCATGAAAAGATTCTAAACTTTCAAGTAATTGAATTGATACAAATTAATTCGCTCGATTTACAATCCAGGTCTTGAGTTGCATCAACTCCCAGGTCAAGTCTTGTACAATTAACTCATGTATGGAAACCATAGTAATTAAATCTTTCTAATCCTGAAGTCCCCGTTACAAGTTAGTAAGTTAGGTGAGTTAAACTGAATTAATTAAAATAGTATTATTTTAATATTTAAAATAAAACAGTAAGATGTTGTTTTGCAAAAATATTAAAAAATCAAACCTAACCGGTTGGCATGTCAACTCTAAGTTGATTTTTTTATGCCCGGCTTTGGCTAGAGAGGAGGCCGGCGTCGTTCCATATCAATCTGCTAGGTGGACCGGGTTTATTCATAACTCCGATGAGAAGCTGGCCTCATATCCTTAAACCCTGGGAAAAAAAAGAATTGGGTCATATAATAAATAGAAAAGTTCTGGTGGGTAAAATCGTCTTTTGAAAAAACAAAACCCAAACACTTTTTAATAAAAACCCTCGTTCGCTGTCTTGACTCTTCCTCTGCTACAATCCGCCCGTTCCCGCCTCGCCCCGCCCCTCTCGAAAACACAAAATGGTAAATTAGCGTTTCGATATCTGACTCTCAAATTTCATTTATTATGCTTGATGTATAATAGCAATAAACACATATATTAGATTTGACTTCAGATGTGGTGTTTTGTAATTGATCGATGATGTCGCATGTGGGTTTTATGTGTGAAACAGTCTTTGGTGGCTAACGAGGATTTTCAGCACATTCTACGTGTGCTGAACACGAATGTAGATGGTAAGCAGAAGATAATGTTTGCTTTGACATCAATCAAAGGTATTGGCAGGCGTTTCTCTAACATTGTCTGCAAGAAGGCCGATGTTGATATGAACAAGAGGTCTCAGTCTCCCTCTCTTTCTGTATTGTTTTGTTTGATTTTTATTTGGTTCGATTTTTAATCATACGATAGCCATCTGTTTGGGTAAATACTTTGATTTTGTTTTTTAAGTATAAATTCCCCTTTAAATGGAAATTGCTGTTCTTTCTTGGTTAATATCCGTTATTTTTGGAGTATCTTTGCATGTAGCACGCATGTTTCTTTGTGGTTTTATAGACTTGAGGGTTGGTAGTGCTTCCTTGTAAAAAGAAAGGTAGAACTCTTTAACATTTACACCCCCTGAAGGAAAATTAAAATGTCTTTCGAATTCATGATGATTATTTTTTGATAAAAAAATGTTTGGGAAGGTATGATTGCTTTGGGGGTCATTAATGACATGCTAGGGGGTAAAGAGCACAATGAAAGCTGGTGAACTTTGGAATTTGAGATGAAATACCTGGGATCATTTGTCATTGATGTTTCAAATCGAATGAGAATGAATTAATTAATCATGATTTGTTGGGAATTTATAAAATCTCTTCAGATTTTGGTTGAGTTTTAATTTTTTAAATTAGTCATGATCGATTAAAGTATCATTTTTTTCCCGGAAAGACTAATTTAATTGTCTTCATTATTCTTAGGGCTGGTGAACTATCTGCAGTCGAGTTGGATAACCTCATGACTATTGTTGCAAATCCTCGCCAGTTCAAAATCCCAGACTGGTTTTTGAATAGGCAGAAGGACTACAAAGACGGGAAGTATTCTCAGGTCGTGTCAAATGCACTGGACATGAAGTTGAGAGATGATTTGGAGCGTTTGAAGAAGATCAGGTAATTTCTTGTTTTCTGTGTACATAAATCAATATATCTGATAGAAAGTGCACTCATTGAAAATATGTTAAGCTGTTTAGAGTACTGAAAATATTGTCATTCAAATTACTACAGGCTTTTCTTGCCACGTAGACTATTTATTAGCTTCTCAACATTTGCATGCTCACAACTCATTTTAAACGTTACTGTCAAATAGCTGTGATGCAGCTTCTTGTGTAATTTTCTCTAGGGAAATGCATCTCTGTTAAAGGCCTAGGTAATAAAATTGGTAACATGAATCTGTTAAATGGCCTTGATGATACTATCAGTGAAAGATAATCCTGCCATCTGATAGGGACCTTGTTATGCAGGAACCACCGTGGTCTGAGGCACTACTGGGGTCTTCGTGTCAGGGGGCAGCACACAAAGACTACTGGCCGACGTGGAAAGACTGTTGGTGTCTCTAAGAAGCGATGAACATACTTTTGCAGCATTGAACAAATTTTATATATGGTTTGGCAGGATCGGTCCATTTTTTGGTATGATTAATGTTTGCTCTAGACAAGTTTAGAGGTGATTTTGTTAGATTACAAATATTTTTATTATTGTGAACTCCCTTATCTATTTGAATCAGTTGCCAAAATCTTATTTTCACTACATGAACAATGGTTTCACTTGACATCCATTTCAGATATTATCATCTCTGTTTCTTGTCTGCATAAGCTGCTCTTTTACTTTTGATATTTTTGTGAGCGATCTTTTGGATTTTCCTCGGTTGGGTGTTCTATGGGATGCAACATGCTCGGGACATTTTACCCAACGGAAGGGCATTTGTGGCCCTCCAATCTGTAGGTGCTTATGAATAATTTTTTGATGCTATAAAAGATAAGAGATCGACATTTTAGGTCGAGACGGGGAGTTCACCCCCTGCTGGTGTCCATGAGAGAATTTGGTCCGCCTGAATTTAGAAAATAGCCAAACCAGCAATAGAGATGTAGACTGGGAGAGTGTGATAGTGCTGTTTTTTTAAAATAATTTTTTTTGTTAAAAAATATATTAAAATAATATTTTTGGTTTTTTTAAAATTATTTTTAATATTTTCATATCAAAATAATTTAAAAATAAAAAATTAATTTTAAGTAAAAAAATAAAATAAAATTTAATTTTTTTAAAAATATTTTTAAAATATAAAAATAAATAAAATTTAATAGACTGAGATTCTACGCCGGCAGTTGTCCATTAGAGAATTTGGTCTTGTCTAAATTGGCTTAAGAAGCAGCCCAATCAGAATTGTCAAGGCATCTCTAACTCGGCTTTTCGAGCTTTTTCTCCAAAAGCCCCAAATTAAAATGTGGTAAAATATCGAAAGCTAGCAAAGAATTCGAAACCATAGAGATGGAAGACATGTGCAATGCTACTTTGCAAATATTGAAAGAGAATTTATCAAATTGCTGAGGTGGGAAATACCAACCCAATTTGATGGTAACATGGTTATCGGAACTAATTCGGTTGGTTATTTTAAATGATATTATTTTAATTTTTTAAAATTAAAATACTATTGTTTTGAATATTTTTTTAAAAAAAATTAAATTTAACACGACTAAATCTCGTATAATTTTAGTTAAATAAATTTAACGGAACTAACTTCCAAACCAATGGCTAAACTCTAGATCAACTACCAATTGGATATGATTTTATAACTACAAGTGGGAATATTAGAGTTAGTTCCAAACCAATGGCTAAACTCTAGATCAACTACCAATTGGATATGATTTTATAACTACAAGTGGGAATATTAGAGTTAGTTCCAAACCAATGGCTAAACTCTAGATCAACTACCAATTGGAGATGATTTTATAACTACAAGTGGGAATATTAGAGTGCCCATAATTTGATAGAAACAAATATTATAATATTATTTTAAAAAATAAAAAAAATAAATAGTATTTAATAAATTATATTTTTGATAGATTTTTTAAGTTTTTATTGTTGTAAAAATTAATTAAAGAAACCAAAATAAAATAAAAATAAAGGTTAGACTAGTAGGTTTAAGTGGCCTGACATGCCTATACATTAAAAAAAAAAACAACTGCATTGTCATGTAAGATTATGCATGTTTGCATGCCTTTTTTTATTTTTTTCCGACCTAGTAGATGGATGTCATTTGTCTCCATCATCTAAATGTTATTAGGTTAGGGGGTTTTAGACACAAATATTTAATTTTGAATATATTTTCATTTAATAAACACTATTGTAACATTAACAAATCAATCTTTTAATTCAAAACACATCTAAATTAATTAAAAAATATATAAAATCAAACCAAAATTTATTTTTTAGTGACCCTAATCTACTTGTTTTCCTACAATATAAAGATTAAACAAAAACCTAAAACTTTTCTCATAAAAAAACCTACTAACTTCATACAAATTTAAAAAACTAAACAGATCTAAAACAAAGTTAATAAAAAATATGTGGACTAATTATAAATAAACAAATAATTTTATTTTAAAATTAATTGAAATAAAAAACTCTTAATTTGATTGCGTTTGGATATATACTTTCAAAAATTATTCTTTATCCTCGATCAAACAAATAATATTAAAAAAAAAACTCATATATAATACATGAAAGAAACCATGAAAACAACATCACATACTTAAAACTCTCTCCTCTTATCTTCTCTCTTGAAACATCACTCTTTATTTTTTAATAAAAAAACTGAACACTAAGAACAAAATTTATGTAATTAATTTGTCCAGAAAGTTATGGTTAAGAATGTGGTTGTTAGTGTGCCTGCATATTTTGGGTGAAACATACAAAATAAATATTGAGTCCATACACCATCCCTAAGAACAAAATTTATGTAATCAATTTGTCCAGAAAATTATGGTTAAGAATGTGGCTGTTAGTATGCCTGCATATATTGGGTGAAACACACAAAATAAATATTGAGTCCATACACCATGGCTCCAACATCATTTCAATCCCTCTATGATGATCAGAACTTTAGGTGGGTGGATGCTCAAGTTTTCTTTACCTTTTGCTTACGACAAGGTTATGTGCATGTGTAATTTTTGTCTACTTCCATGTTGCCCTTATGCTTTGCCTCTTGAGTATATGTTCTTGCGCATAGTTACGGAGATTTAACTTCCCATATTTCTTACTAGCCCTAGCCCTAGTCCTATGAACCTTTTATACTATGAACTTCTCTTAACCATGTTGCCCTTATGCTTTGCCTCTTGAGCATATATTCTTGCGTATAGTTATGGAGATTTAACTTCCCATATTTCTTATTAGCCCTAGCCCTAGCCCTACGAACCTTTTATACTATGAACTTCTCTTAATTAGCAATGAAATTATTTTGATTTACTTTAATGTTATCAAGATATGAATGTATATTGTTGGTTAAGTACTTTGTTGTGCTCGTATTTCATTAGCAACTTTGTGGATTTCTATGTTGTTTTCACTGATTTCTTGGTTTGATCTTTATTTTTTGTTTTAATTTGATCATAATGCTGCAAATCTCAAAAGTATCTTATTAAATTGACTATCGATCAAGTTTCAAAAACCTTCATAAAAAATATATACTAAAATACACAAAAAAAAACAAGTATGAAAGGATAAAATTAAAAAAAATTAATAATTAAATTGAAAAAATATATTGCTATAATTTATAATGAATTGTGAGGAGAGTAGTAGTGCATAACTGGTGATGATATCAACTAATCAAACAATTTACTTGTTTTAGTACTTTATATAAAATATTCTTGAATTATTTGATTTGATAAATAGGTTTTTTTTTATTAAATTTTAAGCATTGCTAATAAAACAAAAGAGGTGAATGTTTTAATGTACACCCACCTCTTCTATATATATATATATATTTTATTTTGTTATGGTTTGGTCTTTATAGTTTTAATTTCTATATTTTTTAGTCTTTTTAGTTTTAGTTATTTATATTTCAATAATAAAAAAATATTTTTTCTCCTATTGTAGTCCATTGATACAGTAAAAAGTTCAATTTGATCTTTAATATTCTCAAAAAAATATATTAATTTGGACCTAAAGTTGTTAATTATTTATTTCTGACCCTTGCAATTTTAGATGTTGATGTTACAATCTTAAAACTTCATTGCCAAAAGTTTAATTTGTTCCTTGAAATCTTTACCAAGGTTTGATATAGTCCCTAAATTTTTTTATTTGTGTATTTTTAGTCTATTTAGTCCCTAAATTTTTTTATTTGTATATTTTTAGTCTATTTACTCTTATGAGTTTATATCTTGGTCTTGAAACTATTTTTCTCTGTTAAGGACCGTGTATGTTGAGAAACGAGAGAAAAGTCACTAAAACAAGAGGAGACGTAAAGATTTCATGGAGCTTCATTCCTCCTTAAAAAAACATGGTTTCATATTAAAAAAACTTAAATGAATAAGGAAAAAAATGGATTTTGACTAAAGAATTATACTTTTTTCTCATGAATTTGAATTTACAGTAATTCTTGTAAAAACTTATTTTAATTACCTTGAATTTTATTTAAAAAATCATGTTGCTAATAAAAAAAATACATAAATAAAAAATTAGGATTTTGATTAAATACTCAGTATTTTTTCCCACATTGTTAATACTTCAAACCCTTTCAAATATTTATTTTAATTATTGCATAATTAAATAAAAATCCTCTTTTAAAATGATTTTGTTGTCTTATCTTTTTTATTTATTCCACAATTTACTGCACTTTTATTACCGTTAACTTACACAACTCTCCGTGACCTATACTTATAAATCAGTATAGAATAGCATAGCCCGGATACGATGACTAAGTATCATCTATATTCCGATCAGTATATATATATATATTACGATCTCTAGTAATATTTCAACTCTGAAAAGGAGAAAAGAAAAGTATAAATTGAGAGGGTGAGCTGGTTGGAGGTGATGGGCATGTGTAGGGAAGTCAGGGTCTCCAAGTTTACAGAACTTCACATTCCCACTCTCACTACCAATCTTCATCTTTTCAACAGAAACAAGAACAGAATAAAGAAAGGGGGGGAAGAAAGGGTGACCGCAAATTCCTTAAAAACGCATATAATTGGACACCCAATAGCGTCCTCCGCCATTCCTTACCTCCCAGCTTCCTCTTTGCGGTACGTGCATTTTTTCTTGACACCGTAGAATTCACGTTTTCTGAAGAAACAAAAAAAAATTTAATTACTACAATTGTGTAATCTTTTAGACGGATCAACTGATTTTTACAGAGAGTGAGATCTGTTGTAGTAATTGTTGAATTCTGTTTCGACCACAAAAATAGTAACGCAATGCAGATCTGGTTTTTTGTTTTAGAATTTTCGTATCTCATCTGTCCTTCATTACTTGATCTCATAACTACTGTTTGATTAAGGAGATTCTTGTAGTAGTTAGATCTTAGTATTTTTATTACTGAGATTGACATCTGTTGCCCAAAATAAACATATTTAAAATAAATAAATTGTTAGGCTAATTTTAATTAAACCCTAAATATAGCTTCCTTTAGGAGATGGAGGAGCAGTAAATAATGGTTGGCAACTCATGTGCTAACCATGATTTTGATTTCCATTTATACTTGATGTTTTCAGAGAAGCGTGTTGCTCATTGTAATGTGGATGGGGTTGCCTTTGGAGGCTCAAGGATAAGTGTTCTGGAACTTTTCAAAATCTAAAGTTTTGAGACAAGTAAATTAGGATGGCTCCATCTAGCAAGGCTGATAAAAAAGGAGCTGCCGATGTGGGTGCCTGGATGTTCAATGTTGTCACTTCTGTTGGGATTATCATTGTCAATAAAGCCTTAATGGCTACTTATGGTTTTAGTTACGGTGAGCTTGCTTCTCATGTTTTCTCGTATTTGCTTATGCATTCACGAGACATGTAGTTTGATATTTCCTTTTTATGGTTTCTTGCAGCCACGACACTAACTGGTATGCATTTCGCTACCACGACCTTGATGACTGGGGTTTTAAGGTGGTTGGGATACATCCGAGCTTCTCATCTACCTTTCCCTGAGCTTTTAAAATTTGTTGTCTTTGCAAATTTCTCTATTGTTGGAATGAATGTTAGTCTAATGTGGAATTCAGTGGGATTTTATCAGGTAAATATTTTTCATACTGTCTTTTGGCTGTCGATTTATTGCAACAATGTTGATCACATGTTTGTTTTAACTGTCAGATTGCAAAGCTGAGTATAATTCCTGTATCCTGCCTGTTGGAAGTGTTGCTTGACAAGATTCGGTACTCGCGAGATACAAAGCTGAGTATAGGAGTTGTTCTCTTGGGTGTTGGTGTTTGCACTGTCACTGATGTGAGTGTTAATGCCAAAGGATTCATTGCTGCCTTCATTGCAGTTTGGAGCACTTCTCTGCAACAGTATGTAAGTGTTTATGAACATCTATTTTTTTTACATGTGTTATCCTATTAAATTTCAATTTAAAGAAGTTTTATCATTGTAAATCTTGGAGTTAACCAATTCAGTTCACTAAAATAGCATATACCATTCAGAAGCAGCTCCTCTTATAACTCTGTTGAATGATTTCTTGCAGTATGTACATTACCTCCAAAGGAAGTATTCACTAAGTTCTTTCAACCTCTTGGGTCACACTGCTCCATCCCAGGCTGCAACGCTGCTATTATTAGGCCCCTTTCTGGACTACTGGTTGACAAACAAAAGAATCGACACGTATGACTACAATGCAGTCTCTGTGGTAAGAATTCAGAAAAATTTGATTTCTTTTTTTTACCGTCTTCGTAATTTAGCTGTAATCTGGATACACTTGTCATTCTTGCAGATTATTATGCATGCTGTAAAGTAGCTCATTTTTTTTCCACATGTTTATGCTGTAAAGTAGCTCACTTTTTTGTACCCCATGTTTGCTTAGGAATCACATGAACGTCATATAGGTGCATCTGTATTTCCAGTTGTCTACATGCTTGTTGCTGTAGCCCATCATTCTGATGTCCAGATGTGCTTATATGTTTGTCTATAGTTTCATTTGTTTTCTAACTAGTTTTTGCCTTGGACACTCCAATTTGAATTTTGGCTCACAAGGGAATGATTGGGCTATGTTGGGGTTTACAAACCCCAATTTGGGTAGCCAATTTGAAAGTGTTAATTTAATTTTCCTTGTCAGCAGAAAGATTATGAGGTTTCAATGCAGTTAATCCGCATGCAATCTGTACCTAAAGAGCTAGTGGGATGCAATCTTAACAAGGAAAGTTAAACAGTAAGGGAAAAGCAACCCTGGTTTTTGCTATGAAAATTTCCTAGAGCCTATGGCGTACTCTTAAAAACCATAATAATAGTGTGACCATTTTCTACTAACAAGTATGATGATGACTTTGAATCTCGCATACAAGTTATACCGCTACTTATTTTTAAGGGTTGCCGTTTGCATAAACTCCCCTTGTGTTTGCTGTTCTATTTTTACGTAGCAGTATTGCTTTGCATAAAATTGCTATACACGTGTGTGCGCCTTTTATTTGCTTATAAAAGGCCACGGGAAATTTTTTACATTTGTTTAATCCTTGTTCTGTTTGTGTGTGATCACAATTTTCTTACCTAAGTTTACAGAATCCCATCTCACATTTTTCTCTGGATCTTGGTTTGTACAGATGTTTATCGTTCTATCATGCATCATAGCAGTAGGGACCAACTTAAGCCAGTTCATCTGCATTGGCAGATTCACCGCCGTGTCCTTTCAAGTACTTGGTCATATGAAGACAGTCCTTGTGCTTATCATGGGATTCTTTTTCTTCGGAAAAGATGGTCTTAATCTACATGTGGTTCTGGGCATGACCATAGCTGTAGCTGGAATGATTTGGTATAGCAATGCCTCATCTAAGCCTGGAGGAAAGGAGCGCAGGAGCCTCTCTCTTCCTACAAGCAGACAACAAAAACAAAGTAATTTGTCAGAATCCAATGAACATGATGGTAAAGTCTAAGCGTTTATGTAGTATAAGTTAAGCATACGAGGGCAGCTAATTCCAGCAACTTGTCAATCATTTGAGATTAGAAAACCTTGCCATTCGATTCTAATTATTTTCTCCTCGATTCTATAATTCTTATTTTTTATTTTTTATTTTTGTACTCGATCCTATCAGGGAAAGGGATGCTTTAGGATAGGACTAGGCTCCCTGCAAAATTTTCTTCTGTCTCACGAATATTATTCATAGTAATTTATTCAAGTCGAATGGGAAATAAATGTTTTGTGATTACATTATTGTCCACATGATTTCAAAGGGATTGTTTTTTTTTTTTTTTCTGGACTTAAAGCATATTTAGGAATATAACAGTAATTGTTCAAATTTTTTTTTGTTTAGAAATATATCATCATAATATATATTTTTTAAAAAATTATTTTTAATATTAATATATTAAAATAATTTAAAAACATTAAAAAAATTCAAGATGCTCAAAAGTTTTTAGAATAAAACATTATAATTATACTTTTACCCTTCTTAAAAAATTTAACAAAGTTTATTATTAGGGGTAATACTATTTTTTCAAGGGGTTCATTCGTATTATATATATTTTTTAATATTTGATCTATTTACTGTTACTTATACTTCTAACAACCTAGCATCATTTTTTATATTAAAAAAATTAGCCTCCTCCGAAGCGAATAGCATGGCATCTAGTCGTCAACTGAATCACGATCGAAACGTTTTGTCAACCACAGTGCGGTGGTTTTGCTTTCTTTTAGCTAGTTCAGCAGTGAGCATGATAGATGATTTTCACCTAAATTCACGGGTTTTCACTATAATTGATAATTCGATCCCCTCCTAAACAACGTTAACACTTACCAAATCCTGAGGGTTCGAAGGGACGGTTCTCGAACTTTTATTTAATAGCGTTTCAGTCCTTCAAACTTCAAACTTTTTGTTTTGACCCCTCTAACCATCTTCGTTGAAAATCTAACTTGTGCTGGGTTTTTTTTCTTTTTTTTTGGCTATTTTATTTTATGGAAAATTTATTGGCTGCCACAGTCGGTGCTCTCCTCTTATTTCTCCTTTTCTGGAGAAGTACTCGAAGTAACAAATTTTATCCCAAGCGTACACGCCAAAACTAACCAAGTAGCCAGCCAGCCAGCTTGATGAGCTCAGGTGCGTTGAAATATAAATTGTAGTTTTTGCAGGGTTTTCTACTCTTAAGTTTTAAAATATTTTATTCTCTGAAGATGAAGTTCAAGTTTTTATAGCTGTAGCCAATTTTTTTTTTGAATTGTTTTTACTTTTTTATTCAATAAATTATGCTTTTTATAAACAAAAATTTGGTAAAATAAACAAAGAATTACATTGACTTTCTTGTAAATGTTTTTTTATTACCATATAATTAATTAAAAAATAAATTTTAAAAACTCACATGAGCATTTAAAATATATATTCTAATTGCTTTTAGTTTTTACAGAGCAAAGACATAGCTTGGAAAGCTATATTTTTTTTTGTTAAAAAAACATATTATAGAAAAATAAGAGATTACACAAGAAAAATATTCTGTTTCAATACAATTTAAATTATTACTCTTCTTGCAAATAAATAAATAAATTATTTCCATGTAATTACATAATTTTTTCAACTTATTTTTTAGTTAGCTTTACCAACTTTTTTATATATTCATTTGTACATATAATTACACATTTATTTTATTAAAAATATACACATTAAATTTTTAGTTCATAGTTATTTTTTACCAGCAATACAAGATCATATTAAATGTACACATAGAAAATGAAAAACTCCCTACAACACTAGATCATATAAGTTGAAAACAAGTTGAGTTGAATTCACAAATCTCATAAGAAATAAAAATTAAATATCTTAAATTATTCAATTAAATGCTTCTTTAATCGTTTTAACTCTTGACCTTTTAATAGGTTTAATTAAAAAGTACAATGGATCTTATGTTGTTTTTTGATGATTCTCATCGTCTCCTCTAAACTACAATTTAATCTTTTATGGGCTAGAAATCTTTTCTTTCTTACATGCACAAAACTCAATCAATACCAAAAATCAAATTCAATTAAAAATAAAACGAAAGAAACCAATTGCCAATTGAAAAGAAGTCAAAAACCTAAAACTAGTATAGATTTAATCAACCCAAAATCAACTTGGTATTTTTAATTCAAATTGATCTCAATTCCATAATCCCAATAACAAACTAATTTCAATAAATAAACTTTCAAATCAACTTGATTAAACATAAATCAATTTTCACAACTTTGATTTGTGATTACACATACACATAAATACTAGATAACTTTTCTCCTTTTATTTTATATATAATTTAAAGAAAACGCAGCACTAAGCTAAATCATATAATAAGTTGAAATTTAAGACACAAGAACTAAGACTCAATAATTTTAACAAACAACTAAACCTAACAAAGAAAACAAGACTCAGAACAAAAACAAAAGCAAAATTTAAATATAGATAGATAAAACCTGATTTTAGAGAAAACTCTAATACCATAAATTTATGCAAACCCAGATAACAAGAACTTAAACTGAACATTACATAAGAAAGCTAAAACCAAGTTGAAAAGAATATGACCAAGTGATTACCTGAATCAAAGAATTGTAGTTATTAAATGAAAATTATAACCCGTTAATTATAAAGAATCAAAAACTTATGGTAAAAAGTTGAAAAACTCAACCCATTGATTATAACAAACCAAGAATCGAAGATATAAGGATGAACACCATAAATAAAAAATCATTGATAATTTTTTAAAGTTCCATAAAGAACAAAGCATATGAGTAAACTCTCTAAAATAAGTTTTATTTTTGAATAATCAATCCATCTCCCTAAATACAAGTTAAAAAATCCTATATATACTAGGTAAAACATTCTAAATAAGACTAAAAAAATAACACAAGAGTTCTAAATAAAATAGAGAAAAGAATCTTAAATCATTAAGGAAAATATTATAAATCCTGAACAATAAATTATAGGATTTATCGTAAGGCCTTCTCAATGTTTGATTACTATGAAATTTTAACCTAATAAAAAACATAGTCTTTAAAATCTTTAACCAAAAATTTTCAACCTTATCCAATGATCAAATTAAAAAATTATTCTTATTAACAAAAAAACTGGACATTAAAAAAATAAGTCTAATCCATGTGTAAGTAGAAAAACAAGTTGAATTTATAACTTTTATAGAAAATAAGGCTCAAATATATTGAGTTACCCATTGAATGTTTCTTTAATCACCATATTTTTTAACCTTGTACTAGACCAAATTAACATATGTAATGAATCATATGATGTTACTTGATGGTTATCATCATTCCCTCTTTTCTAAAAAAGATTTGACATTGAATCATCACAATCTCCTTTATACTATAACTTAAATCTTTTATGAGATGAAGATATTTCCTTTCTTATTTGTACTCAAACCCAATTAATATAAAAAACCAAATTCAATAACAACCTGAATTCAATTTAGAACTAAACCAAACAAACCAATCGCTAATTGAAAAGAACTCAGTAACTCAAAATTAATATAGATTCAATCAACTTGGCACTTTTAATTCAAACCAATCTCAATTATATAATTATAATAACAAACCAATTTCAATAAATAAACTTTCAAATTAGCCTGATTATGCACAAACTAATTTTCACAACTTTTTTGCTATATAGAGTACAAGTTTTGTGCATAGCACACACATGATCATATTTGTGTATATCCTTTTGTTAAGTTATTAAAAGGTTGGGGATCTTCTTGTAATTATTGTGTATAATTTTGTTTCTTTACTTGTGTAAATTTCACTTGCTAATAACAAGTATGAGTGTGGGGATAACCTTTTTTGTTGACTGAACACCTAGTTGTAGGTAAATATTAATGAAATAGTGAGGAAAAACTGAGTTTAATGGGATTACATTGTTGTATAGAGGCTAAGATTTAAGTAAAAAAATTATCAATATTAGTGAAATAATGAGGAAAAACTAAGTTTAGTGGGATTACATTGTTGTATAGAGGATAAGATTTAAATAAAAAAATTATCTTTATAATAAGTTATATCAAAGCATATTTACATTTAAAATTATGCAATCCAAATTCTTATGCCAATAATGAAAACTATTTAGTAGAGACTGACAACACTTCAAAGTCTAATACGTCAATTTTAGAGGATGAAGTTTGCTTTATCAAAGATAAGTGACAAGAAGCCATCAAAAATGCTGAAAAGACTAAAATTTTGTATATTAATTTGGCAGCAAAAACTAAAAAAAAAATTGCAAGCCATATAGAAAGCAGTGGAAAACACTTATATTGAGGTAAATACTTATAAGGTTAAATTAAACCAAATATTTTTATAAGGTGAGAAGTTTTAAGAAACTTGAAAACTATCTTTGGGACTCAAAATAATAATTTAGCATGGCCAAGATCAGTGTGGATGAGCAAATCAAAATCATTGTAAAGTAACTTACATGTAATGCAAAGTTGTGATAACAAAATAAGAATTAAGAAGAACTTAAATGTTGGATGCTCTAAAATTAAGACATGAAGCATTTGAAATAAAAATTGAAAGAACAATTCCTGCCGAATAATACTTCCTAGCTGGAATAAGATGAATTGGAGATCTTAAAGTAAGATAAGTTAATTCAAGAATATGCTTAATTCTCTAAATATCAATATTAAAAATATATTGAAAAAAAAAGCTGTTTAATTTTATGTTGAGACTATAACAATGGTCATATATTGAGTTGAGATGACAAAAAATGAAAGATTTATCCTTTATCATTGTTGTTGTCAATGGTGTGGTGGACTTTAAACCTATCATAAGAGAGGGTCATGTTGTAGTCTGTTTCTTAGAATCCAAGACAAAAGGAAAAGGAGTAAAAAAGAAAGAAAAAGTTTGGTGGGGTGCATCTAAGTTTGTTATTGATAAAGACAAGGCTAAACAATTAGGTGGGAAAATAAAGGATGTCAAACCAAACTTAGACAATTTTATTTATGAAAAATCATACTTCATGAGGGAATATTTAAAGAAGAAGAATTTGAATGTCATCTTAATTAGCAATAGTGATAAAGTAGTCACAATATAAATCCCATGTGTGAGCTGAGTTGTTTAATAGCCAAGTTAATGGATTTGACCAACAAATCTAGTATTGTTGAGCAAGACTTAACATAAATTAACATAACATAAAAGAAATCCAAGAGCTTTAAATAATCTTATTTATGTTAGAATTATAATAAATGATAAGGATGTTAATATAATATTAGATTTGGGTGTGATCTATCTTTTTGTGGTTGACAAGTTGGTGAAAAAACTTAATATGTGAGTTAGAAACAGTCATATCATGATAATTGTAGTAAATATAAAGGCATAAAAAATATTAGGCAAGACCTACAATATATCGATAGTCCTATATCAATGGAAATGAAGACAAGATATGTTGATGATGAATTTAGATGGTTTTGACATTATTCTTGGCCTTGATTTTTTTTGAATAAGGTCAAAATAACTTTAATGCCATACCTCAATGGCATCATGATTTCTAGTGAATGTGTCTTTATATTTATTCCATGCTATAAATTTTTGATGAAAAATAACATTAATGATATAAAAAGTTTGGTGGATAGAGAAAATGGATTAGTGTGCAAAGCTCCCAAGTTTTATTGCTGATGTGTTAGAATAATACAAAGATATAATATCTTTAAAACCTCTAAAACAACATCCACCAAGGACTAAGATTGATCATCGAATACAATTACTATCAATAGTTGAGCTATTAACTCATCCTTCATACTAAATATCACAAATAAAGTTAGTAAAAGTGAGAAAATAGTTGATTGACATTAAATTCATTGATCATTCTATAGCTCTATATGGTACTCCAAGTTTATTATAAGAAAATACAGATTGGAGACTTTGAATGTGTTTGGATTATCGATCACTTAATAAGGTGACGATCAAGAATAAATATTAAATTTTTTTTAATTCAGGATTTTATGGATATATTATATAGGAATTCATATTTACAAAGGTGAACTTGTGGTCTAGATATGGGTAAATGCAAATTATCAGGGGTGATGAAGATAAGACTACATGTGTAACAAAGTATAATGCATATAACTTTTTAGGTACGTTATTTGATTTAACAAATACCCCAACAATTTTTTTGTAACATTATAAATAATATAGTGTATGATTATTTAGATAACTTTGTCATAATTTATTTGAATGATATTGTAATCCAGGGTAGGGTAATTGAAGATCATATAATGCATTTTAAAAAAAGTTCTATGTATATAAATTCTACATGGATTTTATGAACAAGAGTTATATGTAAAGACAAAAAATAAGTTTGCAATATTTGAAATTATCTTCATGGGTCATTAAGTTCGGGAGAGTTAAGTGAGAATGGTTCTTAATAAAGTGCAGGCTATTTTTAATTGGCTAACATAAAAGATAGTTTTAGAGTTGTGATCCTTTATAGAACTTACAAACCACCAATGATAGTTTATTAAAAGTTATAGTCAAAAGAAAAGCCTTCTTTTAAAATTATCAAAGAATAATAAAAGGTGAGAATGACTTGTTGAGTGTCAAAGAGTTTTTAAGATATTAATAAAAATAATGATGTTTTATCTAGTGTTGAGACTGCTAAGTTTTGATAGATTTTTTGAAGTACATACTAATGCTTCAGATAAAACCATTAGTACGGTTCTAATACAAGTTGGACATCTAATGGCATTCTAGAGTAAGAAATTAAATAAGACCAAGAAAAAATACTTGACACATGAAAAAAAGATGATTATGATATTGTATTATCTTGGTATGTGGAAGGTGTACTTGTAGGGGATAAAATTTATAATAAAGATAGATAACATAACAAGCATTTTTTTTCAAGACCTAAAAGAAGTTATCATAGTGACAAACTCGATGGAAAGAATTACTAATAGAGTATAACTTTGTATAGGATCACAAGTCAAGAAAACATAATTAGGTTGTGAATATTTTGAGTTGGAGTTATGTTCGTGCTACTATTTTTTGCTATTATATAAGTGGAGTCTAACATATTAAAACAACTTTGTCATGCTATTACAGAAGATATAACATATAAAAAGCTAGTTGATCTTATACGATAAGGAATGATATTAAAATATTGGTTATAAAATAACCTTCTTTATGTAAAAAAAGATTGAATTTATGTGCTAAGTATGAAACCACAAAAATATTTATATCTACCTAGAGAGGGAAATGATATAGGCTTTTTTTTTGTCCCAAACTTACCATTGGCAAAATATGAAAGGAGATGTAGATTTATACTTAAAAATTTATCTTGTGTGCCAATAAGATAATTTATGGTAGAAAATAATATGTTTATTACAACCACTATATATTCTAGAAAAAAAACCTTGGGTTTAATTTCATTGTAAGGTTTTTCATGAGTTGAAGGCATGAATATTATAATGGTAGTTGTAGATAGATCCATTAAGTGCACATTGTTTATTGATGCTTCAAGAATGTGTATGACTAAGGTTGATGTTGGGTTGTTTTAAAGAAATATAATGAAATATTTTGCAGTTTTTGGGATATTGTTAATGATCATAATATATATTTTATAGGTATATTTTGGGCAATACCATTTAGCTTGACGGGGACTTAAATGAAGTTCTCTACTGATAACCATCCTCAAATCGATTAACAGATTGAAAGGATCAATGCTTTGTTAAAGGAACACTAGAGACATTACATAATAATAATGAAGCGTTGGAGTTGTTGGGCAATATATTTTTTTTTCTACAATCTCCACAAGTTTTTTGCAATTAAAGCAAACCTATTCAAGTTGGTGTTAGGGCACAACCCTAAACACTCATAAAGATTACAATGCATAAATCTAGTGGTAAAAGTCTGCCCATACATAAATTTTCTAGGAAAATATAACAACTGTTTGAACAAGTGCAATATAACTTATATAAAACAAGATATGATGTAAAAGTATATAGATATAAAAAGGAGTATTAGATTTCAATGAATGTGATAAGGTGTTACTTTAATTGACTTTTCAAATTTGAAAAAATATTATTGAAAAAACAAGGCATCGAAAAGTTGATGTCGAGATATGATGAGGCATTTGAAATTATGAAAAAAAATAGGAGCTATGGTATATAGATTGAAGTTGTTAGAGTAGCTAAAGTTTCACCTCACATTTCATGTAAGCTACTTAAAACCATTCCATAAAGATTAATAAAATTTGAGAGGAGTAAGTCACAATATGTAACTCTAACAATTTGAAAAAAATTTGACAACAGAGTCATCAAAACTTTGGATCATCGAAGACTTAACCAGTGTAAGAAAAATTCAAAAATTGAGTTCTTTTTAAAATAAGAGAAAACCTATGAGGTTTTATAGGAGAAAGATACTGATTTGTGGTAATTTAAAAGAAAAATACAATAAAACCTCACTTTCAAACTCTTTTGGCGGGGGTGGTTTTTCAAAGGTTTAGATATGAAAGTACGCTAACAAAAGCACACCACCTAAAAAATGCTAACAACTATGACAACTTATATGAATATTAATAAAATTGATAGGTAATGTACAATAGTTTGTCCAAGTCAAGGGGTTGACTTGGCACGAACTAGACTTGAATGATGGATAGTCCAAAGTAAGTAGAAAACATAATAGTTTTAGCAGCATAAGTTTGGTAGACTAATAGTGAGTTTGTGGCTAATGATTATGAAAATGTTATAAAAAGTTATTACAGTTATAAACATGTCTAGTTACAAGAGAAAACTAGCAAAAATAAGGTTGATGTGCTTATTAATATGGGATATGATTGAGAATGCTCTATAAGCCACTAAAGTTATGGAGAACATTGGGAAAATTTGCTAGAAAATGAAACCACTAAGTTTATGGGCAAACTTACTAGAGAAGGGTGCCATTATATTTATAGAAAACATGAGAGATACTATCCACTATTTATTAGAAATTAGAGTGATAATTTTCTTGTAATTCATCTATAAATAAAATTGTAATGTTTTCATATGTATTATGCGAGTTTTGTGAACAACACACAATCGGGTGTATATATATCTTATTGTTGAGTTAATAAAATGTTGGAAATTTTCTTGTAATTGTTCTGCATAAGTTTAATTTTTTTGCTATTGTGATTCTTGCTTGCTTATGACATGTAAAAGTGTGGGGAGAAGCTCTTTCTACGAGTACAAGTAAACATCAACAAAACAAAGAGGAAAAACTAAGATTTTATTTATTTTTGTGATTGGAAAGTGTTTTGATAAAAAAATATTTTTTTATTTTAAATTAATTTTTAGAATATTTTTAAATTGTTTTGATAGGTTAATATCAACAATAAATTTAAAAAAATAAAAAAATATTTCAATATATATATATATTAAGTAACCACCATTAAAAATACTAAACAGCTCTATACTGCCAAATCAGGGCTGAAATTTGAGCGAAAAATTTGCCCATGTGACAAAAGGCACGGTGAAAAAGGCCGCACGAGTTGGTATGTAAATGGCACAAGGGCATTGCTTACTATGGGCGGGGACAGTGGTCCACATACTGTGTCATCAGCACCTACCATCCTTACCATATACCCTTTTCATCTCTCCAAAAACACCACATCCTCCTCTTCTCTAGAGAGAAAAGGAGAGACGAGACCCTCTCTATTTATCTTTTCCTTTTTTTAGCCGACAAAAAAAGAAGTAACCTAAGCTAAATTATAAAATCAATCTGTCTCTGTAAATTAAAATCTAATTAATTAACTGTTATTAACGATGGGAAAGAAGAGAAAATCCATAGCAACAAGCCTGGACGAGGTGGATCGGACCATGTACGCGTCGTTTTGCAGTGCTGCAAACTCTCTGTCTCAGCTTTATACACAGTCTATGAACCACCAAAAACTCTCCTTCCAAGCCGGTGAACGTCAAGGCCTTGTAAGATTCCCTCGTTATCTCTTTGCTCTAAAGAATACCAGCTTGTTCTTTGTGTATATGTGTTCCTTGTGGGGTTGTTCTTCTTTGTGGAAAAGTTATTGTTTTTTAATCAATCAAGCTTGTGTCTCTTTGTTGTCCTTTTGTTGGGTCACTGAATTTGTTTATATATATATATATTATTATTATTGTTAGTCTAGTTTAAAGGTTACCCATTTCGATTTTTGTTGTGAACTTAAATGGGCTGCTCGATTCTGAGTTAATTGTAAAGTTTAATGGCTAGATAGATACATTATGCGGTTTTGTTAATGGATTCACATTGAAGTTATGGTATGGTATTTTAGTTTCTGCTAATTGTTGTTGTAAATTATCATTTCAATTGAACTAGGCACTTTGCTTTTTCACTTGTTTCTGATTGGCTTGTGCTTTGAATAGATTGTCATTGTAATTCGACTGTTGAGGAGGTAGACTGATCAAAGCATCAAATTTTTTTCCTACCATTCCCGTTTAAGGAAGCAAGTGGGATGTGGGTATTTTGACTATTTGGATGCTTTGTGTGGGAGAGAAACAATATAATCTTGACTGAAATAAAGTTTTAATCTTTTAGGGGGTTAACTTTTAAATTGGAGTTGTTGCAGTGTTTTTGCTCTTGATTATGAATTTGCTCATCTGTGCTATAAGATTCATTTTCCTCTTTGGAGAAATTGCTGATGGCTGTGAAGCACTCATAACTACGAGAGGTTTGTCGTGAAGCTACATGTCAGCATGGAAAGTCCTAATGGTTTTAATTGTAAATGGTGATACAAGAGCATAATTAGCCTAATTGGTGGTGGAGGAACTCGCATTTGTTTCCAAGTTGTGGCGTTGCGTGATACTTTGATGTTGAGAAAGTGTTGTTTTGAAATGTGATATCTATCAGTGAGAGACATGAAATAGTTCAATACTTTGACAAGAAAATAGATAGTTTTTGTGGAGTTTGTTTTCTAATAAATTAAGAGGATGGGGCTGTTAGAACACCAGCATAAGACTAGATTAAAAAACACATTCCTATAATTTTGGATCAATGGGTGTCAAAGAATAGACTTTTTGGTACTCTGAAAGACAAAAGGAAAGCAGTTCTCGTTGGTCTGGAACTTGTCTGTTTTGGGAAGATTGGAGAAGCTTGAAAATGGAGTTCTTATAGATTGGCTTCGGCCCAAAGATTGGACATTTTTTCACAAAGTCTTGGATGATAGCAACTCGTTGATTGTTGGCAGTGGACAAAAAATTAT
The DNA here is from genome assembly GCF_000495115.2 of Populus euphratica. NCBI lineage: Eukaryota > Viridiplantae > Streptophyta > Magnoliopsida > Malpighiales > Salicaceae > Populus > Populus euphratica. Next base: position 529,220 of record NW_011499975.1, on the reverse strand, counting down.
GGAAGAGCTAGAAAAGAAAATGTGGACTGTAATTTATGTGTGATGAAGCTTACTGGCACTATAAGTTAACATTATCAAAGAAATACAAATTTTTGAAATTGAAACAAATCTTTGTTATAGTTTTCATTTTGTACTTTTCCTTATTAAGCATGTAAGGTGCAACCTTTCTATTTTTCACGTGGAAGTTTAAAATCCTTTTCCTATAGTGAAATCTTGAGGCTGGATAATACTAAGTTTAGGGAACGGGATCACCTACACCAGTTAGATTAAGCACCAACTCGTTAGAGGAGTATTATGGATTTATTAGAAAAGCCATTAAAGGTGGTCCTTCTTTGCATTGATCATTTTGTAGGTGTTCTGTGTTGATTCTTGTCTGACATTATGATCACTAACTTTTTCCCGAGATGGTGTACATATTTTATCATTGCATTCTCTTGTGTCTGAAGCTGTTTCCTTACTTCTCATCTATCTTTTACGTCGTTGAGCATGAGCCCTTGAACCAATTTTTGTCAGTTTTATTCATATAACTCACTCAGTCCAGAAATGCTTTTGGCATAAGTGAGACATTAACTAGGAATATCGACATTGAGCAAGCGATGAAGTAGTCTAGAGATGTTTATTCCTTATTGAGAGTGTTTAGGGAGCTTGGTGGTGGTGTTGGTTCAAAACTAAGAAGTTTTGCTGTGTTTGAGATTAGCTCATGGTGTTTCATGTTAAACTGTAAGGATTAAACTTATTGGTTGGTTGTGAAAATGATTGAAGGGCAATTGTATGGTCAGTTTTGTTTTTGCATTCAAATCTGTTTTGTTCTTTTCAACTTTAAGATAATATATTCAGCTCAGCATGGTATTTCACCAATTAAATGCCTATAACATTAAGAACAATTATCTTCTTTTCCAATCTAGCCCACTGCTCTTTTCCTCTATGCAGAGTTGAAAATACAGTGGGATAGAGATACTCTAAAATGAAGATTAAACAAATTATATACCATTACCTATACCTGCACACAACAACTACACACTACATGCTACACACTCAGTGTCGATAAAACTTTTCTCTTATTAGAGTCAATGGAATAACCCAGAACACATGTTCTTGATGATGCTCTTGTTCTCTTGATGCTTTAAATTGGAAGGTTGTTGCTTGGTGAATGCCATTTAAGCTGTCACATTATATATATCCTCCCAATCAGACTTTATCCACTGACCCTTGTTAATGTCTTACTAGCTTAGTTCTCTTGTTGAATGATGTTTTTCTGATATAGCCTTCTCTCATTGTTTTCAGGAAAAACTTTATCAATGGATTTGGAGACAACAAGAGGGAGGTTCTCGAGTGGCAACAGTTGATATAATCAATTACATACAGGTTGGTATCAGTTATTTCTTTTTGCCTGATTTATTGCAATCGACCATTTGTGTGCATACTGACATATCCAACATGCACATATGCTTGCCTCCTGTGCTTGTGTAAATGATAGTGGCACTTCCTTAGCTCCAAAACAACAGTTAGATTATGAGATATCTGTTTAAAAGTTAGAGTGATAGTCTCCCTGGAATTCATTGTTCATCATGATACTGAGAACATCTTCATGTACAACATGGTAATTTTACATCTACAGTAGCACATGAAGATGAACTTTGTCGTTGACTGTCTAAGATGTGTCTGATAACTGTCTTTCAATTTTTTCCGTTTCTTGGTATAGGAGATCTAGCTATTATACAGGCTATTCTATAAGTAGTATGAGGCCAACAATAACAATAAATAAAATGTGATGCACCAAAATATTAATTTGTTTTATAAGATAACCTTAAATCCTCTAATTTGTTTTCCTGCTCCAGGAGACAGCTCTCCTTAACACTGCTGGATACAGTGCTGCATTACCAAATAACAGAATGCCTAGAAAATTTCATCAAAAACAGGGATATTGTGAATGCAATGAGTTCTGTTGCAATTGGCATTTGAAAAACCTATTGTTTATTTTGTAGAGCTAATAGTGCATCTAATGCGTTGGTTATCTTATCTTCTCCAATGGAAGACACGTGAAAGCCATGTTAAAGAGAAACTTGTATGCTGCATCATATTTTCCCAGTTTGAAACATCAGAAGGAATTTGAAGTATTGGTTTGCATTTAATCTGGAATGTGATTTACTTGTTTTAAAATATCGCAGGACTTACTTTTGCTACTTTGGAAGAGATTGGAGTTTGGGTTTCGATCTATGTGTGAGACTTAGGCATGCGCACAGCTAGAGGCTTTATTTGCCAAGGCTGCATATAACATAATTTTATTTATTTAATGTCAATTAAAAAATTAATCATGCTCCAGCCACTTGAAACACTGTAAAACTTTTTTTACTTGAGCTTTGTTTGCAAACACTGCATAAAAGAGGATTTGATCAACTCGATTGTCAATTAATATTAATTGCATTCCAGTCACCTGAACAAGTAAAACCTTCTTATTTGAGCACTAGTGTAACAGAGATGTTTCTTTACACAGCTATCCAATGAATATTGGTGTATGTCTAATAGGCTTGGTTTATTTATTTATTTTTATTATTATTTTTTTCTTATCTTTTTGTTTTTCTGGGTTTTATGTTCCTTTTTTGGATGCACATGTGTGTGTGTGACTGTGTGTGTTATGAGTGGCTAAGACAGTTCTTTGTTGGCTATTTAACTTATCCATGTTTATTGTTTAGTTGAGATCTGAAATGAAGTGGATTGTCTTGTATGCGTATTGATAATAACTTGATTTTATTTAAAATTGAGAAATGCTATGGTCTTGACGCAGAATGAACTGGACTTTTGTGGAGAAGAACCATCAATGTCCCCTAGAACGCCACATCAACATCAGACTTCCCAACCTATTCCATTCACAAATTCCACCTTTCTGGTTTCTTCAGGTTCATCTGGCCTAACAGCTACTGCTCAGGGCACTCGTTCTGAACACTGTGATCAACAACCCAAGAATACAGTTTTCTCAAATGCTTTGTCGAGCCCCATTCGCCGGAGTCTCCAGAACTATCACATTACTCAGGGAGGCTACTGTCTGCAAGGTGGCTCACCCTCAGGAAATGGAACCCGCAACAATGAGCCCAACTTTCTTCAACACCATAACAGGGATCCTAATCCTCCCAGTTCCAATGATTCCTCTATGGACATCTAAGATAGCAGGTCCTGCAAGCTTCTTTCCATGTTTTGGTTAAGGGACTTGGATGGCTGTTGCAGTTATGTTGCTGTTTTGGTTGTTGCAGTTCTCTTCAGGAAGAAAGCAGATGGAAATGGTGACTCCATTCTAGAATAATCACATGATGCTGTTAAACTTGTTGAAGCGTGTGAAGGAAAGCTTAATGGTGAGTTCTTATGGAGCAGAATGCTTATACGATGAGCACCATAACCTATCATTTTATCTTTTTTGTTGTTTTTTTTTTAAATGGTTAATTTGGTTTATGTCATACGTAAAGTGCTTTGTTGAATTGGTCACACTACTTATAAATTGGTATTACCTGTTGCATTGTCTTATAATGTTTTGTTCTGCATGATGTTCTGGTTTATTAGGATGTGTTTTCTGATGATCATTTCGCAAGTGTAGTTTTCACTTTTGATACGTGTTTTCCATGATTTTGCTTCAGTATGTGTTATTCTGCTGAAGTTTAAATTATAATGCTAAGAAGACAGTCTAAAGCATTGATACCATCAAGGAGTTGCATAGGAAAGGGAAAAACAATGTTACGAATCATTCGTTTGTGCAATGCTAGATTGCTTTAAGTAGTTGAAAATCTTCAGATGAAAGAAAGAATCTAGCTTGAAAAGGTCCCTGTTCATATATTCTACTTGGCATTAACTGGTTTTACACTTCATTTTTCCCCCGACATTCCCTGTTGCACCAGACATAAAATCAACTGGTTTGATTGTTCCTTGGATTATGAGATTTCCCTTGAGCCTTGTCCATTCTTTCATGCCTTCAACACCAGCATTACAAGGTGCCCAATATACCTTGCACCGCACCGTAATTTTTAGAATTGCCAATTATTGTAAACGAGAACTAGTTGACGTGTATAGCGAGTCCCCAACGTAAATAGCTCAAGCTTCAATAATGCTATGAATTGTATTTTGTACCATCCCCCAGAAACAAACTAACAAAGAAACAAATAACGTAACAGAAGATATGAACCTTCCGATTGCTGCCAGAGTAGCAGTTCAGCTGCTGGTACAGGGTGACAGGCGCGATTTTTAATCTTATATCAGACAATGATCATGGGGTCCAAAGCCATCCCAATCCCACATGCTCAGGTCTCTCCTTGCATTGGCTTGGCTGGAAATGAATACGCAGCTTACCTGCAAGCATTGCTCACTCTCGCACTCAGTTCTCGCATTAAGAGAATCCCATTCAACTTGCTAACCTTCCATTAAAAAATGATTGATGTTTCTGTTTCCTCAATCTAGTTTTATTTTTTTCTCTGTAATTCCTGGACGACTCTGCAGTTGATAAAGGTATTGGTGGTTATATGACGCACAACTCGTCTTTTTTCGCCTAAAGCATATTTACGAATCACTTTTAAGAGACTTCAATTTGATCTAAACATTTGGAAAGATAGATGAAGAGAAAGAAATGCAACGCCACCACTTTTAGACCACTCCCTCAATCATTGATCCAACGAGATTGGCTTAAAAGTTTACTGTAGGTTTTGCATTGCAATTAGCATCCTGGTCTAGAATTATGCTTTTGAGTGAGTGCATAGGTGACAAACACGCGTAACCTATCGAGTTCATCATGTTCCAACTTTAGGCGCGAACCGCATCCATTATCTAAATTATGAAATCTAGATTTAATGTTTATATTCACAATCGATAAGAATCGGTTTTAGGGCATTTCTTTTGTGTATAAAAACAGGAGCAAAACCTTTTGACAATACAGAGAAAGGAGTCTGGTCAAATACTATCTAGGCTTATGGATGTCTTGACCTTAAAGTAAAGAACCTCCTAAAAGAATACCATGGCCGCTGTCATACAAGAAAGTGGTGAACAAGAAGCTCAACGAGTGCCTCGGTGAAGATTATCGGAAAACTCCAGGCCACAAGTTTCTCCTCCTGCTTTCCATAGAAAGATTTATCGATTAAATTCATCTTTTGACTGTGGAATTATAAGAAAGAATAGATTGTGGAGAACTCCATCTTTGACTAATCTGATTCAAGTTGGGATATTTTCCTTGTCTAATGTGTGTGGCCCAGGGACACTGACCCTTTATGGTCCAAATTGAATGAATATCTGGCGTTAAAACAAAATTAATGAATAGATAATTCATATGATTGAACATTGTATTTGCAGAACAACCACTGGAGAGAATTAATGAAGACATCTTGGAATGGAAAGAGAAGCCACTACCATTGCTGTATGGCCTATTATTGACAATTTAAGGCCCTAGTTCTCGACACAGAAAATCTAGGGATGATCTAATCCAAGGAGACATCCAAGTTTGGAAAGACAAACGAGGCCAGCGAGTTGTTCATAATTACTCATGTCCACTTCAAAAGACTAAAAATCTTGTCCCCAACGCGAGAAGGAAAAACCAGTAAAATTATTGTAGAGACAGACCTCTGCATAGTGGAGTGGAATCTAAATGATTGTCCAGCTTTTTACAGGGTGTTAGAGCCTCCTATATGGGAAGTTTTAACACGAGGCTCATTAAATTATTGCCTTGTTTGTTTCCTTTCTGACCCTTTGCTCTCAGCAGCATGACAGGCACACTTCCCTTTCCCAGGAATTCAGCGTTTCTTTGGAAGTTTCAAGTTAACTTCCGATAAAGTTGGTGGTCCTCATCCATGCATTAAAGTGACAATGTTCTTGCCTCGAGAGTCGGCGGTGCTGCTTCTTGCACGAGCACGACCCACTGGACCTTTCTTATTTCTGGTAACCATAAGCTTTAGAGCTATTAGGGTGCCACCGTGACCATTAAATTATTAAATCCTTGGAGCTGAGACGACTGCATGTGATCAATTACTTGCGCCGGCTGCAATATTTATATATGTGCTAGCCAGCACGCGTTTTCAGTGGCTTTCTTCTGTTGTAACCTAACCTACTTGTAAGAAATAGGATACACTGAAAAGAGGAAGATCTACTAGCCAAATAAGAAAAGAAAAGGTATAATTATGTGGGATATAACTCAATTTACAGTGTTTGGTATTAAAAGTTATTAATTTGAATGCTATAAATTTTAAAATTATTAAAAATTTATATTATTATTAATTTTAAGTTTTAAAAAATTAATCGAGATATGTGAAAGGGGGTCTAGATATTTATAATTAAAAAAAATAAAAAAAACATGCAAAAATAAAATAATCCATGTATTTATAAAATCCAACTAAAAACTCAAAGATTCTACTATGTAATTGAATTAATTTCAAAAATTGCATTTTAAGGAATCCAATCAAATCAATTTGGTTGAACCAAGAAGTGACTCGGTGTTTTATCTTTTAAAATAAAAACATGGAAAAATCACCCTTCACATTGTCAGTTGTCAACCCGAGGATGGAGGAGAAGTCTTTCATAAAGAAATCTCAAGATCGTTATTCCAAAGCTGTTGGACTTATTTGAAATAGATTTATAGGTTTTTTTTTTTTGTTTTTTCAATTACTGATGAACTCACTTAACAGGATTAAGGGGTTACCGAACAACATGCCAATATTGTTGTTTACTGCGTATAATATATCTAGTCCCTTACAATTTGGTGAGATTGTTGTTGAGGATGGTGGTTGGTGAGAGATCAAAGAAAATGGAAGATTATGACTAGGTTTGGTGTGGAGGGGAAGAAGATGGAGAAAGTTTTTTTTTTAATTTATTGAATATAAAATATAAATGCTTTTTTAGTTATTAAATGAAAACAATCTTGTAAATAATTATATATTTATTATTGATTTTTAAAAAAATAATATTAAATATTACAACGTATATAAAATTGTAGTAATATATATTATAGCTTGTGATGCTTAAAGTTGGAATTTTCATCTTTAAAATTATACACTTATTACCTCGGAAGTCTTATTTATGCTTCTGACATAGGATAGATGTGTGTAAATAATGAACCAATTGGCTTGCTTGATCAAATCTAAGGGTGCATTTATCACCATTGCATCTCTTTTTTCTTCCAATGCAAGACTCTTTTTTTATTTTTTTATTTTATAATCACATCATTTTTGTAGACTCGTGAATACTAATGCAATAAGCTTCGGAAGTCGTCTATCCAGTCATTCCGACCAGTAAACCTTTTTTCTTCTTTCTCGTGTCCGCCTCAGCACCGAATTCGGACAACTAGCTCGTAAGTAGCTCGATAGTGCAAGTGTTTGTCCATGCCGTTAGTTTTTGGTGACTATGGGACCATCCAAAATTGACAGATTCAAACAATTTATCATCAGTTTTTAATTTAAAAAAAAAACAATTTACCATTTCCTGGTCTTATGTTTTGGGAAGTAAATTGATCTTCAAGAGACTTGAAGGGGCGGCGATTTTGCCATACCAACCATTTACAGCGGCATCTCACGAGTTGCATTTTAAAATCTGGAGGCCACAGGAGGTGTGCCGATGTGGAACCCTCCAACCTGAAGTAACCATTGTTAGGTCTTCAGAGTAATTATATTCATAATAATTTTTATATACTGAAATTGAAATATTCTTATTTGATAAAGTTTTAAGATCATCAAATCTTTCATTGAAAATTAATACCATCAAATATTAGAATTAATGCATTTTATCACTAAAATTAAACTTCATATATATTGAAATTTTTATTGAATAATAATAATAAAAATAATAACCATAAAAATTTTCATTTTTAGGTATAGGTAAGCTCCAAGATTCTCTCTCTCTCTCTTTAACAAATAAAAAAGAAGAGGGAGCCGAGTGAGTACTTAAGAAAAGATATAGAAACATGTAATGTTATTCCTAATTAGTATATACTAGATTACCAGTATATACTATACTGCACTACAAGTCAGATTAAATTTTAAAATGATAATATATTAGATTAATTCAGATCAACTCGAGTTAATCTGTTTATCTGCATGCCATGAAAGGAGACTATGTTAACGTCATTGAAAATAAATCAAAATAAATTATAAAGCTTAATGTACAATAAATATAATATTGAAGGATGAAATTGAAAAAATAATCAATTAAAAAAGATAAAAAAAATATTAATTTAAATCAACCCGAGTTAACATGTCAAACTTGTAATTTGAGTCATGAGACTATAATAACCCAATAGAAAAAAATAAAAATAAATTATGAAGTCATAAATGTGTGACCACCTTTTATCTAAACACTTAAAAACTATCATTCCAGAATATATTGAATTTTGAAACATCATCAATTGGTATTGTCCATGAGACCTTAAAAAAAAGCCATTAATTATTCTTTATGAATTGGTTTCTAGCATCCCTAATCGTTATTAATGGTAAAATATCAAGATTCTCCTGGAGTGGGACGTGTCACAGATCTCCTTATAATTACTAGCACATCTACTCCATCAAAATTTCAACAATTCATTAATAAGGTGCAAGCTCTTACCCAAGCTATCTTGGCACCCCAGAGGCAACATCAACCCAATAAGTCCTAACGTGTGAGGTAGCTCCATTTATCCTAACTCTTAACCACAAGTAATCCATTTTACCATAAGACAATTGTATTATCCAAAGAAGGTGGACTAAATGACTTGGAAAGTTTTCCACCTCAATGATTTCCTAGTTCCTTTAGAGATCGCTAGAGATCGCTTTTATAGACATCGAGTTTTCCCAATAAATAGTTACTCTAGACGTGATCTTTCTAGCCGCTGTGAGATTGAAGTTATCTATCAATCTTATCATTTCATGTTAGAATTCTCTAACTCTCTAGAGTCTATTACACAACAGTCAAGAAGAAGCATGGCTAATAGATATTTCCAAAATGAGGTCTATGGTCCTCGTAGATAAAAGATCATATTTATCTAGACAAGTCTTACACACCCTCATCCATAAGGATTACATCTTCATAAAGATAAATTTAGACAATTATGATGGTCTCATGGATTCATGAGAATATGTCTAAAACGTGTATAACAACCCAGAGTCGGTCATCCAAAACAATGATGTTATGTGTAAGATTCAACCTGTGATTTTTAAAAGGTCAGCATAAGCCTAATATAAAAACCTAAAGTCAGGCTCTATCATGAGTTTTAAAGACATCTATGTTAAACTTATATCATAGTTTAACACTAGTATACTCGTTAAGAAGAGCTTTGTTAAAAATTTTAGCATTACTCAATTAAGAGGAAAATCCATTAGGTTATATTTGAAGAGGTGTAACAAAGAAATGCTTCATATGGAAGAAGTGATTAACATTTTGATAAGTGGAGTAAAGAAATGTTTTTTTTTAGAAGGATTTGTATGCTCTACCAGATAGAAGCTTGTGGAAGGTAAAACAAGTTTTAAAAAATCATATATGAATAGAAGAGGTCACTATATTGAGGCATGGATCTACTTGTTTCTACCAAGAGGATGAGGATGAGGTTGAGAAACCTTTCAAATGGAGTCTCTCTCGCAATAGAGATAATAATTCCAAGAAATGTCAGAAAAGACTAATAAGAAAGTGCATATAATACCTCGAGACAAGATATATGACTCTCTTGAATGCCACCCTTAAGGGAAAATAATTTGTTTAATATTCATCTCATATGGTGTTGCCATTATACACACGTACCTCCAAGAAGTTTTGCTATTCCACAAGGATAAAAGGTGCATATATGACTCTTTTGAATGCCACCCTCAAGGGAAAATAATTTGTTCAATATCCACCTCATATGGTGTTGCCACTATACACACGCACCTCCAAGAAGTTTTGCTTATTCTACAAGCATAAAAAGCATCACATAAAATATTGTTTTACACTAAAGAAAGATATTGAGAGGTTGATACCCATATGGAACATGATAGAAAAGACCCCGGCCAACCTGTCTAAGCCCTATCTAAGATTCAGGGAGATACTTTTAGGTATATGAGCTAATAACTTTTACTTTAAAAGATGAAGAAGGACGACTTATTCCTATAAGGATGTACTAGTAATTTTCATAGTTTTACCAATTATCAAGTCCATGAGGTATTGGTAGATAATGGAAGCTCAATTAACATCTTATTTAGAAAAGTGATGTCCCAAATGAGGATAGATTCCTCAAGGATGACTTATATAAAAACCTATTTAATTGGGATTGAAGAGCTAGGAATGCTAATAAAGGGTGCTTTGAAGATCTCAATCACAATAAACATATACCTAAAGACCTTACCCTTCAACAAACCTTGATGATGATAGATATGATTTTGGCCTACAAGGCTATAATATGAAGACCTCTTTTATATAATAAGATTAGCATTCAAAAGCATATGATATTTGATCTGGAGATTCCCTACTAAAAAAAAAGTGGTTATCATGAAAGGAAACTAAAAGGCCATAATGTATATATATTTGAAAGATAAGAGGTCTTTGGTCTTAAAGCACACAAAGTCCTTGGATCACACCAAGTCCTTGAAAGAAAAGGTGAAGGTCAAAATTGAGGCGATAGAGCATTTAAAATAATTATTTTTAAGGCAATAAGAGAAGGTTGCTACCAAGATAGGCTCCATCTTGAAACCATCTCAGTAGAAATTATTGACAAATTTCCTCCTTACTTGTAAGACCAATTTTGCTTTTAACAATTTAGATTTGCTAGGGATCGATCTAGAGATAGTTACTTATAGATTTCAAATTGAGAAGAAGAGAAACTTTGGGGGAGAAGATAACAGAAAATAACTATAGAAGTGGTTAAATTATTGGCTACTGGGTTTATTTGTGAGGTCATGTATCCAGATTGGTTGGCTAATATGATCACAATGAAGAAAGACATTGGAAAATAGAGGATGTGTGTAGACTTCGCTGACCCGAATAAGGCCTGTTTAAATAATAGTTTTCATCTCTAAAAATTTGATAAATTAGTGGATTCTATGATTGACTTTGAGTTTTTAAGCTCATTGGATATTAATTCAGGATACCATTAAATCCTTATAAATGTGAAAGATGAGGAGAAAACTTTTTTCACTAAAAAAGAAGGAATCTTTTGCTATAAGGCAATGATTTTTAGCTTGAAAAACACAAGGGTTATTTATTAGTAGATGGTCAATGAATTATTCATATACCAAACCGAGAGGAACATGGAAGCTCATATGAATGATATATTAGTGAAAATCATGACTTTTAACAACATTTGAAAGACCTAAAATAAGTTTTTTTGTCAAATAAATTTTATGAACTCTAAAAAATAAAATATTGACATAAATATATAATGAATCTCTATTCAAAACATTTAAAAACCCTAATTATTAAATATATTAGATTTTAAAACATCATCAACTACTATGCCTAGAACTTGATTAGAAAAACATATTTTTTAGATAAAATGTTATTTATAGTTAATTGATTAATATTTGATAATAGTTATAGGTTTGTCTAAATATTGTTTTCAAAAATCAAATTAGATCTCATGTAATTTAATCACTAAATTAAAATAGTGTCTATTATTTTGGGTAAAGAAGACTGTTTTTTTTTTACTTTTTAAAAACATTAATGATAATTAAATCTACTTAAGAAATGATTAGAAGTGGTAATAGTACTTAAATTATATCCAGAAAATAGAAAGAGTAAAAAGGTGGAAGATAAAAGAAGAATTTGTAATAATTACTAATACAATCAATCAATTAATTAAATAAATAATTAAAAAGTGGACTTGACTTGTTAGTTAAAAGAAAACTTGCGTGCATACATGATGATAATCAAACAAAAGCCAACTTTCTCTTTTTTCGTGTTCAAAAGTATATTAACTTTTATTTATAATTATTTTTTTAAAATATGTTTTAATTAAAAAAATATTAAATTAATAATTTTAATATACTAATATATAAAATTAAAAAAATTATTTTAATACATTTTCAAATAAAAACATTTTTAACCCAAATATATATTCTCCTTCCCAAATTTCACATACGTCACAGAAAATAATAAATAAAGTACTCCTCACTAAAATAATAATAAGAAAAATAGGTGGGGCCCAATTGCATCATGCGCCACGTCCCTATCCACCTTTTAAATAATTTGAACCAGGAGTAAGCCCAAACTTTCTTTCTTTCTTTACCTTTCTTTCCTTTTTCTTCTATTTCAATTTATTTTCCACTCACTAATAACTACATTTCTCATTTTATTTACTTGCTGTCTACACTATTCTCAAATTCCTCGCCGATTTATTGGATCCGACATGCCGGCGCCGCCGTTTTAGTCCTCCAGATTCTCTCGTAGATCTATCGCGTCGCTATCGGGTACTCAAAAGATTTTCTGTTTGGTTCCCGAGAAAAAAAGAGAAAGGAATATCCACTTTGTTACAACCAAAAGGTAGTAAAATTAGCAGCTGAATTGCTCTTGTTTTCCCCTCTTCTTCTCTTTTTTTGAAAAAAAAATGAATTGATGCATGCCAGCCATCTTTCTCTCGTTGAACAGTTGAATCCTGTTTGGGATGCGTTCAAGTCATTTTTTTTAAGCATCTCATGATCGATACCTGTTTTTTTTTTAATGGTCAAAATTGGGATTGACCATGTTTGTTTGATGACTTTGTATTAAATGGGCTGTTGTAACTTCGATCAGATTGCTGATGTTGGCGATCTAACTATTTATATTAATGCCATTTTCTTTGCCACTTTTGGATAGCTTTTTTTTTTTTTCGCGTGTGGTTCTGGGATTTAAAGTTTGTAGATCACCGTGATAAATCTAACCATTCATTGGCCGGAAACGAATATAAATTGAGTAATCACTAGCATATGGTTGTTTTTGTTTTTGTTAATATTTGATTTTCTGTTGTGTTTTGATGGCAACCTATCTGACCATGAAATAATTGCTCTATGAAGGGCTGGTGTCTTTGTTACTAGCAAGGGGGCGGTGTGGGGAGCGACACAGAAAATATATATTGATGCCCAGATGATCAGAACTAATGTTATTGGCAGTGGAAGGAGGAGGGTTCTTCTCTTCTTCGGCTTCTGGGTATAGCAAGGGCTTGACCCTTCTTCTCTTGGGTCAGAAGCACGAAGACAAACCCATGAGAGTTACGCCGTGGAATCAGTACCAGTTGGTGGACCAAGAACCTGACTTTGACCTCCAGCTGGCTTCCTTGAAGAACCGGCTTTCCCGCGGCTGCGCTTCTTTTGTCTGCTTTGGTCGCGCTTCCGCAGGACTTGAATCCCCATCACCTCTCAAAGTAGGCCCTGCCCAACAGAAGGATGTCTTGCCAGATCCTCTTGTTGCTGACAAGGGAAAAGATCTTACAACTGAACTCGAAGGTGATAATAATGCAATAAAAGTTACTCTTAGGAGTAGTTTGAAGAAGACATCAAAAAGTATTCCAGTTCCTGTTGAGGATGCTAATCAGAGCGAGCCATTGAATGAAAAAGGTAGTGATATCCCTGGTCATACAGAAAGGAGAAAAGTGCAGTGGACCGATGTTTGTGGGAGTGAGCTTGCTGAAATTAGGGAATTTGAACCAAGGTATTGGAGTACCTTCTCTTGATCTAAATTTTGATGTTATGAGATCTGCATTAAGTTTAATTCATGTTTCAAGCATATCAAGGAGATTGCAAAACCTCTTCTGGAATTTGTTTCATGTGTGCTCTTGTCCATGTGGCATAAGCCTCCGTTATAGGTACCTCTAGGGGTACCACTGTCTTTTTGAATTTCCAAGTTACATCTGCACAAGTTCTGATTTCCCATATTGCTAAACATGGACCCTGTTTCTCATGAGCTTTAAGGGGTTGATTGTCTTTCATTTGGAATACTAACATGAGATGTTTATTTTTGAGTCATTTTGTATGACTCGTTCATATCAGTACAGTCTTAAGAAGATCAGGTTACTCGCAATCTCAAAAAGTGATAATTATATTTTGATTGCCTGATAAGGAAACAAATAAAACTTTCAGCAAGTTTGGCCTATCTCGTACTAACAAGTGGAGGTTAAGTGATCTATATGATAACATGAGCATTCAACTTGAGCCTTAGCTCAAGTGATAAAAGGATGGGATGTGTTTGGAGATTTTGAAACTGAGTAAAACACTAAAGGATTTATGATTGTGATTGACCGTAGCTATGATGGATGAGGTTTTGTGTCCTTGTTCCAGAGCAGACTCTCAAAAGTGAGGGCAGGGAATATTTTGTTTACATCAGTTCTTCTCATTTCCTTATCGTCAATTGTGTTATTTGTAGCGTGTTCTTCTTTCACTGGTGATTTTGAGTTTCTTTATATTGTTTTTGTTCGCAGTTCTTTGCCAATTCATGTACATTTGCATTCCACTCTCTTTCCATGCACATTGTCACTTCACATTGCACATTCCTTTCTGCAAATCAGCTTTGTTTGATCAAACCATTTCCTTTCCTTGTGTATGATCAAACTAGCTGAAGGCTTGAAGTGAAATGTCGGTGATATATTTATTGCATGCATCTCTCTGAGACTTGCCAAAAGATAGTTCTCTTCTGATACTCAGTAATTTTATATTGACCATGGTGCATGTTTGCCATTTGCAAATAGCAACTCTCTGAATTAACAGCCTGAAATAGCAACGTGGCCTCAAGCCTCTTTCCTATTTTGGCACTGATTCTGTTCTTCTTCTACTGTCTTGGATTGGTTATACTGGATCTTCTGTCAGTCCACTGTTTGAAGTGTGTTTATAGATGTTATTTTGTTTGTTGATTGCTTCCATCTACACAACTGAAGTGTGTTAGATGGGTCTTCTGATTGCTATTTCCATATTGAAGAGGCATTATGTTCAAGTATTATTGGTCTTTGATTTGGGCATCCATTTCCTGCATCTACAACAGCCCCTGCCATATGCATATGCGATGATTGAAGAAAGCTATAAATGTTGGGCACCATTGGAGTCAGCAAGTTGGTTTCCTACGTGACATGGTTTCTATAATTTCTGGTCCTAAAGTGTGAAGGAGTCCACTTGTTTTGTATATAGATTTTTGGTAGCATTTTGCTATGCATTATGCAGAAGCACAGCTTTCTTCATCCAGACTTTCTTATCTAACTCGTATCTCATTTAGGTTTCCTTTCTATCTGGTTAATATTCATCATGACAATCTTGCTGATTCGTAAACTTGATCCATGACAGTGAAACAGGTGGATCAGATGATGAATATGAGAATGGAAATGAAAGAAGTTGTTCATGTGTGATTATGTGATCAATTACCAGAGTTTTGGCGGCGCCCAAGTTTTCACAAGATGCCTGGTACATCCCTTGAATTTGCTACTACTAACAGAGGTCATCTGCTTTCTCCCTGGATCAACTGATTTTTGTTGAAGAAGAAGAGTAATTGAGTGCATATGAAATGCTACCATAGCAAGGAGTTCTGCATCCGACCACGCATCCATAGTGAATTCATGAGAAGTTCTATATCCGGCCACGCCTGTTGGACTCTGATCATTTGTGCCTATATTCAATTGATGAGGATTTCAATTTTGTTACTCTATTCTTCACGCTGTTTTATCACCTTATTCTTGTTACTTGTGATTGCCCTGCCCATTGTTTTCTCAATGAATGTCTCATGTTATTTTTGGCCATTTATTGGTAGTTTGATGGATTAGCTTGTATGCTCCCATTTTGTGATATTATTCACCTTTACCATTTTTATTCAGTCTTCAGACTAGCGAGAAAGCTTTTCCAGGAATCACAGCAATACGAGACCAAGTTGAACTGATTCTCTCCTTTTCTATTTATTTCGAGGATAGATTTAAGTGCTCTGAGAACAACCCGAAAGGAATTACTGTGTGACCAGATTAAGGCATGAGAAGAGAATACAATAATTTGGTAGTTGAATTTATTCAAGGTTTTAGTCACGTTTGCCGGTCAAACTCTGGTACGTGCTAGCTTTTTAGCTTGTGCTAGTTTTGATTTATTTTGGTTTTTTTTTTTCAGCCTAAAAAAGTACCAAGGCAATAGGAAGTCAAAACTTTATGCATAAGGTGAAATACTTTTTATTAAGAATACTTTAATTATGATCTTTTAAACAATATATTTTAAAAAATTAATATTTAGACGCAGCATCGATTTGTGTCAACAGATTGTGAGGTAATTCATCTTAGATCATGATAAAGGTATATAACCTGCATCAAAATAAATTAAAATTTTTATTTGTAATGAATTAATTATTAAAAGTTGAAAGTAAACTTATATTAGTAGAAGGCATAACAGTGCAAGCCAGGTTAATTTTTTTTTATCATATGTAAAACAAAGTTAAAGGCCAATTTTTTTTAAAACAGTAAAAGAAATTCAAAACCCCAAGTGATTGAACGGACTGTTTTTAATAAGTTTAAATAATTTAATAATAAAAAGACAATCCTCTAATTTAATTTAATTTTTTAAAATCATAATATATGTAATCTCAAATGGGCTCAATAATTGAGCTATTGTCCCAAAAAAAAAACTCAAAAAATAATATTAACTTATGTTAATTTATTAAATTTATGACCCGAGTTATTTGATCATAAATATCAAATTTAAAAAACTTTAAAATTTAATTTTTAATTAATTAAATATTAAATAATTGAATTATATATATAAAAAATCAATCACAAAAAGATAAAACTTTTTTAGTAATTATATGAAGAAAAAAAGCTCTAACCCACCCAAGTCAACTCATCACACCCATCTATTAAGTTATGCTATTTGCTAACTTAATAAAAAGAAAAATCACCAAAGTTATTTTTAAAAAAAGACACCCATTGTTAGCTTATAAAATTCATGACTCAAGCCATTTGATCAGAAATATCAAATATTAAAAAATAATAAAACTTAATTTTTAAAAAATCAATTATTGACTAATAAAAAAATCAACCAAACAAAAGAATCCAAAAGAAAAAAGAGTAATTAAAAGCCATGAAAAAGATGAAAGCCAACACAAATTAACCTTTCAACCTCATGGGCTAAGTTATGAGATTGAGTAACTTGATAGAAAACAAAACAAAAAAAACCACAAAGCCTATTTTCTAAAAAAATCTATGTCGAGTAATGACAAAAAAAAATCTAGAAAAAAGATGTCAACCTGTGTTAGCGTATAAAACCTGTGTTCCAGGTCATTTGAACATAAGCATCAAACTTGAAAAAACCACGAAGCCTAATTTTTAATAAATAAAATTGAAAAAAATAATGGTACAAAATGATCCAAGAGAAAAAAAAATAGTAATTTAAAGAGCGATGATCAAATTGTTTTAAAAAAATAAGATGATGAATAAATTTGGATCGAGGGTTAAATTAAATAAAAAAAATATAAATACACAAAATAACTAAAAGAAGAAACCACCAAAAGAATGACTAAATTTTAAAAAATAATAAACTAATTTTTTTTATTAAAGGATGAAATTCAAAAAAAAAAATTGAAAGTTTACAAAAGAAGCATAAAAAAAAGAAATAAAAAGAATCACGACTAAAATTAAATAAAATAATAATAAATTTAAATTTAATGATAAAATCAAAAAATTAAAAACCTACAAAATGATGAAGGATTAAAATTATAAATTAAAAAAATAAACACCGAAAGTCAAATGCACACAACTAAGGGAATTGCCCTAAAATTTCAAATGGTTATTGCGAATTTCAAGTGAAGAAAAAGAAAGAAAAACACATTGTCGATGGCAATCCTCCAAGAAACAACCAACTTATATAGTCATAATCTCTTAAAAAGAGAACACCGCTAGAAGTTTATTGACACAATAAAAGAAAGTTTTTCATAAATAGAGTAAGTTCCATGTGCTTCTCGAAGGCAGCATAGTAGCAAACACTCTAATGCAAGCAACATAATATATTTTTATTTTTTGTTATAATTTTGTTTATCAAATTATTACATTGTCCTAGGATCAAATAATTACTATGAAAAAAACCTTGATAAAATTAAGCAAAATCCCTTAAAGCCATATCTTGAGAATTTTGAATTTACCATACAAATAAATTAAGAGAAAAACAAGTTGTCCCTTGAAAAACATAGAAAGAAAAATGAACCTTGTGAAAATAATTTATTCCCTCCTATGAAAGTTCAATTAATATCTTTTTGAGGGCAAAACCATAAATTTACTATTATAATCCATAATCAATCAAGGTATGTATTATAGTACTTTTTCCCATATGTTTTAAGTTTTTATAATATTTAGTGGTGGTCTGTATTTAGACCAAAAATCGGGGGTTTCTCCAAATCTAACTTTCTCACTTACATGTTTATTTGATATTGTAGAGTGGAGTGTTTTTTAATTGAAAATATTTTAAAAAATAATATAAAAAATATTAATTTAATATTTTTTTAGATGATAAAATATTTAAAAATTGTAATAAAAAAATTACTTGTATACTAAAATGTGTGAGATTTTCTTTCTACATTTGTCATTGTACAAAATTTTGTTTTTTTGGTTTGGTTCTCAAATTTTATTTTTAAGCGATGAAGTTCTATTTAAAGAGTACTTAATTTCAAATTCTTATGAATAGTGGGATTGGAAGATGGGGACCAAAATAAAAAAGGTGACAAACATAGGTGATATACCATAAGTTTTAAAATATTCATTTCGGTCCTCCAACTTAAATAATCATGCAAATTATATAATTACTGTCCCTCTAAATTGTTTCAATTACATTTTGGTAGGTTTATGTTTGTTATTTTTTTTGTTATTTTTTCCCTTATTAAGAGAGTAGAGAGGGGTCGCGTGAATTCCAGTGGTAGAGAGAAAAATTTATTGTTAGTATTAATTTAGGTTATCAAAATAAAAGATTTTTATGTTAAATTGTTCTATTTAATGCGGGAGTTCATATTAAGTGTTTTTATACCTTAAAAGTTCGTGAAAAAATAGATTTAAACTCGGGTTGAGTTTTGTTTTTTGGGAGGTGTTTTAGGTTTTTTAAGGCTATAAATGGATTTGTCATGGTTTCTAGGGTGTTTTGTAGTTATTTTGGATCAAAAACATGTTAGAAAAAGAAAAAAAAACAGACAAAACTTCCTCTCTTTTATTCTGTGTAGAGAGCTTCTTTTAAATAATATTAATTTTTTTATGTGTTTATTTTTGTAAAGGTTTTTCTGATTCATCTATGGTTTTATTTTTATCTTTTATATAGATAAACTATATTTTTTAAAATAAAAAAATATTTATTTTTAGATGATATTTTTAATATGTGCAACTTTACATGTTATTTTTTTTCTTTTTATTTTATTCAATCAATTTAATATTTTATTTTTTAAAATTAAATATCTTAATCTATGTCATTTACATAAAAAAGTTGAACATTAAGTATTTCAACCTTAACGATTATTTGTTGAAGTTTTGTTTTTGAATATTATTAATGATTATTTATTTATTTATTAAAACATATAATTTTTAATTTATTTAATTACATGTATATATAAATTTTTTAATTTATTATATTTTTTAATAATAAAAATATATTAAAAAAATTTACATACATAACTTTTTATAAAAAATAAAAATATTTAATCCATAACAAACCACGTTTAACATAGTTAATGTGTTTGCAAATATAATTGTGGTTATTTTTTAAAATATTTTGATATTGAAATATATCAAAATAATATATTTTTTTTTAAAAAAAATTATTTTTAAAATCATTACAATAAAATAATACAAAACACTCAAAAATAAATTAATTTTTAATGATAAATAAATAAATTTTACCGCATTCCCAGACGCACACGAGGCGTCAAAACGAAAAACTGGAATCTTTCTTACACGCTGTGATTTCTGGTGAGCGAAGAGAAGAGGGGCATGCCGGTAACATCCCACATGCTTGAGTGGCTGCGAAGCGCCATAGTCACCGGTCCTTCGAACTTGGCCGCACCTTATCCACACACCTCTTCTCTTCTGATTCTGAGAACACCTCACATACACAAAATCCCTCCTAAACCGGAAAAAAAAACAAGAAGAAGTAGAAACCCACGTCTGCACAGAAAAAGAAACAATTATCCTATTGAGAAAGAATTGAGTGAGAGAGAGAGAGATTTAGCAGTTGGATTAAGAAAGAAGAGCAGGAAAAAATGTCAGTGGCATCCTCAATTCCGTACATCAAAATCCCAAACCCTTCATCATCATCATCATCATCTTGCTCCTCTCTATCTTCCTCTTCATCAACCTCCTCGACATCTTCTTACTATAGGTTTTCAACAACAACTAAGCCTTATATTGTGACCATAAGGAGCTCTCAAGCTGAAGGGCCTGTAAGGAGACCCGTGGCCCCTCCTCTTAGAGAACCTTCCCCGCCTGCATCACCATCGCCTCCTTTGAAGCCCGTTCCTCCTTCTTCACTGTCTTCTCCAGTGGCCCCCCCACCCAAGCCAGCTGCTAAGGTGGCTGTGGAGGACAAAAATGTGATGACTTTGGAGTTTCAGAGACAAAAGGCTAAGGAGCTTCAAGAATATTTTAAGCAGAAGAAGCTTGAGGAAGCAGATCAAGGTCCTTTCTTTGGGTTCTTTGGCAAGAATGAGATTGCTAATGGGAGGTAAGAAGTTTTGTTTTTGTTTTTTTTTGTTTTTATCCTGTAGCTTTCCCTGTGCAATTTGGATTTTTTGGAAGTTTAGGTTATCTGGGTTTACGCCGATACTTCATCTTACTGGATAGATTCGTGGGTGTTTCCCCAAGTTGACGGTTACATGGTCCTGAATAGTGAAATTGAACGACTAGGCCAATCAAAATGATACATTGTTGCAAGTGAGGTTCTAGCCTAGCGGTGGGAGGGGCTTGTCCCCTTCCTCCGCACCTGGGTTCGAACCTCACCATGCACGCCTGTCACCCCCGCGGTGCCTTACCTGCTCACTGGGCTTGCAGGATGTTCAGTGGGCCGTGGGGATTAGTCGTGGTGCGCGTAAGCTGGCCCGGAGTAAATCAAAAAAAAAAAAAAAAAAAAAAAAAAATAAAAAAAATAAAAAAAAAAAAATGATACATTGTTCGTAGAGAAAAGAGAAGTGATGATATGGCTTCTTCCCACTAAAACTGGCTTAAAAGTAGTTAGTTTCTTGCCAAATTAGTTTCTGTCATCTTCGTAGTAAGAACAAATAATAAGAGCCTATGCAGGAGAACCTTGGAATGATCATATCAGCAAGAATGCCTCCCTGAATAGATAACTGAAAGTATTTCAAACCCATTGTTCTTTAGCCTTTGAAAGGAAAAGAGTGCGCATTTTTCCTTTGTAGATTGTGCTTAAATATAGTCTCCTTCAAGTTAATGCTTCTCACGACGTTGTGACCCCTGTAAAGTTCACTATCTTGGTGATTTTCTATGCCTAACCAATCAGTAGTGCTCGAGGCAAGGCGGTGCGGGTGGTACGCATCCATTGCACCACAGACTTGCAAAAGCTTCTTTTGAAGCGAGAAAGATGTTTTTTCACTCTCATGTTTACCCCTAGTTTTTCTTTATTTTTGTTCTGCAAGTGTTTCTTTTCTTTTTCCCTTTCAAAAACCAGCTCTTCCCTTTAAATTGTAATCTATTCGTTTGGAGTTCCAGCATAATCCTTCATAAGGTTTCTGCAGACTGTTTGTAATTTATCCTGCGCTGACAAATTAAAAAAAAATCCCTCCTTTCCCAACTGAAAGAGAAAATGCGTTCACATATCTTTTCATGAAAAATTAAAGCTCTACGTGATCTGATGCCGCTTGCATTTCCGGTTGAGCAGATGGGCAATGTTTGGTTTTGCTGTTGGGATGCTAACAGAGTATGCAACGGGCTCAGACTTTGTTGATCAAGTAAAGATTCTTCTGTCCAATTTCGGGATAATAGATCTGGAATAACTTCACGCTTGATCTCAGAGCCATGGATACCTTTTGATCTCTGCAATTGCCTTCTTCGTCCTCAAAGACACCTATACGTTTTGATTTCTGTAATTTCTGTAGCATATACATTGTTTTGCAACTCCTTCGGTGATCTATATTATCTCGACTTCAATAGACAACATCCATTTTTATACATCATGAAGAAGAGGTTGTTTCAGCGACAATCGTTCGCAAGTGGAGTGCTATCATTGCATACTGTTCATAATCAAATTCCGCCTGCTCATCCCATTATTGATGAAATTGGGTAACATACATTCTGTTTCTCATCCCTCTGCTATTATTTTCTGTTTCAATTATTCATCATTGTAATCCAGGGCTTAGTTTTTCCCTTAGTTTGATATGACTTTAAAATTATAGTTTCCACTTTAAGTTAGAAGCATGTTTGATAAAAATAAATTTAAACTTTTTTAAAAAAAAAACATAGTACAAGTTAGAATCCATAAGTTAAAATTAGAAAATTTAACTTCTAACCAAATTAAAAATTTGACTCAATTTTATAACAATTTTTTTTATTTAAATTAGAAGTTATTTCTAACTAAATATACTTAATAGTTTTTCTGTAAGTTAAAAGTAAAAAAAAAACAAAACTTAAAGCAATTTATACAAATCATATAGAACATAACCTTAATTTCTGCCATTAAACTTAATTTATCATCTGTTAAATCATGAACAAGCCATCAACATCTGGAATAAGGAAACTAGACCTGCTCATTATCCAGATTCCAGACGGAAGCCCCTTTCTTTTTTCTTTGGTTCTTTTTGTCTTTTCGTGTTCAAGTCTGTTACACCATTTGCATGGAAAAGGTTGAACGTTAAGAGTTTCACTGAGGCTGGATCTCTAACGCTCCACGAGCAACCTTCAAAAGTATAAAGGAGATCGACTTGCTTGTTCTGTTAGCTGCAAGAACCATTTTCCAGCGAGTTGTCAACCTGTAGAAGGAACTTAAGAACCATTGGAAAACATTCTTGCACCTAAAATGGCCACCAGGAGATCACCAAAGCCTTCAAATTTTTGTAGCAATTTGCAATTTGGTCATGCATGCCATCTGCGGTTCTCCTGCAGTAGATGGTAACTGATCATTCCAGCACCTTGCTCAGAAAAAATAGCTAGCATAACTAGCATAGTAGCATGTCAGCTTGTGAAGGTGTGAATTTGCAGAATATAATCATCCTCATAACCTAAAGGAAGATAAACAATCTAGCATCATAATTGGTAATTGCCATTCAGACAAAAGCCGTAATAAGCGGATACATTAACAAATACCAGGTCCCATAACTTAGTCCTCCCTGCGGGCCATCTTCTACTCTAGTGGACATTAGGTATTTGTATATATAGTCATCTTTCCGCCTTTTATGTGGGCACAAACATTCTTCATTTTATGAAACACATTTTCCAGTGTATCTCATTAAGAGCAGCGCAGATACAAGCCTGAGACTAATGAGTGAATCATCTCCAGAATTCATTTACATACAGCATATGCAAGAGTGACCAAAAACAAAGCACACACTACACGCATTCCCTTTTGCAAAAAGAACATCTTCGCCTCAAGCCTTTCCACTCGAGCCTCAACATTTGCCATCCGTGCCTCCAATAAAGCTACCCGAGCCTCCAACCTTGTATCTACATGCCCTGTGTTATTTCTAGTACGTTGTTCATAATCTTCAATTTGTGCTGAATCATCTTCCCATGGTCGATACTGACACATTTCAATTCATGGAGTTTACTGCAACGAGAGATGAAAATTTGCTAGTTTGTTATCAATGCAATACATCATGACATCCCAAAGTGTTTAAACCTGCTTATAAAATATATCTTTAAAACTTCTCTCATCAAGATGATATTAAGAAACGGCCATTTCTCATGTTCTGTTTATCAAGAGTGACTCTAACCAAACTGATCTCGGCCTCATGTTAATCTGTATCAAGCAACAATAAAAAGAATTCTACTATAAACCCACTCATGGAAACAAAGAAGTAGGATCTCCTAAATTTTTAGCATAAAGCACCCAAAATACAGCTAGAATGGCTACCGAACCAAAATTATATCCAGTCAATAATGTGTGGTATCAGGGTTAGCTTTAAAAAACCCAGCTCTTCATATGCAAGTTTTGAAGATTCAATAGATGAAGCTATTAAACGGGCTTCACAGCAACCCACAAACGTTCATTCATCAGAATAACATTCTTTATCTCCCTTCAAACTAATGGCATATGCCATTGCCCAGTCCGTTTCTGTCAAATGAGAATGTTATGTTTTAGTTTAGCTAAACTTAGCAAACCATACCGAAGCTAAGAGCTTCATCTCTTGCCGGGACAACAAAGTCTAAAAAAAAAAGAAAGTAAGAGAGGTTTCAAAGGATGAAAATACAATTAAAACCTAGAAACCTAAAAAATAAGAAAAGAGAAACAGCTTCATCCTAGCAAAATATTTTGCACGAACCCAATTTTTTTATCCAAATCCCTGCTGACAATCTATTACTACCAACACACATAAATCATAAAGGAAAGAAAGAAAAGCATACCTCGACGACGCAGAGAATGATGGCCGAGATTCTTCTTGACGCGAAATCCCCAGAGAGAATTATTTTTTTGGGCTGTCAAAACCCTAGAGAAATCATTGGATTGGAGCTTGTACCAGGAAAGAAAGGACGGGATTAAAGGGGGTGACGGTCAGGTGCTAAATGCTGATAGCCGTCGCTACCTTTTTAGTGGCAGCCCAACGCTGATCTCGGCCATATCAGACAGGGCCTCTATTTAGGAGGAAGTTTCTGCGAACACGGGTGACCGTGCATTTCTTAAAAGTTTGATTTTTTATTTATAATTAATTAATTATAAATTATTTTGAAGTGTTTATACTAAAAATAAATTTTAAGAACTAAAAAAATATTATTGAAATATGTTTTTATATAAAAAATAACTACTATTATAATATTAAACATCCATTTAATCAACCCATTAAATGAGTGGAAAAATCCACCTAGTCCAGTTCTATTGAAGTCGGTTTTTTTTTTTCTTTTTTATTATTATACCTATGGTATTCATTGGCATGTAACTAACCGGTATTCATTGGCATGTAACTAACCGTACTCTGTATTATTTACTATCTTATACTTTATCCGTTTAAATTTAGTAATATGTATTGGTTCATAATTATATATTAAAATTGATGTGATTTTCATTATTATTTTTATTTGTTTAAATTATTTAACTCATATCAATTTTAATATAATTGCCTTCAAAATATATGGTTTAATTTAAATAGATGGAATATAAAATGACGGGTGTTCCTAGAATACTGGAAATATCGAGTTAACCCCGTACCCTTTCTGGCTTGAACTCGATTTTAGCTGATTAATGACATGCAAGATACTTGCATATATTAATTTGTTACGGGGCATTAAGAAAGAAAATTACAAATAATAATTGGGAGAATTTATAGAAACAAACTATAAAAATATAAATTTAGTTATAAAAAGGAACTTGAATAAATCTAGATGTCTAATATATTAGAAAAGATAAAATAAAGAAAAACATGTGCTTTATGTAAGTTGATTGGTGTTGACTCAATTAAAAGAACTTTACCACTTAAAATTAAAATTTTAAGTTAACAGGTTTGAATTCTGTAATTGTATTCCATGGTTACAAGAATATTAATATGATGAAATCCCACAAATATTAACATAATGAAATCCACTTCAAATAGTAGTTTAACTGAAGAGAAAATCAAATAATTTAAATGTAAAGTAAATTTAATAATTTAGAAAAAAATAATATTTACATTCTATCAATTATATTCATGAATTGAAATTTCTAGATAATAAAACATTTTTTATACATGTTTTTAGTTTATAAAATTGAAATTACAAGCTTACTTAATTATCTCCTAGAAAGTTATTGTCTATTTTTTTATTACCTACAAGTTTTCCTGAGAATTTAATAAAATTCCAGTTCAGTAATTTAAATTTTTATTGAATTATATGAAGATCTTTATTGCTATATGTCATATATGGTCAAGTAATATCAACCGCTAATAATTTGTCATTCTTTAGAGTATTTTATAAATATGTATATCAACCATTAATAACCTCTTATCCTTTTTTTTTTAGAGTTCTTTTTACAATCTTATTTTTCAACCAGAGTTAGTGCTGTTTTTTAATTAAATGTTTACTTATATACACTTTCCTTCTTCTTTATATATATATATCCAAAAAATTTATGGTATAACAACATGTTAACATGTTATTAGTTATATGTTATATTCAATACTTGGACCAAGAAAGGCCATGCATAAGGAAAGTATTCAGTAAATTCATTACCAACACCACAAGGGTCAGAGAAGCTCAAAATGGAAAGCGGCTATGTGGGAAAAGGAGGATATCGTTTGTCATGAAGATCAACTGGGTAGAGATACTCTGGCAGGGCTACATTAGCATGAACAACCATCTAGAAAATATAATGGTGATCGTGCTGTTAGCGGTGAAGAGAGGAAATTGAGTGACATATATTGTTACTTATTTTTGAGTTTAAAAATAATAATTAAAAAAACAAATATATATTAAAAAATATTTAGAAGAAATCTAAAAAAATAATATAAGTGAAAAAAGAACGCTAGAATGTAGAAATAATTTCAAACTTAGTTTAGAAGGTTTAAAAATGTAAAAAGTTGAAATTTGACAGTATATCGTTAACTGATGAGAGCTTTATTGACAAAGAAAATTCAATTTTTGAAAAAATATATCTAAAATCAGATATTTATGAACTCAATTAAATTTTATCTGAGATTTAATTGAATTTATGGAGGGTTAGATTGTAAGAAAAAATAATTTTTAAGTCAATTTATACTTTTACTGAAATAAATTAAAGTTTTATGGTCCAATTATAATTTTGAAGAGTTGACTTGATAAAAAAAAAAGTTTAATCGTATAATTATTGAAGTTTGATAGCCAATTAAAAATTTAATTAAAATAATCCAAAATCAAGAACCAAACCGACAGGGGGGGGGGGGGGGACGAGATAGAAGGGGAAAATAAAGGAAAACAAAGAGAACTAGGGGTAGAAGGAGACAGGGAGAACGAGATGGTAAAGAAAAAAAACAAAGGAGGAGACAGGGGGGAACGAGAGAGGAGAAAGAAGAACAGAAGAGAGAACACAATGGGAAATTCAGGAGAGTGAAACACAAAGGAAGGCCGCACGAGGATATAGAAACAGAAGAGCAAAGCAATGGCAGAAGGAGAAACCGAACGGCGAATCCAAAACACAAAAACAGCAGGGGAGGTTAACATCACCATTGGTTTCCTTTCTCCAGAAGCAGGTATGTTCATGTACTTTCTTCGCAACAATCGACACCAGGTTTGTATAGAAAAAAAAAAAGAAAAGAAACAGGAGACGAAAGTAAGCCAAAAGATCGCCATTTCGTTTTTGCTTTGTTAATAACCAGGGGTCTTCGTTTTTGCTATCTGCAAAAACGAAGGATGAACAGTGCGAAGGTAAATATATAATTACATTCGCACTGTTCCATGCACGCGTAGAATTTTACGCGTGCATGGCTTAGCTGGGTCAAGCCATATGGGTGGCTGGGTCCAGCCCTCTTATAACTTGAAAAATATAAAAAATATATATATATATATATTTAAAATTTTTTTATGATTTTCTGCAAATATTTTATAATATTTTAATCAATATTGATTTATATTTTTATACTATAAAGATATAAATTTGATATTGAAATACCTGATATTTGTCAAAACATAAAAAAATAAAATATTTTGTTTTTATGCATACAACGAAATCTCTCTAAAAAATATATATAATAAAAAAAATCATATCGTATCTTCATAAAAAAAAAAATTTAACATGTATTTTGATTTTAATAATCAATTTATTAAAGTTATGAGAACTACTCATGTATTTTGATTTTAATAATCAGTTTATTAAAGTCATGAGAACTAGTTAATATTTCAAAATTTTCAAAAAAATTATTTTATTTTCTTTTAATATATGAGGTTACAACCTTATACATAAAACATATTCTGGATATTAAATTATTTGTTAACGTTAGAATGATTAAGTTTTATCCAATAAGATATGAATTTTTTTACCAAAGAGAACTTTTTCTTAAACCATAGACGGACTAACAACTAGAAAACACAACAAGACTTTAAATTTTATCAGACAATAAAACAATGCAGCTTATCTTAGATAGGGCGTATTTTGAGTGCTAACACCTTCTCTTTATGCAACCAGTTCCCATACCCGATCTCTAAGACCAGTTAGGGTTTCTAATGATCAAAATCCTAGGTGGCGACTTCCATTCTAATTTTTCATTGATAAAAGATAAGAATTTCTTCTCTTCCACGTAGGTCATTTTAAATAAAATTATGAGGGTGAATATTCTCGTCATGATACTGCACACGTGCGATAACATAGATGGAGAGAGATTTATGGATTTACCCATTTGATCTTTAAAGATCACGTTTTAGTTTCTTAGTAGCTCACCTTCTCTATTAATGCACGTTAGGTGTTAATGTATAAACTACTTTCAGGTCTGCAGCGCTACTGTGAAAGGGGAATTTTACACTGAGACATTAAGGGATCAAACTTATTAATTGATAAAAATAGGATTCTAAAGATTGCTGATTTTATGCTTTCAAATTATTGTTCTCCTAAACAGAAGCAACTTCTCATAAGCCGAGTTGTGACACTTCGGTACAAAGCTCCTGAGTTGTTGTTGGGTGCTACAGACTATGTAATTGGTATCGATCTCTGGAGTGCTGGATGTCTCTTGGCAGAGATGTTTGCAGGTAAGCCATTCATGCCAGGAAATGATCGTGAACTGGGTATTTATTAGCAACATAACCTGGGAAAATACCATTGGTTCTTCCTTACAGTGTCTAGTCTCATTAGTTATCTCACATGATCAACTCTGAAACACCAAGGTTGAGCACCTGTATAGGACTTTTAAACTATGTGGAACTCGATTAGAGGACTGACACGATGAAAAGATTAATATCTTCTTTCAAGTGCAGAAATGTCGAAGTAATAAATAACCCGACAAGACCGAGGTCGAACCACAGGGAGGTTAATTGTACAAATTATAAATAACAATAATACAACAA